>NW_006159579.1:282820-355763 GCF_000334495.1 Tupaia belangeri chinensis | reverse complement strand
GGGAGGTTCAACTGCTAGTGTAGGCATAATACTTAACCCTGACCTTGACCCACTGGACTCTCTAGTAAACGGCAGCTCAATTTATTAGGGTTGTTATTATTAGGGACCATACCTCTATTTCAGCAGGGAAGAGACTTTTGGTATAGGAGTGTCAGGATTAGGTAAAGGGAGATGAGATGAAAAGAGTGAAGGAGAGGATTGTGTTTTCTTTTTTTCCAGAGTGTTTCTGTCCCTTCTCATCTTTGCACTTACTAATCAATGCATCAACGAAAGACTGGTCCAAGTTGGAGAGCTTATTATTAATCAGGAGACATACCTGAAAGACAGAGAAATATATGAGTCAGGAGGGATGCAGCCAGACTGCAGGTGATTAAGGCAATTCTCCCAAGCCAGTCAATCCTGGGGAGCAACCCCATAGAGTAGTTTGGGGGCTAGATTGCCCTAGGGTCACAGACCAGCTCAGCCACTTGACACTGTATGACTTGGGTAAGTCATTGGCCCTCTCTGGAATTTTTTCTTAAATCTGGAAAATGGAGATAATATTGTTACCTGGAGTATAAGTTTGTTTTAGGGAATGAGATTAAAAAATTCCTTTAAGATACTTGGTCCAGTGCCTACGTGCTTAATGAATATTAACCATTAATTTTATCATTGCTTATGCCCATTTTATAGATAAACTTAAGTCTTGGAGAGGCTTATCAACTCACCTCCAGTCACATAGATTTTGACTTGAATTATTACTTAATAGCTGTTAAGCACTTCTGCAGTGCCTGGTTGCACGATGAAAGCTTAATAAATGCCACTTGGTCTGCTACCTTTCCTTCCTGGAAAATGCCCTCCCATCTCATTAAGAAGGTCCAACCCACCAAACTCTGGGTCTCAGCTCAAAAATTGAGAGTAATCTATGTTTGCATACTTACTTTTTCGCTCACATTATTGAGTACAGTGTTTCTCAGGATGTTTTGTACAGTTTCCGAGAGAACATTTGATATCTGGGTGGTTCTAAATGAAGAATAAAGGAAACGTGCAGAATTTCAGAAGATCAATATCTTCCAGACTCTCCTTTCACCACGTCACTTCTACACTCGATGACCCTGAACTGCTCACAGTCTGCTCTTTCTTTTCATGGCATTCCAGAACCCAGCCTTGCCCTACTGCTCTGACCGCTGTCTCATGGCTCCTTAGGATTAAGCTTTTGGGTGAAATCACCTGGCCCTCGTCATCGTCACCCACCATTACCTTCTCTGTGACTATTTTTGTATCTCCTTCCTGTAATTCCTTCTTCAAGTTCTACCACCTTTTTAGACCTCACCAACTGGTTTTCTCTAGAAAGCCACTCTAGTCAACTCTGCTCTCTCTAGCTCACTTTCCCATTTCTCTGATTATTATTAAAGTTTGTCTCCTTTGCCAGGTGCTCAGCGCCTTCATAGAAGGAATGGTATCATATCCTTCTTCAGTTGGGGGGAGGAGAAAGAAGTAGGAAATAGCGATGTGAAGCTGTCTTCGGGTTCTGACTCATCCTTAATCTTTACAGGCAAGCACACATCTTTTTTATTCTCAAAGAGTTTATGTCTTTATTCTATAAAGAGTTTGCATAGAAATCAGTTGGTCTATCGCTTCCAATCTGAGGTCTCAAGAGGGACTTTTTTTCTTCAACATATCAAAAGACATGAGAGAGAGAGTCATATTAGAATATATTAAAAAAAAACTTTTTTCTTTACTTGTGATAGAGTGCATGAGATAGAGAGAGAGCAAGAGTGTGAGAGTGAGAGAGAGAGACCCTCCACAGGGCATGGTCACACAGTGATTCCCTGGCTCCAGTCTTCTAGCCTGTTGGATCTTGGCCAGTTACACACGTGGTTGGCATGTTTCAGGCTGACCGGGCTGGGGATTCAAACTGTGGTAATTATGTGAGGGCTGGCTGCTCTTGAGGAGTGCGTTACTGCTGCCCCATGGAGTCAGTCCTTGAAGAATTTTCAGAGGGGGAGATGGGTTTCGAAAGAAAGATGCTGTGTCTAGTTCTCACTTATGTCTGAGCATGTCAGGAGGGTGTAACCAGCTGTGCAGGGATTCAGGAAGGATTCTACACCCAGAGCTTCCTTGAAATACTGAACAGCTGAGATGAATCAAAATACAAAATAAATGAATGAATAAGACAGGGTGTAAAATGGATTGGTCTAGCCTTTGGATATGAACTTCAATTTTACAAAATCCTTTAAAAGGAGATTATAAATTCAGAAGAACCAACGGAACCTCTAGTTAACAAAAGAGTGCAATTTATAAAGGCAGACAAAATGTCACATACTAGCAAATAAATTGTGAAATGCTTGTTGTTTTTTTTTTTTTTTTAAGAGGGAGAGACTTTTTGCTATAGGGTGTGCGTGCTCGCTAAAGAGACAGACAGAAAGATAGAAAGTGAGAAATCAACCCCCTGGGGGGAAGGTCACACTGCAGTCCCTTCTCCTCCAGTCTCCTCTTGGGATTTTGGGTGTGCATGCATACAAGCCCAGTGTGAGTTTGAAGCTGCCAGGTACAGGACTCAAACCACTGTTGACTACATGGGAGTCCAGTGATGTAACTGTTAATGCCATCTGCTGGCCCCATGCAGTGCTTATTCCATTGGTGAGCAAGGGAATGAAAATAGTAGCATTTGCAAGATTTTCTACTTACTAAAGAGATAAATTGTAAAATGAGACTAATTGGTGTGTGGGGTGAACCTGAGCAAGGCCAGTGTGGTCAAGAAACACATCACTCAGTTTTGTTTTTTTGACGTGGTATTTGATAAATGGTTTGGTGACACCTTCAAACTCTATATGTCTTAAAAACTTAAATGCCATAGAACTGTTTACATTTTAAGTAGCCTTAGAAATCCACGATAAGAAAATAATTCTATTTTTGGAAAAATTTCCTATACCGAAATGTTCATGATTACTTATGACAGCAAAAAATAAAGAAATAACCTAAATGTCCACAAATGATAAAGTGATTTTACATCTTTTTTGCTTCGGTGCTATTTGGTGAACCTTTTTCATGTCAATGAAATTATTACTTTTACAATATAATTTTTAAGGATTATTTTATTTAACTTTATTTATTCAAATTTGACCAGAGAGGGACAGAGTGAAAGAGAGAGAGAGAAAGCAAGCTGCCAGATCCAGGACTCAAACCATGGTTAGCCATGTAGGAGTCTAGCGCCCTTAACCACCACGCCACCTGCTGGCCCCTATAATACAATTTTAAAGGACACAAATTCTATTTACTACGCCCCTGCCTGGCTAATTTTGTAGGGGTGTTGTTTCACTGGTAACATCTTTTAGGGGAAGCTGCCCTGGGGGTCTCGCCATAACCAGCTGGATACAGAAAAGGAAAGATCGAGAACTTACGGGTCTGTATTTTGGAACCTTATACTGTCATCCACAATCCCGCACTGTCCAAAGACCAGCTGGTATCTGTTACCCAGTCCCTGCTCCACACGAATCTGAAGTCTCACTTCTGCCTGGACATTTAACGCCACGGAGCCGAGGTTCAGGATCCTGTGGGAGAGAAGACGTCAGGCTGCTGGGAGAGAGTCACCGAGCCTACTGCACTCCGTTATTTTTTTTTTCTAAAACAAAAGTTCCCCGTGATTGCACAGACCCTCAAAACCGCCCTGTGAAGATCATTTCCTCATTGTTCAAGAGGAGACAATCAGGACTGGAGACCTGGCATGGCTTTTGCAGGTCATGCATCCAGCCTGTGGCTAAGCCAGCTGGGTCTGCATTCAGCATTCAGGGTGTCTAATTGCTTCCTGCCACCTCTGGCTCTGGGGACAGTTAGGAAGAAAAAGTTTGAAATGAAGTGTGGTGTCCCATTGAGAGGGAAACTCTGCAGAGGACATTGCAAAGTGTTTGTCTAAACCTTTCAATCCCACTGACTCCAGGCCCAGGCTGGAAATGGAAAGAAATGTAGACTAGGGGCTCGATTTCAGGAAGAGAAGGGTGTGGGGAGGAAGATAGCCTGCCTGCTCTGAAAATGCACCTTGCAGACCAAACTGAACATGGCTGTGGGTGAGAGATGGCCCACGGTGGCTAAGGCAATGGTGCCAAGGAGCCTTGGGGTGGAGAGCTGATTCCGTGTTCTCGACTTAAGTCATACTCAATCAGAGCTGAGTTGGGCTCATGGAGTGTAAATAAATGAAGGTGAGGACTTCCTGGATGAAGCAGGGAAAGGAAACCTGCTCGATCCCCTACTTTCCCTAGTGGGGCCCCAGATTTGAAGCACTCCGATATTCCGCAGGCCCCTAATTCTACACATGGAATGACCCAGGCTCAGAGATGGTGTTTTCCCTAACCATTCAAGGCTGTTTCTGAGCCCTTTGGCTGTGGCTGCCTGTCACACTCCTGCACATCTGTGCAAATGTGGACGGAGCCTGGGAGACTCACAGCTTGTACTTACCGCCCACTCACTCCCACTGACATTGGTACTCGTAAATAGGCCTCCTTTTCCCTGGAGGAGCTCTCGAGGACAGTCCGGAGGATTTCAATGCTGCTCACCTGTACCCTGGGAAGAAACAACACAAGGGAGGGGAAGGTTGTGGTTCTGCTGTAGGAGAAGGCTGTGGCTCTTTCTCCGCACTTTGCGCAGCGGCAGGCCCTTGAGAGCAGAGGCTGAACATATGCAAAGATGTTAACTCATGCGTTCATTTTGTAGTTTATTGTGCAGCTTCACAAGGACTGGGAACACATGCCTGAGTGAAAGGAGCTGTTGGCTTAATGCAGCTCTGAATTATCGTGTTCAGCCCACGGGTCAGCACCAAGTAGGTTGGAATGAATGAATAAAAACTGAGTAGATAAAAGATTGAAAGCCATATGTAGCAGATGCTTGGGGAGGGTATGTATGTGTAAATACCTACGCTCATTAACCAGTAAGTGAAAATATATAGACAGTGTCAGGTGAAGGCACGGCGAAGAAGAGGCCCCACAGGATCAGGAGATGAAGGCCGTCATTGGAAAGAATGAAATTTTAGACAGGGTAGTCAGGGAAGGCTTCTCATAGGAGGTGACATTTGGGCAGAGTTGTGAATGAAGTGAGGGTGTGAGTCATGCAGATGGCCAGGGCAAGAAAAGTCCAGGCAGAAAACAGAGCAAGAGCAAAGGCCCCCACAGCTGAGATGTGGACGGTTTGTTTGAGGAACAGCAAAAGGCTCAGTGTGAGTGGAGGGGGCAATGAATGAGGGGAGAATGGTAGGAGAAGAGGTGAGAGAGGTAGCCAAACCCGGATGCACGGAGCCTTGTGGGCCAATGTAAGGCCTTTGGTTCTGAGAGCAATGAAAGACCCCGGAGGATTTGGGCAAGAGTTACGGGGTCTGCCCGGCTTCTTTGGAAGATTCCTTTTGGACACTGGTGTCTGTCTCTGTCTTTAGCGCCTCCCCAGCCTCCTGTGTCCAACCCCAGGGGAAGGTCAACCAGCAAATCTCAGGTCATCAAAGCTGGAAGGGCTCTCGGCTGAAGGCAAGGTCTCTGCAGTGTCAGGAAGCTTGCGGGTAGAGCTCTAGCAAACCAACATGGGGGGCCAGCCTGGACCAGGGAGGGTGTGGCAACCAGAGAATACTTACTTAGCACCAGCGGAAAGACCCAGGAGACTTCCTGAGAGGCCGAGGGAGCCACTCACTGATCCCAGCAAGTCAGCTGCCTGCAAGCCCTGGTTGAGAAGTCCATGAGCCACAGCTGGAAATAAAAAAAAGAGTCCTTAACCAGAAACCCAGTTAGCCACGTAGATGCCGAGGAGTCTCAGATGCAGCCTTGACCTTGGAGAATTCCCCTGTGTGGTGCTTACTCTTTGTTCACTTAGTCACCAGCAAATATTTCAGGGGCTACTTTGTGCCAGAGGCTGGGGATGTGCCAATGAGACAGTGGAGTTGGCATTCTAGTGAGGCTGAGAGGAGATGGAGGATAAACAGTGACTAAAGGACATGCAGGAGTCAGGTGCAAACATGGGGGTATGAAGGGGTTGGTTCAAAGTACTCAGCAATCACTCCACATGGGCACTGGCTAGGAGGACATGAGCCACAGCTCAGGTGTTCTTTTTAGATTTTGGTTTGTGGGGAGGCTGGAGACCTTAGGGTGAAGCTAGGTTGCTTAGGGGTGAGGACGGGAACCTGGAGAGTCTTTGAGCAGGGAATATTTTCCAAATGGTATAGGAAAAAATGTAATATTTTAACCATTGAGCTATACCGGTGTATTCAGTTGAGTATCAGTCCAGCCTATGAAGGAAAAACAAAAGGCAGGATAAGAAGTCGAAAGGGCTGGATGAGAGTGCTAATTTATGCCCGAACATCAAAGAAGGTCTTTCTGCAAAAGCAATACTTAAGCAGAGTCCTGAAGGAAGGGAGCAGCCATGTTGATAGTTAGGGGAAGAGTATTCCAGGCAGAAGGAACAGCAGGTGCCAAGGCCCTGGGGTGTGTTCAATGTGTAGAGGAGACCCTGTGGCAGGGTAAGGGTGAGGGAAGGTAGGAGAGTTGGGCAGCAGCTAGTCCATGGAGGAGAGTCTTTTGGGGGTAGGTCTTCATAGATGAAGCGGGGCAAGGAGATAGCAAAGAAGAGAATCAGAAAAAGAGGATTAAATGAAGCGACGATAAGATCAGCTAATAATTAATGGTGTTAACTATGTCCCAGGAACTATGCCAGTAAGAACTTTTTTATAAAAAATAAGTTTATTTGAGAGAATGAGATAGAGAGACAGAGAGAGAGAGAGAGAGAAAGAGAAAGAAATACCCTCAACAGAGTCTCGATGCTGTGGTCCATTTCCAGCCTTAGCCAGCCCTGGATTCTGGGCATGTCTATGCCTATACCTGGCATACTCTGGGAGGCCTCTGGACTTGAACTGGGAGCTTCCCCTGTGGAACAGCTTCACAGAGCTGAGTTTCAGTGCTGTGTCAGCTGTGCAGCTCCCACTAATAAGAACTTAACTGATTGGCCAGCTGATGGCCTAGTGGTTAAAGTGACTGAATCCCACATGCTTTTGAATCTTCCACTCAGCAGCTTGAAAAACATGCTGGGCATGTGTGCATACATGCCCAAAATTCTAAAAGGAGGGAGAAATGGAGGAGAAGGGATTGCAGTGTGTCCATCTCCACCCCACTGGGGATGCTTCCTCACTTTCCCCTTTCCTCTGACTCTTTTCTGTAAGAACATGCACCCTCTGGTAAAATTTAAAACAAAATAAAACAAAATATAACTGGCATTGGTTCATGGACTAGACTTTGAGAAGAAGCCTCCTGGATCTGACAAAGCCAGATATGACCAAAGGCAGTCTCACCGTTGCCGAGTTGGGTAAGTAGAGCAGAGGATGAGGCGAGCAGCCCACAGAGAACAAAGAAGCTGGAGACCTTCATCATCCTGGGTCAGGTACCTGCACGGGGGGAGGAAGGACAGAGAGGGTAAGTTGTGGGGCTACTTTTTGAGAGGGTTTTCCTGGAGGTCAGGTCTGGGTAGCTAAAGAACTCCTGTGGTCCCATTTTATGGATGGGGCCATGGAAAGGGGACATGCTTTTCCTTATAGCACAGGCTAAAAGAAGAGGGTCTAAGAGATCAGGTAAGTTGATCGACCAGCCCATATTTATGCCCAAGGGCTCTAGACAAAATGGTTATCCCTATAAGGACACAGCTTTCCCCAGCAAGGCTGCTCATGGCTGCTGTGAGAGGCCCCATAATGCATTGTGAGGATGGTCTCTAAAGCTCTCCATCTCTGACCAGCTGTGGGATTGTGGGGTTTAGGGTGAATTGCTTTACCCATGACATTGTGCAGGACATATGATCTCATTTTACAGAGAAGCATTAATGTTGATGCACCTTAGCTTCAGCGATGTTCAGACCTGGGACAGGATCCCAGCTCTGCCCTCTACTTGCTGGACAAGTTGGGCAACTTGAACTCTTGGAGCCTTGGCTTCCTCATGTGGAAAATGCAGATGATACATACACACACCTTTTTCTGAGCATCATTGGAAGCCCTTAGCATAGCACCCTTGGCAAGGGCTCTATAAATGGTCTATGATTATGAGGGTTCTCATTTGATTTTGAGAACGTTCCTTCCTGAGCTGGTAGGAAAGGGTAGGCCCAGTAGCATGACCAAGATGGACTCGGGCTGAGGGACAGGGCTCCTCTGGAGCATGTGGAGACCGTGTTCTAGTTGGCAGGTTTTTTTGGTTAGAACCTTTTGCCTAAATAGTGCACTTCCTGAACTGGGATTGGTTCTTGGGACCTTGATGTACATCCCATACCTCCTGGTGGGTCAATGACATGCAAGCAGAGGCTAATGTGACTTCTTGGAACTTCAGCCAAATGGCCATGCAAATGGCTCCAGTTGGAACCAGAGGCTGACAGGTCAGGTTTGGAGGATTAGGAGGGAGAAATACTCTCTTGAGACATTTTGCAGATTCAGGGGAGAGTCTATGCCCAATCCTTGGTCAACAGTGCCATGTGAAGTAACCCATTTAGTTCAGCATTTTAATTTTGATGATTTATGTTTGGACAAGCAGAACAATTAGACAATAAAGATATATACAAAGAAAGAAAAAAGTATACAAGTATTATCAGAGGCAACTTTTTAAAAAAAATTAATTTCTTCTGGGACAGAGAAACAAGCACCTCCAGCAAGGTCTTCACACCTGATTCCATGGCCAGTCTTGCCAACCTGAATCACAGGCAGGGAAAGATGAGGTGGGTGAAGAATAGAGAAATTTTGATTAACAATTAAAATTGTAGATAGATAAGAGGAACAATGTTGAGTGTTGTAAAATATAGGAGGAGGGATGTGACTTACAACAACTTACTATGTATCACAGAGTAGCTCAGGGCATACCGGAAGTGAACCTAGAATGTTTCCCATGAAAACCCACCTAGCCCCAATTTTCAGAGACAACTTCTGGTTTAGCTTCTTTCAGAAGTTTTTCTTTATAAATACATGTATTCATGTGATATTGTGGGAAACCAGGATTGTCCTGCTGTGCTCCTATAGAATTACCCATTGAAGGGTCAACACAACATGGCTATCTACTTCCTGGTCAGTGTGATATTCTAATGTATGGATATATGGGTAGACCCATGTACATTTAACCAGTCTCCACCTGTTGGCCATTTTTGTCATTTTCAGTTTTATGTTTTCATCCAAAACAGAGCCAGGATGAACATACGTAGGTGCTTGTTTGCTTTTTGCTTATCCACCACATTATGTCCTGTGAAGAATTTTCTGGAATAACCAATCTTGTTTTCATAAGTATATAATAATTTCCTTGTTGAACCTTCTCACCTCATCCCTGAGTCCCAAATGAGTGGTTACACAGTCCTCATGAAACCTAAACTCAGATTCCATCTGCAGAGTTCTGATTTTGATCCTGACAAAGTAGCTTGCATCAGACTAACCTTCCCAACTAAAATAAATTGTAAAAGTTGGAAATACATGAAAACAACCGAGGACATCAATGAACAACTAAGTAGGTATAATGTGAGAACCTATGATTTTTGAGAAAAGGTATCATGCAAGGTGAGCTCAATATTCACTCCAATTATTACCTGAGGTCATTTTCTAAAATGTTTATGAGGAAAAACAGTGCACTCAAAAGAGCTATTCTTATTGGGCTGAGGAGATGGAAGTTGTATCATGGGTCCTCAGAATAGCTGGGACTTAGGGGATAAATTCCAGAGAGGGAGGTACCACAGGGAAAAGGCTACAGAGTTGGTGTACAGATTTCCCTTAACACATTGGACTGCTCTGAAGCTGCACCTGTGCAATGCAGGCTTCCAAGACATCCAGAAGAAGACAATAGCTGAAAAAAGAATGGAGTTGGAAACATCATACTACTAGATTATAAAATATAATATAAAGCCTTAGCAACCAAAACAGCACAGCACTGGTAAAGAAACAAACAGAATGGAATCTTTATACAGTCATTAAAAGGACAAGGTCTGGTCATTTGAGGTTAAATGAGTGACACCAGAGGATATAATGTTAAGTGAAACAAGCCAGGTGCAGAAAGAGAAATATTGTATCTTCTCCTTCATACATGGAAAAAAATGGCCTCATAGAATAGACAGATGAAGAATAACTACTAGAGGCAGGGAAAGATGAGGTGGGTGAAGAATAGAGACATTTTGATTAACAATTAAAATTGTAGATAGATAAGAGGAACAATGTTGAGTGTTGTAAAATATAGGAGGAGGGATGTGGCTTACAACAACTTACTATGTATCACAGAGTAGCTAAAAAAAGGGGTTTTTGAATGTTCCTAACACAAAGTAGTAACAAGGGTTGAGCTATTGGTATACTTACTACCACGATGTAATCATCACTCATTGCGTTCATGCACTAAAAGATTGTATTGTACCCCCCAAATATGCACAATTATTGTATGTTAATAAAAATTTAAAAATATAGAAGAAACAGCAGTTGAAAGTTCAAAAACTGAGCAGAGATTTCAGCAGCTCCACTGTGTAGTGCGGGGGAACATTGGTTGGAATTCAAGCCCCACGGAGGTACAACACAGGTACAACCACCTCGATCGACACCCTGGGCTTTCAGCTCGAACTGAGAAGACTTTGCTCTAGGAGAAAGGGCCATGCTTTAAAAACAAGCCTCCCTACTAGTAGTAAGAACTAAACTAAAATAGTTTTACCCTAATAAAATATAATCCTAAGCCTCAGCAGGATCAAAGTGATCCACTTATGACCCAGTCATGCCTTATCTTTCTGCTATCTTCCTTCCTCTTTGGAAAATAATAGCATCATTCAGAGCCTTTACAGTTTTTTTTATGGTAATATCCAGCATGAAGTACAAAATTACAAGACATTCAAGGTAAAAAAAAGAAAAAGGACCAAATGAATTGAAAACCAAGAAATGAAAATAAACGAGATAACACACCCACATATTCAAATATCGAGCAGACAGCAGGCAAACATTCCACAGAGGATGAGAAGGAGGCCCAAGATCTTTAGCATTTTGAGGCAATACTTGAGTTCCCAGATAAGTTGAGTCAGTTTCTGGGCCACTCTGAGATTCTCTGTGTAGATAAAGGAGTGTGGGCAACCAAAGAGCTAATATGGAATTATTCTGATCCATCCAACAGATCCTATTCATTTTATAGAATAGGTTGGGAGTAGTATGCTTTGCCTGAGGGCAGCCACAGTTAATTCCTAGAACCTGGCTCTCCTGGCTTTTAGTTTTGTGTCCTTTTATGCTGTACTTCACTAAAAAAAGGTTACTGTGAGAATTCAATAAGTATTTTGAAAATTGCTTAGCCTGGCACCACTAAATAGAAGTTCATCTCAGACTCGCAAATTAAAATTTCTCTTTACTCCTCCCTAGTCATGAGAATGCCTTTGAAGGATTCACAGAGTCTGCAGGAGGAGAGGGTAGCCAGGGCAATATCTTCAGATGCTGAGAGCTGGGGGTTTATACTAAATTATTTCAACAGTCCTTTCTTATAAGACAGATAAGGATACACTTACTTAAAGAATGGAAATGAAAGCTTGGGCATCTGAGGGCATTAGCCCGTTCTTCCCTTTTTCTTTGCAGGCCCTTTTGACGTTAGAGGACAGAAATGTGCCAATCAAAAAAAGGATCTTTCTCAAACCTCTTTGCAAACAGCCCTGCTCAAAACATACAAAGAGAAGTTGTTGGGGCTTCTTAAAAAGTTCTTCAGAGTGACTGACCCAGATGGGGAGTTTAGACTTTTATTTTCCTCTCCCGTTTTTTCCTGATGCGATACAAGACATGATGGCTGGAGCTCAGCGGTTATTCTATTAGTGTGAAAATGAAAGCCACAACCTCGGGGCAGCAGAGGTAAGAAGCCAGCAGAACTGCCCACCCTACCTCGGGGTTTCTGATCATTATGGAAACCTCTACTTTTCATGTTCTGTCCTAGAACCACACACAATCTGCAACAGGTCACGTGTAGCAAAAGCTTCAGTCTGGGAAGGCATCTGGTAAAAAGGCAGGTTGGAGAGCGTTATTGCATTGTGCTTACCTGGATTTTTCCAGTGTGCTGTGGAAATGCTCTGGTCTCCACTGCTCGACTCCTGGAGTGCTCCGTGGTGGAGCAGACCTTATAAATCGTGAGCGACCAAATTGCTGAGAGACGTGGCATTAGGTGACAGACAGTTGGGAAACTGTTGAGAAGCCCTTCAACTTACATGTCTATCCAATGCCTCCAGAGCAAACAGACTCATAGAAAAGGCCTGGGGCAATGTCAACAACATATTTAAGTCTGTACATTATGGAAATCATCAAAGGAAGAGGTACAGAGATTTGAGAGCCCTGAGAAAAGTTAAAGGTCAGGGGACATGGGCCCAGTTTCATGTATATGTCCCTGTCTTGCTCTGAGTTGGTTTTCTCATCTGCACCATGAGTGAGGTTGACGAGATGACTCTGGGAGAGGAAACTGCTCAATCTGCTATGACCCTCTGCCACCAATGCCCAGACTCCCTACTCTCAATATCCTCCCTGAGAATAGTACATTAATCGTGCCCCATGAGCAAAGTTCATAATTTACACTAGGATTCACTCTTACTTTTGTATGTTCTATGGGTTTCGACAAATACATAATGACAGGCCCACCAGGATAATACTGAACAATTTCCCAGCCCTACAAACCCTTTGTGCTCCTCATACTCTTCCCTCCCATCTCCCCAAACTCTGATCTTATCACTATCTCCATAGTTATTTTTTTTTTCCAGAATGTAATAGAGTAGGAATCATATCATTTGAGCATTATCAGATTGGCTTGTTGTCTTAGCGATAGGCATTTATGATACCTGCATGTCTTTTTGTGGCTTGACATTCCCCCTTTTTTTGCCTTAGGGCATATGCCCTCACCAGAGAGACAGACAGACAGTGGGATGGAAAGTGAGAAATCATCCCCCTGGGGGCATGGCCATGCTGCAGTCCCTCAAGATCTTGGGCACACACACACACATGTCTAACGTGATTTTCAAGCCACCAGGTCTGGGATTCAAAGCGTGGTTGGCCATGTGGGAGTCCAATGACATAACTGCTATGCCATTTGTTGGTCCCTGACACCTCATTTTTTAAAATAACTAAATAATATTCCATTATTTACCTTTTCACTTTCATTCTCTCACAAGTGTAGAGCAGAATTTTCTAGATACTACATGACAGGTAACAGTACAACAGATTGAAGGAAGAAACAGATGTCTTCTGTCATGCCAGTCATTATAGATTTTTAAAAAAAATTTTGCTATAGAGTATGTATACACACTGGGGAGAAAGAGAGAGTGGGGAAGTGAGCAAGCATCCCTGCCACCCCAACCCCAGGGAGGATGACTTTGCAACGATCCCTTCTCCTCCATTCTCCTCTTGGGATTTTGGGCATGCATGCACAAATGCCTGATGCATTTCTCAAGCTGCCAGGTCCAGGAATCAAACTGTGCAGCGGGGCCACGTGGGAGCCAGCTGCCTTGACTACCAGGCCACAGTTGGCCCATTACCAAGACTTTTAAAAATGTCAAACAGAGGGGCTGGCAGGTGGCATGGTAGTTAAGATGCTCGACTCTCACATGGCTGACCACAGTTCAAGGAAAAAAAAATATCAAACAGAACCACCTTCTGCTTAATGATGTTTTGAGGATGTGTAGTTATTTTTCATAAAAACATGTTATTTTGTTAAAATATAATGAATTTATTACTGTCATTTTAAAAGGAAATGATAAATACATATTTTAAAATCTCTCATTTCTTTTTTTCATGGCAAACATCAATAAATGTAACCCATGTAAACAAAAGCTCTTTGAGGGCCTCAATCTTAATAGTGGGCTGAAAAAGAAAGAAACATGAGAACTGCTGGCTTAGAGGAATACATCTAAACCACCTCTGTTGTCGTCATTGTGTTGCCTTCCACTTGACCCCTTGACCCGCACACATTTATGCTTCCAGCAGCCTTAAAGACTCAGCCCCACTTTGCCCCTTTGCTCATGTGGTTCCTTCTCCTTGGAATGGCCTCCCCTCCCTTCTCTACCTGTCATCCTTGCAATTGCAGCAATATGGGCACCTTTTCCAGGAAGCCTTCTCTGATTGCCCTCATGCTAGGAGGGGCTGGCTCAGAAGCCCCTCCTCTGTGGAATCTGTCTCCCCCAGGAGGCTGTCTACCTTTGCAGTGGTAGGAATAGGTCCTACCCTCTCTCTCCCAACTCCCTTGAGCTCCTGCCCTGGGGAGAGCAGGCAGCATGAGCTCATTTCATAGGTCAGGCTCAGCAAGACACTCAAACAGCCTGCCCATTTTGGAAAATGCATTTTATTTCTTGCATAAAAACTAACACTAGCATAGAATAGAAGTCACCCCTATAGATGAACTTTTGTCAAATTTTGGCATCCCTTTTTCAGTTCTATTTCCCAGTTTCAGGGGTTTTTTTGCATCGTTGTGAGTCCAGCTAATCATAATTCTAAGATCTATGTTTTTACCCAATGGAATCCACTAGTACAGCAGCGACAAAAAGCTCAGAAAATTGCTCGTTGGGCAGATGTGACAATTGACTCCCCTAATTTGCAATCTTTGGATTTTGCAATGTGATGATGTTGTTCTAGCTCCATTGAAAGAGCAAATATTTAAAAGAAAGGCATCCATCTACCTGGCAAAGCTACGGCGAAATACATGCATTCTCTTATCGTAGTGTAAATAGAAAGATCCGGCTTGGTAGATCTTTATGTGATATGTTTCTGGGATCACAAAGTGTTCCAAGGCACAGCTAATAATTCTGATCCAGAGATGTTCTCCTGAAGGAACTATGCAAACATGGGAATGATCCACGTGGATGTGCAGCCTTATTTAACTGGATTAAGCTTTCACATTAGGGTGTGGTGCTCCACTTTCTGGATGTCTCAATGGCCACACAGCTTGGCCTTCTTCCTTCCCACGTATCCCCAATGGCGGACATCCCCTCACCCCTCAAAGCTTCTCCCTCTGTCCCAAATCCTTCACTATCTCCAGGAAGCCCTTATCCTCCTTTGAGGTCTGAGATAGTGGGAAAGGACTCAGAGCTGGTTCTGGGGGTGCCTGATTCTGGGGTGCTTCCTCAATTCCCAAACCTGCCCTCTTTCCCCTTCCTTGGCTACATCAGTCAGCAGTGGGGGACTGGATGGCCTCGGCACCTCCTACTCTGTGTCCTTGCTTCATACCGGTGGACCAGGTGTCGGTGGGCTACTTATGTCCTCAAGTGTCAGGCATCTGTCCCTTGTTAATAGAAACATGCTGGCAGCTCTCCTATGTCCCCTGATCCTGGTTTTCTAGGCTGTTCCTGCATACTCACTCATTTGGCTGTCCCAGAGATGTTGTGTGACTGTGTGCAATCAAAATGGAGTTCATTCATTTGTTCACACATTCATTCAGTCTTGGTGTGTGATTGTATTTTGTCTGCTCTTTTGTGGGTGCTGGTGCTGCTTAGAAGAGTGAAGAACCTGTCCTCAAGGAGCTCTCAGGCTTGGGATACAGAAAGATGAATTATCTCATGATAATGAGAGCTGACAGTTTATTTTTTTTCCATTTTAGCAGTTTTTTGTTGTTGTTTTATAGTTTTTTTTTTTTGCCATATGGCACATGTGCTCATCTGAGAGAGAGGAAGAGAGAGAAAGTGAGAAATCACCTCCTGGGGAGATGACCACACTGCAATCTCTTCTCTTCCATTCTCCTTTTGTGATTTTGGGCATGCATACACAGGTGCCTGGTGTGATTTTTAAGCCAGGGGGTCTGAGACTGGAACCCTGGTTGGCCATGTGGGAGCACCTTAATCAACGCACCACCTGCTGGCCCCTCATTTTAGCAATTTTTAATGAAAGCTGTATATAAGACTATTTTACTCCTGCATCTTCTCAATTGTTTCTTCCTTGTATTTGCTTGGAGAAGTCCGACCCTGTAGGGTCCCAGGATCTATTTTGAGCCTTTGACCTTTTGAGCAAAGCTTGGGTCGAATTAGCACATTGGCAAGGCCGCTGTTGTATGTCCCCCACCCCCGACCTATGAGCAAAGCTTGGGTCGACTCAGCATGTTGGCAAGGCCGCTTGTTGTATGCTCCAGAGACTGCAGTAGCCTTGCTGGGAAGCGACCCCCCTCTGATTCCCTGGTATACTACTATAAAAGAATTACATAGCTCTCTTATACATCCTGAATATATGATAAGATTTTCCAAAAGTCCCCGGCCGCTCCCCTTTGCTCTGACCACCTACTGTTAATTACAATACTTTACTCTGGCACAGTCATAATAGAGGGTGTGTTGAAGTCACATCTAGGCAGAAATCTTCTTGACCTTTGGAAGCCCCTTCAAGATACATTTAGCATAAGCTTAAAAATAACCTTTTAGGCCGAAACTGGCCCAGGAACTCCCGCTAAAAGTCCCCGGCCGCTCCCCTTTGCTCTGACCACCTACTGTTAATTACAATACTTTACTCTGGCACAGTCATAATAGAGGGTGTGTTGAAGTCACATCTAGGCAGAAATCTTCTTGACCTTTGGAAGCCCCTTCAAGATACATTTAGCATAAGCTTAAAAATAACCTTTTAGGCCGAAACTGGCCCAGGAACTCCCGCTCCACTATAGCTAATGTTCTAACAAAATACATAATAACAGTGGCGCCACAGGCACAATAGAATGTTTTAAGTATGCCACAAACCCACCTTAAAGTTCCTCATTAACTTGTTAGTCACTTTACCGCCAGTTGAAAAAGCTGTCCCCGCCCTTACCAAGTGAACAATAATTTCATGCCTTTAAAATATATTAGGATTCCTTGAATTAAGTTTTAGATCCCTATAAAATTATACAAGTTCCATTATTTATTGAGATCCATAAGAACTAATATCTATATTTGAGATTTTCTTTTCTCAGCACCGTGCTCAGTAATCACAAGATGGCTGCCGTGCTGGATCAACTGATAATTGCTGGAGCTGCTTTCCCGAAACTGCATTCCATGAAGACCCACCTACATCAAATGAACAATTGTGGAACTGCAATAGACCCACCCTTAATCCAACCCTGTATGGAACCTATGTTCCCTATTGTTAAAACTTTATGAAGTGACAATTAGAACATGTAGCCCCTCACCCCTAACCTTATTGCAACTTCACAATAAAGCCAATTAGTAATCCATGGGAGGGTCAGGGAACCTGAGACAGACTCCTCCTCCTGCCTGTTTTAAGCTGAAATTAACATTGTTAGGTTAAGTTAGTATAAACCAAATTAGCGTTAGAAGCATATGTAGACTAAGTTAGTTTAAGGCTAGTTTTACGTAAATACCCTTTGTTAAAGCTACAGGCCAAAGTTAACTTATATAAGGCCAAGTTAGCATATCCACCATCATGACAGGGACTTAAAGATAAAGCACAAGAATTCACTGATTAACAGACAAAAAATTCAGCAAATAAATACAGGGACCCATGGGTTAATAGAGAAAGGACAGATCTGACTAACAACAACAGGATAAACAAACCTGAAGGCTCCAGGGGGAAGAGTAACTATCTTAGCTGAAAGTCCTTATCTGGTTTGGGCAAGCAACAGATAGTACCTAACTACAAACAGTTTTTCCCCTGTATGCTGTTAACTATGAAAAATTGCTAATAAAACATCCTGTGTTGTCTTCTGAGCTACAAGATCATCTTCCTTTCCCATATGGGTAATAGGCTCACCCTCTTTAGTTGTAATATAGATATTCCATATATTAACTGTGTCTTTACTTAACAAGACAAGATTTCTATCTAGGCCTTTGTAACTGGCAATGCTGCCGCCCTGGCCTGGGACTGAAGTTATCAAGCTGACCTGGGACTGAAATTATCAAGTTTCCTGCAAGCCCCCTCTTCAAAAGACCCTGTCTGGTAAGCAAGACTTAAGAAAATACACCAAATAGACTCATTCTGAGAACTGTGTTTGGCTTCACCTGTTCAAACAGAACAGACATCATGTTTTATGATTATTGTTTCCATACTTTGTATACTCTATCCCTTTTTTTTCTATTTTTTTTTAGAGAGGTTTTTGCTATAGGGCGCATGTGCTCACCAGAAAGACAGAGACAGAAAGCGAGAAATCACCCCCCCGGGGGGATGGCCACGCTACAATCCCTTCTCACAAGATCTTGGGCACGCATGCACACACGCCCAGCATGAGTTTAAGCTGCCGGGTCCGGGACTCGAACCGCGGTCAACTACATGGGAGTCCAGTGACATAGTCATTACGCTAACTGCTGGCCCCTATACCCTATTTCTTAGAGTAAAACTTTTATTTCCCCTTCACCCCTCCTATTCCTGTAAGACATCCCTCAATAAATATGTGTGTTTGATAGGTGCTAGCGCTGCAGTCCTGAGCTTGCTCTGGCTGTAGCCGGCTGAGAATATGCTAAGGGGCATTGAGGTTTCAGTCTAATTTTGTTCACCCACGTCGCCTTCCTCCGATGAGAGAACCCACCCCTGCCGAGGCTGGACCCCGGCATTTGCCCCTTTCCATTCCTACTTGGTGAGGTTCAGCTTTCCATTCAAGGATCTTTTTGTGGTCTTTGTGTAGTTTCAGTCTAGTGGGGACCACCTTGCTGGGTGAATGCCCACATGGACAGTGGTGCCATTAGCTGTCTCCTGCTGCATCTGCTCAGTGCAGATGACATATTTCTCCTGTAAACTTGGACTGCTTTGACAGTTTGCTGACCTTTGTAATGTCCTCACACAGCCTGAACTTTGTCATCCTTTTAGATGGGCATGGATTCTTCCTCAGCTCTTTGGAAAGAGGGGAAGACAATCCTCTTGCAAATGTGCAAAGGTATATTGAAACACATTATGAGTTTCTTGCTTTGGTCAGATGTCATAAAAAGACTGAGCTTCATTTTGGTCACTGCCACTCTCTGTAGGAATGTGTTTTCCTAAGACAGTGGCTCAGCTCGTGGGGGGGAGGGTCAGGGAACCTGAGGCAGACTCCCCCACCTGCCTGTTTTAAGCTGAAATTATCATATGTTAGGTTAAGTTAGTATAAACCAAATTAGCGTTAGAAGCATATGTAGACTAAGTTAGTTTAAGGCTAGTTTTACGTAAATACCCTTTGTTAAAGCTACAGGCCAAAGTTAACTTATATAAGGCCAAGTTAGCATATCCACCATCATGACAGGGACTTAAAGATAAAGCACAAGAATTCACTGATTAACAGACAAAAAATTCAGCAAATAAATACAGGGACCCATGGGTTAATAGAGAAAGGACAGATCTGACTAACAACAACAGGATAAACAAACCTGAAGGCTCCAGGGGGAAGAGTAACTATCTTAGCTGAAAGTCCTTATCTGGTTTGGGCAAGCAACAGATAGTACCTAACTACAAACAGTTTTTCCCCTGTATGCTGTTAACTATGAAAAATTGCTAATAAAACATCCTGTGTTGTCTTCTGAGCTACAAGATCATCTTCCTTTCCCATATGGGTAATAGGCTCACCCTCTTTAGTTGTAATATAGATATTCCATATATTAACTGTGTCTTTACTTAACAAGACAAGATTTCTATCTAGGCCTTTGTAACTGGCAATGCTGCCGCCCTGGCCTGGGACTGAAGTTATCAAGCTGACCTGGGACTGAAATTATCAAGTTTCCTGCAAGCCCCCTCTTCAAAAGACCCTGTCTGGTAAGCAAGACTTAAGAAAATACACCAAATAGACTCATTCTGAGAACTGTGTTTGGCTTCACCTGTTCAAACAGAACAGACATCATGTTTTATGATTATTGTTTCCATACTTTGTATACTCTATCCCTTTTTTTTCTATTTTTTTTTAGAGAGGTTTTTGCTATAGGGCGCATGTGCTCACCAGAAAGACAGAGACAGAAAGCGAGAAATCACCCCCCCGGGGGGATGGCCACGCTACAATCCCTTCTCACAAGATCTTGGGCACGCATGCACACACGCCCAGCATGAGTTTAAGCTGCCGGGTCCGGGACTCGAACCGCGGTCAACTACATGGGAGTCCAGTGACATAGTCATTACGCTAACTGCTGGCCCCTATACCCTATTTCTTAGAGTAAAACTTTTATTTCCCCTTCACCCCTCCTATTCCTGTAAGACATCCCTCAATAAATATGTGTGTTTGATAGGTGCTAGCGCTGCAGTCCTGAGCTTGCTCTGGCTGTAGCCGGCTGAGAATATGCTAAGGGGCATTGAGGTTTCAGTCTAATTTTGTTCACCCACGTCGCCTTCCTCCGATGAGAGAACCCACCCCTGCCGAGGCTGGACCCCGGCATTTGCCCCTTTCCATTCCTACTTGGTGAGGTTCAGCTTTCCATTCAAGGATCTTTTTGTGGTCTTTGTGTAGTTTCAGTCTAGTGGGGACCACCTTGCTGGGTGAATGCCCACATGGACAGTGGTGCCATTAGCTGTCTCCTGCTGCATCTGCTCAGTGCAGATGACATATTTCTCCTGTAAACTTGGACTGCTTTGACAGTTTGCTGACCTTTGTAATGTCCTCACACAGCCTGAACTTTGTCATCCTTTTAGATGGGCATGGATTCTTCCTCAGCTCTTTGGAAAGAGGGGAAGACAATCCTCTTGCAAATGTGCAAAGGTATATTGAAACACATTATGAGTTTCTTGCTTTGGTCAGATGTCATAAAAAGACTGAGCTTCATTTTGGTCACTGCCACTCTGGTGAAGGCTACAAAAGGAAAGATCTACATGTGGCCTCTGGTTCTCAAGAGCTGGCAATTTCTGAGTGTTTGCTGTGTATTGGACAGTAAGGATAGGGTAGCTTGGTTAGACCTATGAGTTGGGAAATACAATATCTTTTTGGGGGAAATCTTTAGGCAAGGTCCCCGCTTACCCTGGGGTGAATTCTGAGCAGAGTCTTGAGGGTTGGGGAGGATTTAGTTAGCTGGAGAAGGAGAAGAAAAGGTATCTGGGTGGGCAGATCAGCTTGGACTAAGGCTTGGCACTGACCCAAGTTGGTGAGTGCCCCAGAGAAGCCCTGAATTTTGAGCCCCTCCTTGTGTATTTTCTGTGGGGTGTGGGATTCCCAGGAGATATATAGAGAGAAATCATTCCCCTTCCTCGGCTAGCAGGGGAAGTACTAGCTATGGAAGAAGCTGATTTCGGATTAAAGCCAGCTTCGCCTTTGACCAATCATGTGGCTTCAGGCAAGTTGCTTTGCCTTTCTGAGCCTCAGTTGCCACAACTACTCAAAGAATCATTCACTGAATTACTCAGCAAAAGCCAGGATTCATGAGATCTTACACAGGGCTTCTCAATATTATTGACATTTCAGACCAGATGGTTCTGCATTGTAAGGGCAGTCCTGCACATTACAGGATTTATAGGTCAATATAAATGCTGGCAGCATCTTGGCCTCTGCCAGGAGATATCAGTAGCATTCCCTCCCATTGCCCAATTTGTGATCATTAAAAACATTCCCAGAGAACCAGCAGTTAATGTAATGGCTATGTCGCTGGACTCCCACGTAGTTGACTACGGTTCGCATCCCCGACCCTGTGGCTTAGAACTCATGCCGTGCATGTGTGCATGCATGCCCAAGATCCTGAGAGGAGAATGGAGGAGAAGGGATTGCGGCGTGACCATCCCCTCTGGGGGGTGATTTCTCGCTTTCTGTCTCTATGTCTCTGTCTGTCTGTCTGGCGAGCGCACGTGCCCTATAGCGAAAACCTCTCCAAAAAAAAAAAAAAAATTCCCAGACAAGCCAGCAGGTGGTGTGATGGTAAAAGTGGCTGGATCACACATGGCCAACTACGGTTTGAGTCCCAGACCCAGCAGCTTAAAAAACATAACAGGTGTATGTGCATGCGTGCCCAAAATACCTAGAGGAGAATGGAGTGGAAAGGACTGCGGTGTGGCCATTCCCCCTGGGGAGTGATTTCTCTCTCTTTTTCTCTGTCTCTGGTGAGTGTATATGCCCAACAGTAAAACTAAAAAAAAAAAAAAAAAAAAAAATCCAGACATCCCCAAATGTCCCTTGGAGGGCAAACTCAGTTCAGGCTGAGGTCTCCTGGTCTAATACAGTGCCTGGAGTGTAGTAGAAACTGAATAAATGTTTATTGTCTCCTTTCCCTTCACCCCTGAAAGAAATGTTAACTTGAATCCTGCTGGAACTGGAAGAGCCTTCCATGATGACTGTGCAGGTGGAGAACCAGGGCTCAGGGAGGAGCAGTTAATAGCTACTGTCAAATAGCACATCAATGGCAGGGTGGATTACATACAAAAGGGAAAAACAGCCTGATTAAGGGGACCCCAAAACATGGTGGCTTAAATGAACAAGTTGACTCCTTTCTCTCATAAGAGCCAGACCTTGGTTACATGGTCACACTTAGCTGCAAGGGAAGCTGGGAGATATTGTCTGGCCGGGGAACCATGTGCCCAATTAAAACCTGGGGAGTGAAGAGAAGAAAGAATTCTGGAGGACAGTTAGCAGTCTTCACAGAGACAAGGTGGAAACCCAGGAACTCCCTGGGCTACAATTTCTCCCTATCGGTCTTTTCATCAGTCAACAAATGTGAGGGTGGTAGACAGTGATTTCAGTGTGCAGAGGCTAACATTCATCATGGGCTTACTCGGTGTCAGGCCCAAATTAAACTTTCCACTCATTAGCTTTTTCTTAACCATCACAGAGCTCAATGAGGAAGGTTTTATAGGCTGCCAACTGCTGAGATCATGACCATAAGGCAAACACCAACCGTAGTCAAGGCTTTGGTGCTCCAGTTTCTGGATGACTCAATGACCACACAGGTTTGCCTTCTTTCTTCCCACCTGTCCTCTTACAGCAGACTCCTCTCACTCCCTTAAAGCTCACTCTACCCCAACTCGTCCTTCATGGTCATCACTATTTCCAGGAAGCCCTCACCCTCCTTTGAGGTCTGGGCTGGTAGGAAAGGACCCAGAGGTGGTTCTGGGGTGCCAGGTTCACAGAGGGAGAATGCTATATGCTGTCACTTCTTTGATTTGTATGTCACTTCTTTTCCTCTGGTTGCAAGTGTAACCTGCACACATGGTAGGTCGGATATTCTGAATGGTCAGAAATGCGGTCTAGTTCTAAAACCTGTCTCGCTCAGTGAACTATCTTCAAACGTAAGTGGTTTTACATACTTTTTATATATATGAATAGAATAAAGTCTGGGGTCCCATAGCCATGGGTTCAAATCCCAGCTCTGCCACTTGCCCATGATGTGATCTGGAGGAGTCACTTTGCCTTTATGAACCTCAGTTTCCTCACCTGTCAAGTGTTTTCTGGTTTAGGGAGACCCCATTATTATCATGCTTTTAATATAGACCAGATCTGATAGGGTGTAGTGAGGAATTAATAAGGTCACATGTGTGGGCATAAAGGCCCCCCTCCATACAGTGGCAGTGTTATTGTAAGCAGTGTGATGGTGGTGGAGCTAGTTCTGGGGTATGGCTGGAGGGGCCCTGGGTGGAGGGAGGGACTGATCTCCATGATACATGTGAGCAACCTCAGGGTCCTTGACCTCAGCAGGGAAGCCAGTCCTTTGTGCAGCCTCGCAGATGGGTGCACAGGCTGTTAGCTCTGATGAGAGGGTTGAATGATCCCAGGGGGCCAAAGCCAGGGTGCTCTCAGCTCCACTGGAACCCTAGCTCTGCAGTGGGTGGGGAAAAGCAGGTGGAGATGGGCCGCAGGGCTCTGAGTCTGGTCAGACTAAGTATCCCTGGTTCTTCATGAGTCCTCAGGGTCCTGAGAGGAGTGGATGAATGCCCTGGGGGGGTCAGCTGCAGAGTGACTGTCAGTTCCCACTGCCAGCCAGGCACAGAGTATGTCCTCACTAAGTACCCACTGAATGTGTGACTGGGTGACTCGGGAGTTCTGCCAATGCCGCGGATTGACTGCGGGGCCCAGGCCAGTTTCCTGCCCTCTCTGGGTCTCAGTGTCCTATTTGTAAAACAAGGAAGTAGGTCTGGATATTCTCAAATGTCCCTTCCAGCTCTGATTCCAGGTCTCCACTGACCCCACCAAGTCCCAGTGGAGGGGATGCAAGAGGCCATACGGGGCAGGGGTGCAACAGTGAGTTTTTATTCCCAAGGGTGGGATAACAGGTGTCAGGCTGCTTTTTCCACTGTGAGGAGAAGGGGGCAACTGGGAAGGTCCTTCTGGCTGGGCTCAGGTTGGATGGTGGCACCTCCCAGGGAGACACGCTACATGGGAGCATGGTCAAACAGCTGGGCGCCAACCTGGAGTGAAAGCACAGGGCATTAGGATGCTTGCAGCAGTGGCTGTCCTTACAGGCAGCTCCACTCCCGGGACGCTTGGTTGGTGCACGTTGCCTGGCTCTCCTGTGCTGGCTCACCCCACAGCACCTTGGGCTGCCCGAGGCCTGGGAGAGGGGACCCGTAACCTATGTGATACTGGCTTGGGGAACAACGGGAGGTGCGGAAAGATTGATTGGAGGCCATGACTGGAGCCAGCGTTGCAGTGCAGTGTGTGGACAGGGTTATGATCAGTCTAAGATCAAGGTTGGGGTTCAGTCAATAACTGGCATCAAAGCTTAGTCTAGGGCCAGAATCGGAGCTCAGCCTATGTGTGCAATTAAGGATTAGGGTTCAGACTGTAGCCCAAATCAGGGCTCAAGCTGGGACTAGGGTCAGGGCTCAGTCAATGACTGGGACAAGAGCTTAGTCTGCTGCTGGAAAAAGAGGAACCACCCCTTGCTTCGCTTCACCACAGGCCACTGTTTGTGTGGGCACAGAGACTGTCCCTCACCAGCAGGTGGGCATCACAGTGGATCCTTATCCATCCTCTTCAGACCAGGGTTTGCACGTTGCTTCCCCGCTGAAGTTGAGCTGAAGGGACAAATCACAGCAGATCTTAGTCTCTGCTATAGAGAAATGGAATAGCGATCATATTCAAGAGCTGCCATTCTCCCACGGGTCAGCCTGACAGCGGTGGGACCTCAGGTGTGTGACTCCACATCCCTGAGCCTCAGTTTGTGCATCTGTAAGATGGGCGCCATGGCAGCACCCACCAACAGGTTCGTTACAAGGATCTAGTGAGAGTGTGTGCGCAGAGCACAGAGTGATTCCGAACAACTGGACTTGTGGTCATTTTGACATAAGACCCTCCAGGGCCCTGACACCTTCCTCTACCGCATTTTCACTGCCCTAGCCACTTGGGCCATGCCTGGAGACCTAAAGGCCAAAGAGAGCCCCCAGTGGCTGATCCCAATGTGCTTGCCCAAGGTCCCTTGACAAAACACTTTGCGAGTTGGGCACAGAGTTGCATGGCCGCTCTGGGAAAGCTCCCCTTCCCCCAGCCGTGACTTACCTATTGCCTGCTGAATACCATCCACGCTCACGGCGTTGATGATGGAATGGATCACTGGGCACACCTGACAGCCCGAGCAAGGGGTGGAGAGGAGAGAGAGGACGGAGAGAAGGGAGAGGAGAAGGAGAAAGGATGGGTCATTCTCAGCTACCCGCCATCCACATAGAGATATATCTCTAGGGATCCTAGAACCAGTGAACCTCAGGATTTTAGAACAGCAGAATCCCAGCAGTCTAAAATCTGACAACCTTAAGATATTAGAATTCTAAAACCTTAGAGCATTAGAATTCTAGGATCTTAAGAGTCTAGCATCTAGAACATTAATATCCCCATCCCCTCAGAAACCTTGAATTTGTAACCCTGGAATTGTAGGGGGTGGAAGGGGCCCTGGGGACCATACAGCAGAGCTCATAAGGCTTTTTTGTGCATTGAGTCTCCCCCTCATCCCCAGGTTCTGACTGAGCAGGTGGGGCCCAAGATTCCACATTGGTAAAAAGTGTCCAAGTGAGGCTGAACTGCTCAGAGGACCACACTTGGAATACCGAGGTGTCACTTCAGGGGGTCACAGAGCTAGCCAGAGGATTTTTCTGTTATAAACCCTGATTCTTGGCCCCCCCCTTCCAGAATGACTAATTTAGAATCTCCGGAATCTCATGAATCTGTAGGTGATATCTATGATTCTGGGTGCTACCCAGATGGAAAAAAAAAGATAAATAAAACCAAAACAAAATTATTTTATAGGTCTGTATTTATTTTTTCAATTAACTCTATGGTAAGTGATATATCTATTTATGATAGGGATATAGTTTCCCTTTAAAAAATAAATGCACTTACATTTATTTAAGTAAAATTGTGTTGACTAAAATAAAACAATAGCTAACAGGGCATTATTGGTGGTGCATAGACATGGCAAGTGGCTCTTTGGGACCTAGCGATTTCAGCCGATGTCAGGCCTCTGCTCCTCTTCCCTCCTCACAAAGCCTGAACCATGGAGGAGAGGCTCCAGGTGACCCCTCAGAAAGAAGGTCGCACCTCAGAAGGACGAGCCTGCCCATGCCACCCTTGCCCTCCACCAGGCCTGACTTGGGACCCCAAGAAATGGAAACTCACCACGTTCTGCACCAGGAGGGATACAGCATTTTGCACGGGGGTGGTCACAACTTTCAAAACCCTGTTGAGTGTTTTGCTGTATTTGGAAAAGACAAGGCCAGTTGAGTGCCCAGAATTGCCAAGTGGTGGTGATGGTGATGGTGATGCAGGTGAGGTAGAACACGCTGAAGTCAAGTACACCCCAGGGACATGACGTGCCTTTCTAACTACAGATGGAGTCTCTGTCCAGATGGCTCATCTCTTAGAATCCTACACCTGACCAATGTCGCTTACGTGCTATCATAATCCAGAGACTTTATTCATTCACTCAACCACTATTTACAGAGCTCTCTGTGCCAAACACATAGGGCTTTGGGAGCACCTGGATGAACACGTTACAAATAGCTCCTAACCTTGAACCTCACAACTAAATCTTGCCAAGGCTGACTTCCCCTACCTTCAATTCTCAGTGTAATCGTCACCTCCCCAGGACAGCTCTTCTGATTGCTTGTCTAGGGGGAGGTTTTGCTGTCCTAATGTTCTGTGAAGTGTAACACTCTGTACAGGACTTTTGTGGAGGATTCTTTGTTGATGAACTCAATGCTTCTCTGCCCACCTTTCTCTCAGGATAAGCTACAGGAGCCTGGGGACTTGTCCACTATCAACAGTCAGTTCCCCAGAGCTCAGAACAGTGCCTGCCTGGAACATATCAGATGCTCAATACAATTTCAACTGGAAGAATGAATGAAGTAAACATACAATTAGATATATAGCAACAACTCGAGGCAATACCCTGAAGCACAAGGGTATGTAGACTCTTACAAGAGAGATAAGGAGGGACCTGTACAAGACCCTGAAGTTTGAGAAGGTACATTGAGACTGAATGAGGAAAAGGTGTCTGGGTAACCAGAGCAGCCTGTGCAAAGGTCTCAAGATAGGAAAGAGCTCGTCTAAGGCATAGAGAAAATGTATCTGCAGCCAAGTTAAGTGAGGAAAAAGTGCAGGGGTGTAGGGTGGGGCAGAACAAGCAGAGCCTGCACAACTTGGGGGAACACCTGGGATTAGATCCAGATACAAAGAAAAGAACTGAAAGCGTTTGCAGCACCAGAGTGGTGCCATTTTACATATGTGGACACAGACTCAGAGCAGCAGGATGAATGCCCCAGGATTGCTGCATGGCAAGGCAGTGTCAGCAGGGCTCAGGCCTCTGAATTTGCACTCCAGCCTTTTTAACTACCCTCAGGTTGTGGAGACTTCCTTTGGTTTTAGGAAGTCTTTGGACAACCTGTGAGCAGATCCTTCTGTGGAGAGAGATGGCAGTGACCTCTGCTTATGACCCTCAGGGCTGAGAGCTAAGGACCCAACTTTGATCCTGGCCCAGGTCATTCAGCCCCAACCCTCAGCTTGCAGACCATTTGTCCTCTCCCAGTCACTGGCCAGGGTCACCCTTTCCACCTTCACCTCTTTGCCTGGGCTAAACCTCCTCTTTCAAGCACACGGTTTAAGGTGTAGATTTTGTGGATTAACAGGGATCAATGATGTAAGTGGAGAAGATTAAGTTTTTAAGATCTCATTTCAGGAATTTTCCAGACGGTGAAGAATGATTTAGAGATGATCTAAAATTAGAACCCATGGTAAGCATTTAATCCCTCTTCTCCCAACTGGAGGCAAGAAGGTAAATACAATTTTCTTATTATTGAAGAATATTATTTAATGACATAGGTGTCAATTCTCCAAGAAGACGTAATAATCCTAAATGTGTATGTAACAAAAGAGTTTCAAAAGCATGAAGCAAAAGCTGATAGAGCCAAAAGACAAAACAGGCAAGTTTTTGATTATGTCTGGAGAGATAAACTCACTCCTGCCTGAGTTATGAAGAGAATCAGTAGATAGACCGTCAACATGAATATTGCTATGACTGAGAACTTAGTATGTTCCAGGCTTTACCCTAAACATTTGTAGTTTCTCATTTGGTCATTTCAGAAGCCCATGAGTAGGTAATATTATTATTCCCTAGTTTACAGATGTGAAAACTGAGGCTTAGAGAGATTAAGCTAGTTGTAAAGTTGTATATTAGTGTAGGGCTTATATTTGAACAAAGTCAGACTGATTCCAGAGCTTAAACTCTTTTACTTCATTATGCAACTTCCCAGATGGAAGAATAGGGCTGGAATTAGGAGGGTCCTCAACTCTTCCTGAGAGCCTTGTTCTACTAAGATGGATGGACCTTACCTGTCCAGCAAAGAGACTGAGATGCTGGCTGGGTCCCTGATGCATTCTCCCAAGACCACCTTGGAGACACCAGTCTTGGGATCAGCTACCACTTTGACTCCAGATAAGAGGTCCAAGGAGACCTTCAGGTCGAGGACCTCACCAGTCAAAGGCCTGCAGGAAACAAGATTCCCAGTGAGCCGAGGTCTAGAAGGCCCCACGTGGTGCCTGCTTGGGTTACTCTACTGTTTAGACATTATCCAGGATGTCTCTGGGTAATGCTAACATTGCCCATGTTTTTTTAAAGCTATTTTTCATTTTATTTTTAAAAGCATTATTAATGACACATAATACTTACATGTATTTATGGGGTATAGTGTAATTTTTCAGTATAAGAATGTGTAATGATCAAATGAATGTGATTAGCATAATTATCATCTCACATATTTGTCATTTTTTTGTGTTGGAATAGTCAAAGTTCTCTCTTTCATCTAATCTGAGATAAACAATAATGGTGACTGTCATTATCTTAGTGTACTATATAACACTAGAATTTGTTGCTCTTATTTTTAATCTTATATTTGTTAATCAACATCTATTTCCCCTTCCCACTACTCTTTTCAACCTCTAGTAATCACTATTCTATTCTCTGCTTCTATGAGATTGGTTTTAGTTTCCACATATGAGTGAGATGAAAACGTTTCTGCACAGCAAGGGAAACAATCAACAGAGTGAAGAGACAACTTACAGATTGAGAGAAAATATTTGCCTACTACACCTCTGACAAGGGATTAATAACCAGAATATACAATGGATTCCAACAACTCAGCAACAAAAAACAAAAAAATCCAATTAATAAAATGGGCAAATGACCTTAACGGACATTTCTTAAAAGATGAACGAATGGGTAGCAAGCATAGGAAGAAATGTTCACCATCACTAATGACCAGGAAAATGCAAAACAAAGCCATGCTGGTGTATCATCTCACCCCAGTTATAATGGCTATTATATATTTATTTATTTTTGGAGAGTTTTTTTGTTTGTTTGTTTCTTTGTTTGTTTTTATTTGCTATAGGGCGCGTACACTCGCCAGACAGACAGAGAGAGACAGAGAGAGAGAAAGCGAGAAATCACCCTCCCAGGGGGGATGGTCACACCACAATCCCTTCTCCTCCATTCTCCTCTCGGGATCTTGGGCACACATGCACACGTGCCTGGCATGAGTTTTAAGTCACTGGGTCCGGGATGCGAACCGCGGTCAACTATATGGGAGTCCAGCGACATAGCCATTATGCGAACTGCTGGTCCCATGGCTATTATTAAAAAGACAAAAACAAATGCTGGCAAGGATATAGAAAAAGAGGAACTCCTTACACTGTGGAAATGCAAATTAGTATAGCCATTATAGAATCATTATGAAGATTTCTCAAAAAACTAAAAATAGAACTGTCACATGAACCAACAATCCTACTACAAGGCATAAACCGAAAGGTAAGGAAATATGTATATTGTAGAGATATCCGCACGCTAACATTTATTGCAGTGCTATTCACAATAGCTAAGACATGGAATCTACCTAAGTGTCCATCAATGGACAAACGGATAAAGAAAATATGGTATATGGACAATGAACTATTATTCAGTCATTAAAAAGAATAAAATCCTATTATTTGAGAAAATGTGGGTGAGTCTGGAGAATATTTCACCTAAGCAAAATAGGCCAGGTTTAGAAAAAAAAAATCATTGCATGTTTTTACATATATGTGGAAACTAAAAAAGATGGTTTCATATTCTTTATGGAATTTACATATTTATATGAAGGGCTTCTTTCTTCTCCTGAGTTTCTTCACAGGAGTTTAATTCATGTGAAATTTGTATACAGCCTATGCTAATTAAAATAACGATAGGTAACATTTACTGAGCACAACTTACATGTAAGCATTTTTTTAAAAGAGGTTTTTGCCATAGGGCACATGTGCTTGCTGGAGAGAGAGAGACAGAGACAGTGAGAGGGAAAGTGAGAAATCCCCCCCCAGAGGGGATGGCCACACCACAATCCCTCCTCCTCCATTCTCCTCTTGGGATCTTGGGCATGCATGCACATGCTCCCAGTGTGAATTTCAAGATACCAGGTTTGGGACTCAAACCATGGTCAGTCATGTAGGAGTTCAGTGATGTAACTACTCTGCCATCTGCTGGGCCCATATGTAGGCACTTTCGGGAAGTATTTTACCTGGATGATTTCATTGGATCATCACAATGCTATGAGAGAAAATTACTATTATTATCTCCATTTTCAGAATGAGGAAACCTTGGAACAGAGAAGGTAACTATCCCAAGATCTCACAGCTAATGAGTGAGGCTATCTTTCGTGCACTCAGTTTATAGAAATTCTTTTACATATGCTCACTTCCCTGTCTCTGTTTGAAAATTGAAGTATCTTAAAATTATATTTCACATAATACCCTTTTTGTAGTGTATACTACTATATGTGCTTGTCTGTTGTGATCACTGCTATTTAGAGAGAATTATGAGAAACAAAAATTATGCTGGAGGAAGTTTTGTCAAAGAATGATAAATGTTTGTGTCTTCTCAATTTTTCAAATTTTAGAATAGATAAATGTTATAATTTCAAAAATATATTCAGTGAAGCATTCTATTAAAAAAGACTTAGTTATGACCAGACTTCACTAGGATATTTAAAAGATTTGGATTTTAGACCTTGAAAGCTCCTCTAGCTTATAGACTGGGAAATGGAGGCCCAAGGGCACACAGTAGCATGGGAAGTTTCCCGATTCCCAGGTTAGGGATCCATTGGCTATGCTGCCGTGCCTCCCCCAAATTTCACATTCCAACGCATACTCACAGGGCTAGAGAGACTTGAGCCTTGATGGGGAACCTCACGTTAATGCCTTTGCCATCAGCAGTCGGTTCAAATTTGGGATTCAGGAGAGCAGAGTCGGATATCTTTATACTGCACAGAAACCACAATTCATGTTATTATTAAGAGGAATAACCCTTGTTATTCCTCTTAACAGACATTTGCTGAGCACTTCTTTATGGTATTATTATGCTGATATGTGGGTCTCACCGATCTTGCTTTCTTTTTCTTTTCTTCTTTTTATTTATGTTTCTAAGAGAAATTTTTGTGATAGGGTCCCTTGTGTTTGCCAGAGAGACAGAAAGAGACAGAGAGACAGAAAGCAAGAAATCACCCTCCCCTCCCCCCAGAGGGGATGGCTACACCACATCGCTTCTCCTCCATTTTCCTCTTGAGATTTTGGGCACATACACACATGCACCCGGCATGAGTTTTAAGTCCCCAGATCTGGGACTTGAACTGTGGTCAACTACATGAGAGTCCAGTGACATAACCATTACACCATCTGCTGGTCCCTTTTTTTCTTTTTTTAAAGTTTATTTCTTTTATGAGAGAAAGAGACACAGAGATAGAGAGACATATAGAGTACCTCCAGTAGGGTCTTGACATCACAATGTACCCCCAGCCTCAGCCAGGCCAGGATCAAGGGTATGCACATGTCCTACGTATTCAGGGAGGTCTCTAGATGTCACCTAAAAACCTTCCCATGTGAGTCAGCCTCACAAAGCATTGTATTTTCTCCACCACACCATACACCATCTGCTGGTCCCTTTTTTTCTTTTTTAAAGTTTATTTCTTTTATGAGTGAAAGAGACAGAGAGACACAGAGATAGAGAGACATACAGAGTACCTCCGCTAGGGTCTTGACATCACAATGTATCCCCAGCCTCAGCCAGGCCAGGATCAAGGGTATGCACATGTCCTACGTATTCAGGGAGGTCTCTAGATGTCACCTAAAAACCTTCCCATGTGAGTCAGCCTCACAGAGCATTGTATTTTCTCCACCACACCACCATCTGGCTCCAATCCACCTCACTGTCTTTAGTTTCCACAGTAGCCCTGTTCAGAGGTTGATTCTAGTTCATGACATGGCATCCTCAGGCTCAGACAGATGTGGTTTTCCCAAGATTTCAAGGAAATTAGTGCCAGGGCCTGCATTTGAACCCAGAACCGTATGACTCCGTGTATTCTAGTTTCCTTTCACCTAAGGGAATTTGGACTTTGACCCCCAGCTATGCTTACAGAAGAAATGTTTTGCAGCTTGGAAAAGGGAGCTCAGGCTTCAGCAAATAGGTGGTGTGGATGAAAGGAACTTTCACCCTGACCCTGAAATTATAGGTCATGGGAGCCCAAACCCACAAGATACACAGATTGCCCTGTAGCCTCTAATTTACTCAACCTCTAGTGGGTCTCACCTCAGACCACCTCCATCTGTGGGGGAGGAAGAAGCCTTGTCTATTTGTCTTTGATCTTAAACTTACCTCCCCAAAGATATTTATTCCCTTTCATTGGAAGAAAGATCTCAAAATGAAGCAGAAACTTACTCCAATATCTTCTCGCCAGTTGAAAGGATCTGAGGAAGGCTGTTGCCCACCAAGCTCAAAACGTCCTGGATCCTCTCGTTGAGGAATCCCTGCACGCCAGCCAACTCGTCCTTCAGCTTCTGACCGACGGCTGTCAAAACCAATCAGCATTTCATGTCATGCACTATTTATGAAGCAGGTGTTAAGCTCCAGGTACCAGATAAGACCATTGCTTATGGTATCTTATTTCATCTTTATATGTTGTTGTTAACCTGCACTTTACAGATGAGGAAATAGAGGTTCAAAAGGTTAAGAAATCTGTCTAGTCACACAGCCAGGAAACCCTTGTTCCTTTCTTGCTGCCTCCTGACTAATATATATTGACCACTTATCAACAAAGCAATCAATCAAATTGACCAGGCAATTGATATTGATTGTACACCAACTTTTAGGAAGGACGTGGGGGATCTATTGGTCTAAACAAGATGCTGACATTGGTTTAAAAAACTAGGTGAGGCCCAGCTAGCAAGCACAGTTGGTAGTAAACTGAATTGCAGTGATGGAAGCGCATGGCTAACTGAGGGTTCGAATCCCTCGAATGTCCCTGAAGATGCACTGTCGTATGTACATGTGCCCGTGATCCTGATGAACTAGAGGGATGGGAAAGGGGATCATGACATGATAAGACCCTGTCGAGGGTACTTCTCTCTCTCCTTTATGTAAGTGCTCTCTGTCAAGAATAGAATTTAAAAAAAAAAAAAAAAGATAAAAGAAAAACTACGTCAAACAAAATAAGAATAGTAACTAAGAAATGGAAAATCCAAATCGAGTAAAAATTATGGCAAGGGAGGCCAGCAGGTGGCGTGGTAGTTAAGGCACTGGACTTTCACATGGCCAATCATGGTTCAAGTCCCAGACTTGACAAATTGCTTTCTCACTTTCCTGCTCTCTCTCTGTTTCTCTCTCGTGAACATATGTGCCCTACAGCAAATTAGGAAACAAAAATATGGCACAATCCATGAAACTGGCAAATGAGTATCTCAGAATGACAGCTTTACAGTAAACCCAGAGAGCAATAATTCATGCAGGAGCGGAAGGAGAGAGTGTGCTAAAGGAAATTCTCCAGTCAACAGCAGAATGAGACAGAACAAATGAGAAGGCAGATGGAAGATGGCACATAAGAAAAGAATTCAGGATATTTGTGTAGAAAATAATTCAAGTGAGGGGGCTGGCCCTAGAGCATAGTGGTTAAGTGCTGTCCCACATGGGCGACCATGGTTTGAATCCAAGTCCCAATAGCTTGAAAAACATGCTGGGTTTGTGTGCATGTGTGCCCCAAATCCTGATGGGATGGAGAAATGGAGGAAAAAGGACTGCCGTGTTAGCTTGCCCCACTGCAGGGTTCTCTCTTTCTCTCTCTCACACACACAAGTGCCTGTGTCCTCTGGCAATAAAAAGAAAGTAATTCAAGTGAGAAGCAACAAAGCAATTACTAACTCAAGGAAAAACAAAAGCTTAGAAGAACAGCGATGGGACCATAGTATTACCTTTTGGCTCTGCCAAGTTATAATGATTCAGAGAATGCTGCTTTAAATAAAACAGGTGATATAACTACGTCTAGTCACATAATTCACTAGGTGACCTCGATCCAGACACTTCTGTCTCGGCCTCAGCTGTGAAATTAGAGAGTGCGTCCTTTCCATATCTTTGAAAGTTGCCTAAGTACTGTGAAGGTTTGAAAGACGTTACCTCCTCCTGTAAAATTGTTTATCAACGTGCTGTTAATGTTCCCAGAAAATAGAGAAAACCTAGCTGCTTTTTTTTTTTTTTTTTTTTTTTTTTTTTTTTTAAACAAGACGGCATAAAGAGAAGGTATGATTGAATAAAAAGCCGGGTAGCTTTACAGATAACTACCCAATTAGTAGGGCTTATTTCCTTAATTTCTGATGAGTTAACACAAGCTAATAAGAGAAAAATTAAACAACTCAAAAGAAGACCATGCCAGGGAACCAGCAGGTGGCATGGTGGTTAAGGGGCGGGAAACTCCCACATGCCAACCACGGTTCAAGTCCCAGATCTGGTAGCTTGCTCTCTCTCTCTCTATCTATGTGTGTGTGTGCGTGTATGTGTGTGAGTGTGTGTGTATGGTCAAATAAAAATGAATGAATAAATAAAATTAAATATATATGTATATGTATATATATGTATATGTATATATATATGAAGACCATGCTAAAAAAATAGATAAAATACTTAAGTTAAAATATGTTAATGGGGAACCAGCAGTTAGCATAATGGCTATGTCACAGAACTCCCATGTAGTCAACCACGGTTCAAGTACTCGACCTGGTGGCTTAAACTCACATCGGGCATGTGTGCGTGCATGCCCAAGATCCCCAGAGGAGAATGGAGGAGAAGGGATTGTGGCGTGGCCAACCACCCTGGGGGGTGATTTCTCGCTTTCTGTCTCTTTCTCTCTGTCTTTCTGGTGAGCACACCTGCCCTATAGCAAAATCTCTCCAAAATATATATATATATAATGGTAGTAAGTATATAAAAAATCAGAGGACTTCTTCGTAATGAAAGAAAATGTAATGTGCTATAAGTTAATCTTTCATTGATGAAACTAGCAAAACATTTAAAGCTGTCTATACGCAGTGTTGGCAAGTGAGTGGGAAAAAAGACATTGGGTAGTCAGAAAAACCATGACATATTTCATGCATCATGACTTTTCTAACAAGCTAATATAATTTTTAATGTGCATACTTTTTGAACTTGAAATCTCACGTTTAGAAATTTATTTCATGCATGTATTGGCAAAAGTTTATCAGGATATAACATGTGAAAGAGTATTCATTTTAGCATTTCTTGTTTCTAGAAAAATAAGTGAATAAGTCAGGAATTGAATAACCAACTTTCTCCGTCAATGACTCATAAAAGGCAGCACCTGGTGGCAGCCTCTGGTAATGCAGGCATAGTGTTTAAGAGACTAACTCCCGGGTGCCACTATCATCACCTTGTTTGACTCACCTCCAACTGTATTGTCAACAACATTGACAATAGATTTCGTCTCATCCAAAATTTTACCCACGCCAAGACCATCAAGAAGAGAGGCTGAGGTTCCAGTGAGCAGACCACATAAGAGAACAAGTTTCCAAAGCTGAAACATCTTGTCCTGATACCTAGACCAACATGAAAGGAACAGTGGTGAGAATTGTCCAGAGGAAGGACTCTTCAATGAGCACCCATCACTCTTACACTTCACATTTCTTTAAGGTAGATGTAGTTATCTCCTTCTTCACAGATGGGCAGCCAAGGTGAGAAATCGAAAGTAACTTGCCCAGAGACACACAGACAGTGGGTAGAGGAGCTAGGATTTGAAAAGTCAGACTAGACTCTAAGATCATGTTCTTTACACCAAGGATCTTGCTACACTCTGCCTTCTCTGCCTTACAGCTTTCCTTTTCTCCTCTTTTCCCCCTAAGTCAATTCCTGCCAACCCTCCGACTTTAATAAGACACATGCCCTCAAGCAGCCTGCTCTATGCTCCCCAGAGTCTAGGATGAGAACCCCAGTACACTGCCTTACTGCCTGTGTTCTCCTTTCACAGTCCTGAGTACCAATTATCTGATGACTTGTCCGCCTCTCCTGCCAGGCTGTGAACTCCTTAGAGGAAGGACCGGAACCCCCAGGTCCTAATACAAAGCCTGCACGCAGTACAGTATAGGAAGTGAATACATATTTGTTGAATAAAAGTATAAAAAGATTGTGGACACCACCACCTGACCCTGTATTGCTCATCAGTCTGACACTTCTTTTAGTATAATCGATGTATCTCTAACTTTGGTATCTTCAAAATAGAGACTAATTCAAGCAGCCCCATTCCTCCGACTCTTGCCCTTAAAGCCTCCCAAAGACCACTGTGTGGAGTGTCATAGGGAGGAAGCCCACACTCACAGGTTCCGAGGAGGATGCTCAGGGAATCCTTGCTCGTCTGCACGATCTCCAGGGAGCGGCGGTGCTCTTATATGGTGGCGATAGGATGGGAGGCTGTCTACGGAAGCAAGCCTTGGTTCCGGGGCTTCCAAAGAGACTCCAAAAAAAATAACCCCTGAGCAGAAAGATTTCCAATCCAAATGTCACCAGGATGCTTGAGTTGGAATGGATGGATACAGGGAGGGCTTTCTGCCAAGACTAAGACCAGGTTTTCATGGATCCTGCACCTGCCAAGGGGGTGGTCCTGATGGGTCGGGGGTGGGGAGAAGGCTGAGAATGTTTTCGTGGGGCCATAGTGGTCACCCAGTCTAACTGCCATCATTTGGAAACTGAGGCTCAGAGAGGGGAGGCCACTGACTTGAGGTCATCTCACAGAACAGGGACAGAGATGGGGCTAGAATTGTGGTCCACAGGGTCAGACTCAGTAGCCTGAGAGGTCATTCTCCCCAATTGTTCTCTGGCATCTGAGTCCCTCTGCAACCCCTCTCATGGATGGAGCCAGCCTCAGTGTGAATATTACAATGCCGGGGGCTCACTACTCCCCAAGCCTGCCTGACTGCCAGGATCCCATGGTACCTGTGAGCCACGCTTCTCAGTTTCTGTAGGCCTATCATTCAAAGATTGCGGTTTTTTTGTGACTCTTGCCCACAGATTTCCTTTTTACCTGAGTCCAGCCATCCCACCTGGCTATCTTCTCCCCCCCCCAAGGCTTCTTGTCTTTTCCCTCTTCCACCCTCCCTACTTCCTAACACCCCCACTTTGCCCTGTTGGAACCGCAGGGGCTGGTACCAGCTGCTGGTTGTTAGCACAGGTCACTTCCAGCACAAAGCCAGCTCCTCCTTCTGGCATCAGCCACATCTCATGGCCAAGCTCTTTTGTGACATTAACTAGAAGCTCTTGTCCCCCGGGAATGAGCCTTGAGAGGAGGCACAAAGCTGTGAAGCAGGCAGAGGACCTATCCTCTCATGGGCAGCTCAAAGCACCTGCTTTCTAAAGACCCACATTCTCAGGGTGGCCCTCTGCAGCCTCGCTCACGTGAAGACAGGGCTTTGCCTGGCCCCTTCCGGGGCTAACGCACTGGGGAGCCAAGTCCGTTCTAGGACGCTCAGTCTGCCAAGTGGGGAGAGACCATGCTCCACTTCTTCCTGGGTCTTCCAGACCCTGCTCCTGATAGTGTGTGTGGAGCTCTTGAATCGCGTGTTCACACATACACACGTGTGCATGCTTACATACACACAAGCACAGAATGTGAGGTCAAGACAGCACAAGCTGGACTCCTAGGGAGAACACTGTGCCTACCACTGGGGAACTTCTAAAGAATCGCGTTAGTTCCTGACCGTTCTGAATGAAGGAGCGCTCTACCCACAAAGGGGAACTTGAGTCTCTACAGACTGCCCGAGTATGCTTTTACCTTTAAAAATTCTTGTGTAACTGGCAAAACCCATGAGCATGAAGCCCATACTAAAGAAATGAGAAAAGTATCCTTTGAGTGCCTGGATCCAGCAATGCCTGAAGCCACACGCACCTCCAGAGTTTCCCACTCAAATACAATTTTACCCTTTTCCCCTTTTGTTTGTCTTTTGCTTAAACTAGTGAGTCGGAACCCTGCAGTCAGACTACAGCAGTTGTGGCTTGTGCATTTGTGGACTCACATAGAGCTCGTCCTTCCTGACCGCTGCTTGTGGCTCTCACAGCCACTCGAAGAATCACCACCATCAAGGTGTGTGTGTGTGTGGGGGGGGTGGAGGGCCAGCACATCAACCTCCATGCTGGGAAGTTGGAGTAGCCTGTGACCCAGAGATGGAGAAACACTCACGCAGGCTACATAGTGACCTAGAACCCCACTTACTTTCCTCCATTCATTGCTTGTTTTTAAGTTTTGCTGAAATGTTCTACTTGGGGCAATAGCCTTTTTTAAAAAATTAAGCAAAATTACCTTGTTGAAAATACAAATGTGGGACCAGCAGTTGGCGTGTTGGCTATGTCGCTGGACTCCCATGTAGTCAACCATGGTTTGAGTCCTGGACCCGGCAACTTAAACTCACGCTGGGAGTATGTGTGTTTGAGATCAAGATCCCAAAAGGAGAATGGAGGAGAAGGGATTGTGGCATGGCTATCCTTTTGGGGGGGTGTTTCTCCCTTTCTGTCTCTCTGTCTCTCTCTGTCTTGCTGGCAAGCACATGTACTCTATAGCAAAAACTTCTCCAAAAAAAAAAGAAAGAAAGAAAGAAAAGAAAAAAATACAAATGCTTGAGTCCTCCCCCTAGAGAGTTTGGGTCAGGGGCTCAGGGGTGGAGCCTGTGTGCAGGCTGCCCGGGGTTGGTCCACTGAGGTGGGAACAGCTGGGCTGGGTGTGTCAACAGTGCCTTCCTCAAGTCCTACAAGCGTTGGTCCACAGCATCTCTGGAGCCACAGCTCAGCCTAGACATCACCCTCATCCCTCCATAGTCAATGTGCACTCACTTTACAGAGTGGCTGCAGACGCATGGCTCCACAAGAGCAGAGTGTTGATAATAGCAGCTGCGTACCAGGGGCTCTTCCCGTCTCATCGTGTTCCATCCTTCAACAACCTTACAGGGGCTGTTTATGTCTTTGTTTTTTCAGATGAGGAGAGTAAGACTGAGAGGGGAAGGACGATTTGCTCAGGGCCATGTAGACTAGAAAGGGCAGAGCTGGGAAACAAACCTGATCTGTGCTTTCACCTGAGTGAGAACTGCTGTTTCATTGTGCAACCTCCAGAGGGCAGCAGAGAGTCGTGCCCGTCTTTTCCCCAGGGCCCACGCCCGGAGGTGTAGACAGTGTTTGGTGCTTTAGACAAACTTTTGCCCTTTGTCCTCCTGATGACTCTGTGAAGCAGGTTTTCAGTTGAGGAAACTGAGGTTCAGAGAAGGAGGTGACTTGCCCAGGTCTGCCAAAAAACAGAAACTGGACATTTGGGCCTTAGGGAAGACCCTTCTACCTCCTTCAAGTTGAGGCCTGCTGGTGCACTGAAGCCTTGATCTTGAATGTCCTCTTTCTCTCTCAGCCGCTGCTGTTTAAGTTGGTTGTAACGCCTGGTGTGTTGGGTCCGTGCCAACCCGGAACAGCACAGGGAAACAAGGGTGCCCACGTGCATTAGGCTGGGGGAGGCTGGCACAGTTCGGGGCTTCAGGGACTCTGCCCCTCTGCTACCCATGGCAGCTCTCAAGGGCCTGGAGGGCCCCATACTGTCCTTGGTATGCCTGTGACCAGGACAGAGGGACAGACGTTCTGGGGCACAAAAGAGAAGAGGACGGCCAGGACCCAAGAGCTCAGCTTGTCAGAGCCCTGCTGTGGCCTCACCCGTGGCCCACCGGACCCTGGCTGCCTGACTGCAGGTTCCACAAACAGCTGAGGCCTCTTGCCTCAAATGTGGGGTACAGAGCCTAGGGCTGTGCTGAAATCTCATGAGAGATTTCCCCACCCCAGAAACACAGCCCAGGGGGGTACCTATGGTGTGGGGACTGCAGACCTGGTGTTGGCCCCAGGCCTCAGCTGCTTATCTATAACATGGGGTGAACACTTCTGTCCGGATCTCAGTGGCATAATAGGTGAACAAGAACCTGGTAAACCAAACGTGTGTCAAGGGGGCTCTGCGGGTGGTGGTCAGAGCCCGGCCTTGAGGTTGGATAGATATGAGGCAAATCCATACCTCTGCCAGCTGTTGGCTGTGTGATCGGGGCCAGGGGACTTCACCTAACCAAGCCTCAGGCTCTTCCTCTGTGAAATGGGGCCAGTAGTGGGGGTTATTCCCAGGTGTGCTGTAGGTGTGAGGGGGAATAGCGCACGTGAGAGGCTTAGTACACGGCACATGGTAACAGCAGCTGTGAGGGCAGTAATCAGTAATAGTAACTACAATGTAGGAGGCGACTTGGTGGGGGTGGGGAGGCTGCGTGAGGTTCAGGTTGGCTGATCTGAGTCATCCCAGTAAGAGGAGCTGTCAGCCCCCTCCCGCCCCACCCCTCCCAGTGGGATCCTTCTTTTCCCCTCGACTGCACGAAATCTCCTCGCATGGACGATATTTACCTCTCGGGGACAGAGGCCCCAGCCGTGAGGGTCGTGGGATGAATTTCTCATTGAAAATCTCCAGTGAGGCATTAAGGATTAGCTGTCCCAGGCCTGGGACATCCTACCCCCAGAGTGCCTGCTAATCCCTATCCGTGGCAGCTTCCTGATCCCACTGACCTGGCCCTTGAGCTCCCAGATGGTATCTTTTTCCAAACACAGCTCGGATTCCTGGCTAGAAGGGGCCTAGGAGGTCATCCAGCCTACTGAGACCAGAGAGGGTGAGAGGCAGCTCTGAGGTCACACAGGGACAAAGCTCATGTCTCCTAACTGCAGCTGTCACTCTTCTTCAACATAGTAACACACAGCTGCCCACCCCCAACCACCCGCCAGGTGTAATTCCTTTATTTTGCTCCTAAGGAAAGTACCAGGTCGTCGGGAAAGTCATGATGTGGTTTTCTATGCAAGAATGCGTTGACTTTCTCAATGACCCAATAAAAGGCTTGTCATCATTTCGCTTTTGAAATCAGTCAGGTAGAAGCAATTCGTCCAATTTGTAATGGGTTCTAGCTTCTTACACTTGACCCACCAACTCGGGCACCCTCTTGGCAAATAGAAAAGATGGAAATAACGACACGTGTCCTGACGGACATCGTCTTAATGACTGCTCGATATAACAATAACATTGCGGAAACGTGAAGATCTGAACACCTTTCATTCAACTTTCAGCGGTTTTGACATTGCTGATTTCTTTTCAGATTTTGGAGGTGGTCAAACATTTCCCTAAGTCTTGGGCTCTGTGTCTGGAACACCCAGAAAATGGGGAGCCACTTCTCATGGACTCATTGATTTAGGGGGTCTCGCCCCACCCCAGGCTCCAGTCTTCTTCTGTCCTATGGAATGTCTTCTGAGCATTTTGCCCAAATCTCCCAGAGAACGTTTAAAGGGCAGTTGGAAGGAATTTTCAGGGGATCTGGCTCTTCCCTTAAATCCTTTGAATTCTGGGTACCTGTCCCTATTCACCATGGATCCCCCAAAGCTGGTCTTCAGTAGGAGTCAAATGGTATTTGTGGCAGGAGAGAAGGAAGAGAAATAGGGAGAGGGAAGAAGGGAGGAGGGAGAAGATGAAGGAAAGGGGAGAGGGGAGGGAGTAAGAGGGAGGGAGAGAAAGTGAAGGAGGGAAGAAGAGAGGAAGCAGGAGGGAGAGAAAAAGAAGGTTTCTCAGCCATGTCCCACCAGTCCAGACCTTGGGGGCAAGACCACACCACATCTGGGGTCCTAGAGCCTAGTACAGCCTAGTCAGGTCTTTGGCGCTGACCGAGTAGAGGCCATGAGGTCAGTGGCCCTCTGACGTGAGCGAGCTCTCTAAGCCCCTCCCTGTTCTCTCTTGACTCCCTAGACTCTAGCTTCTTGCCCGTCCTTGCCCTTATCATTTTCCAGATCTTTCCTGATGACAGGTGGACCCGGCCCTTTATATTTCTCTGATTTCATTCATTCATTCAACAAATGTAAAGTGTCTTGTGCTGGAACCATGTATCCTTTTTAAAAAATTTATTAGTCTATTTATTTATTTGTTGTGATTTTCAAACACAACAAGGTTTGGGACTCAAACCGTGGTTGGCCATGTGGGAACCGAGATGCATATGGTGGTTAAGCCATGTATCCTTTGGATAACTGTTCACTGGGCCCCTCCTGAGGGCCAAGGCCTGTGCTGGAGTCAAAGATGAATGAATTGGGGGCCAGATGATGGCCCTGTGCTGAAACACGCTGCTCTGTAAGGCAACGCCACCTGGGAGGGTTCCTAGTTCAAGTCCAGAGACCTCCCTGAGTAAGCTGAGCACAAGTCTGCTCGTAATCTGAGGCTGGTACAGGCTGGGGATGGATCGCCACATCAGGACGCTGTTAGAGGTGATGTCTCTGTCTCTCTTTCTCTTGCTCAAGTAAGAAATAAATAAATAAGCATTAAAAAATTCCAGCATGCTTATATATATTTTTTTTTAAAAGGGAGGTGCAGCAGGTGGCATAGAGGTTGGGGTGGCTGGATCCCAGATGACCAACTGCATGGTTTAAGTCCCAGACCTGAAGACCAGAAAACATGCCGGGTGCTTGCATGCCTAAAATCCACAGAGGAGAGTGGAGGAGAGGGGGTTGCAATAGCCATCCCCCCCCCGGGGGAATGATTTCTCACTTTCTCTCTCTCTTTCTCTCTTTCTCTCTCTGGCATATGTGTGTGCCTATAGCAAACTAAAAACAAAAACAGAAGAAGGGATGAGTGGATCTTAGTTCTTGACCCAGAGATGGGCCGCCATCTAGGTTAGCAGAGGAGCCATGGTGATCCGCTCATGATCTGTAGGGAAGCAGTCTTCTCATTTATTCCTCCAAACAACCAGAAGCAAGTACTAGTTTATTCCCGTGTTATAGATAAGGAAACTGGGCCAAAGACCAGGGTCACACGCCTATTAAGTGGTACAGATGGGATGTGAACTCAGGGAGCCTGGCGCTAGCATCCATGCTCTGAGCCACTTTCATTAGGTAGCCATTTAAATTCCTTTTTTTGAGAGGTTTTGCTATAGGGCATGTGCACTCGCCAAAAAGATAGAAACAGAGAGACAGAAAGTGAGAAATCACCTCCTGGAGGGATGGCAAAACAGAAGAAGGGATGAGTGGATCTTAGTTCTTGACCCAGAGATGGGCCGCCATCTAGGTTAGCAGAGGAGCCATGGTGATCCGCTCATGATCTGTAGGGAAGCAGTCTTCTCATTTATTCCTCCAAACAACCAGAAGCAAGTACTAGTTTATTCCCGTGTTATAGATAAGGAAACTGGGCCAAAGACCAGGGTCACACGCCTATTAAGTGGTACAGATGGGATGTGAACTCAGGGAGCCTGGCGCTAGCATCCATGCTCTGAGCCACTTTCATTAGGTAGCCATTTAAATTCCTTTTTTTGAGAGGTTTTGCTATAGGGCATGTGCACTCGCCAAAAAGATAGAAACAGAGAGACAGAAAGTGAGAAATCACCTCCTGGAGGGATGGCCACGCCGCAATCCTTTCTCCACTATTCTCCTCTTGGGATCTTAGGCACGCACGCACACATGCCCGGTGTGAGTTTAAGCCACTGGGTCCGGGACTCAAACCGTGGTCAACTACATGGGAGTCCAGCAACATAGCCATTACGCCAACTGCTGATCCCTTTAGCCATTTAAATTCTAACAGCTGGGGTCCCTGGAGTGCGTGAGCCCTGCCAGTGGAGGCAGCACACTGGATCGTATCTGATTCCCAGCACCCTCGGGCCCAGGCTCGCGTCGGGGGAGCACTTTGTAAAAGCTGTTGGCCATGGGAGCTTCTTCACGGCAGGGATCACAATTCTGCCTTCTTCGCGTCCTCAGCAGCCGTCCCAGGGCCCGGCTCTGGTATGTCCCAATAAACACGATACTGGATTAAAGTTGCGTGGTTCGTGGATGAGCTGTTTGGCTGACTGTGTAGATGGATGTTGGGGTTGAACCCCAGGGTCCTGAGAGAATCCATCCATCCTTCCTTCCACCAAGCTAATCGCTCAATTGTTATCACACTTCTCTGGAGCTTGTCCTGTGGGCCCTGCGCATGCTGATTCTGGGCCCCGGAGGGCACTCACATATGTACCCACACTCAGACCACCCCAGCAGTGTGTGTGTGTGTGTGTGTGTGTGTGTGTGTGTGTGTGTGTGGCAGCACACACTGACCATTTTTTCCCCAAAGCAGGTGACATTCTTGAAACAGTCCTACACACTGTTCTATACACAGGGCCCCATGCACGTGGCCAGAATTTCCCCTCTTGCTGCTTTGGTTGTTGTCCCTGGCACAGAGCCTGGCCCTGATAAAGGCCCTTTATAACCACTAGGTTGGGATGAACTGAGCACCTTGGGATTTGAAAGAGGAGATGAAATGTCAGTGTGGGGTAGGTGGAGACAGATGTGACACAGGCGACAGTTGTTGGCAGGCTTCCACCGCTTGGGGTAACTCTCAGTGTGTTTGTCTTTCAGGGGCTTTTGGTAATCAGCCCGACCTTGGTTTGAGTCCTAACCGTGCTGCTTTCTAGTTGTGCGTCTTCGGAAAAGTTACGTTACCTCTCTGAGCCTCCATTTCCTCATTTGCAAATAGGAGATTACAATAGTTCACCACGTGAAGCTGAGTTAAGCTTGGAAATCAATTGGCCCTGGCACCTAATAAGTGCTCAGTAAAGATAACTCAGCAGTCACAGAGGCAGGATTAAGGGTGAGAAGCAGGGCAGGGTCTCAGTCCACAGTCTGTCACTTACGCCTGTGTAATTTTAGGTAAGCCAAGTCAACTCTCTGAGCCAGTATGTCCTCCTCTCTAAGATCGGTGCTAACCCTGCCTAGAAGGGATGGCACATGCATTAAATAAGAGGAGAAACACAGAGTCCTGGGGCATCATATGGCCGCCACTCGGTTAAGAAGGGAAAAGGCCATGGGAGAAATGTCACAGCTCTGTCTGTCCTGTGGGAGCCTTGTGGGACTCAGGTCAGTGAAGTCTTGACTCACTGCCACGCTCAGTTCTCCGTCTCCTTAGAAGCATCCCCAAGCCTCCTCTTGCGTCCCCGACTTTCTTCACATCAACTCTTCCAGTGCTAAGAACCAGGTCTGAGGGTGTAATAGCCCTGCACATTTTCGTTGTCCTTCAGAGCGCCTCTGCTAGCAGCCCTTCACGGCTCTGTCCAGCTGGTCCTCACTCGCTGCCTTGTAGTGTTTGAACAGGTTTTTTCCTTACTTGAACACACACACACACACACACACACACACACACAGACGTTCATCTATCTGAGAGGCCAAGCTCTTTCTAGGATGTACCTTTTTCCCACTATGGCTTACAGAATACATTGATGTGTGTTCATCAATTGCATTGTCAGGATTCTTTGGGTTACTTACAATAGGAAATGCAATGCCACTGACTTAAATGTGGAAAGGAGTCATTGACATAACTTTAAGGTCTATGGCTTTCAGGCATGGCTGAATTCAGGTGCGCAAAAGAAATATTCAGGACTGTGTTTCCCTCCATGACTTGGTGTGGCTTTCTTCTACGTTCACTTTGTTTCCAAAATGACTCCCCACCAAGGGGTGGCCAAAATGGTGACCAGCTTCAGACCCATGCTGTCTCTTAAGAAAGAGAGAATCTCTCCTAATATCTCTTCGAAAGCCCTAGGACTGATTTTCAGTGGTCCTGCTGGAGGTACAGGCTGAACACTGCACCAATCACAGTGATCATGTTGAAGGAATACCCCAGTTACCCAACATAAAAGCCTTGTATCTGCACAGAGGGCAGAGGTGGGACGGCCAGAGGTCAGGAAAGCCAGGGGTGCAAGGCCACAGGAAGAACTGATTTCCTGGAGGGGGAAGTGGTATCCTACTGTGGACTAGTAAGAGAGGTTGACAAAGGTCCACCGTTTCCTCCACCCATTGACCACCCCTTGGAGGGCTGATTTAGTGAGGCGACTGTGGAGACCCGCTGGGTGGAGGGGGAGCTGTCCAAAATAAGCACGCTGCTCAAATCAGTAGTGTTGGATTCTCTCCATCCCAGACCAGCTGCCCCAGCACCTGCATTCTAACAAGATGCCAGATGGATTATGCAGAAGTTCAAGGTTGAGAAGAGAAGCACAGTTCTAGGGAGCTTAAGCTGTGCAGGGGTAGGAGGGAGTGCGGAGTCAAGGAGGGACGGTTGTTCTTCCTAAGAAGGGAGAGACTTGATCATGATTAGGTGTGTCTCCTCTCCCTCTCTCTTTTTCTAATTAGATAGATTTTTTTGTTGTTGTTGCCATAGGGCACATGCGCTCACTGGAGAGACACATAGAGAGACATAAAGAAGGAAAGTGAGAAATCACTCCCCTGCCCGAGAGGGGATGACTGTGCCACAGTCTCTTCTCTTTCATTTTCCTCTTAGGATTTTGCACACATATGCCGCTGCATACTACCTGAGTGATTTTCAAACTGCTGGGTCTGGGACTCGAACCATGATCAGCGATGTGGGAATCCAGCATCTTAACCAGCACACCACCTGCTGACCCTAAGTGTGCATTCTTTTTTTTTTTTTTAGAGGCTTTTCGCTATAGGGCGCGTGCGCTCGCCAGACAGACTGAGAGAGACATAGAGACAGAAAGTGAGAAATCACCCCCCAAGGGAGATGGTCATGCCACAATCCCTTCTCCTCCATTCTTCTCTCGGGATCTTGGGCACGCACGCACACGCGCCCGGCGTGAGTTTTAAGCCACCAGGTCCGGGACGCCAACCACGGTCGACTACGTGGGAGTCCAGCGACATAGCCATTACGCTAACTGCTGGTTCCCTCTAAGTGTGCATTCTTAACAACAGAAAAAATGCAGGGAGAGATCTCTTACAATGACGTGAAACTTTATTAGTATCTTGCAGGACACTCTTTGGGATTTACATAAGTCAGCTTCATGCCCATGGGTCCTTTGCATTTGTGGTCTACAGAATGAACATCACTGTGGGGATGTTTCCCAAGACCCTCCCACGGTGGACACTTTGGAGTCCAGAGTTGTCGCCATCCACTTGACCAAGGACAAAAGTGCTCTGGGGCATGGGGTCCTTGAGGAAAGTCCACAGCTGGCTTGTGGCTTCTTCGCTCCCTTCTCCTTGCCACCGTCTGGCTCCTTGGGACTCTCCTCCCAGGCCTGTGGGACCCTCGGGCTGTTCACAAAGATGATCCTGACAAAGGAAGTTGAGAAAACAAACGTTGTCATGTGTGTCATCAGGCCATGGGGCCAAGTGACACGAGGAAGGTCCAAGTGACAAGAGGGAGGCCCGAGTTCTGGGTGACTTTGTCAGGAGTGGGGACACACTCGAGTGCGGGGACCCTTCTCTTGCTGCAGGTCAGTGTCTGGCCCCAGAGACCTCCGGAGTGAGGGCTCTTGCCTGTCACACTGTGTTTCCTCTGAGCTCAGAGTCAGAAGTATGAGGTTTGAAGAGCCCCCTGCCCTGCTTCATAGATCTCGATCTCATATGATCCCAGTGGGGAAACTGAGGCCAGGTCGGCATGGGGGACTCAGCAAGGATATGCAGGGTCCCCCGAGGCCCTGGACACCCCCACCTCCTTGAGCCCCTGCCTTCTGCCAGAAGACCTGGGTTCGAAGCTTGGTTATGCTTCCTTCTAGTTATCTGGAAGTGGGCCTCCGTTTCCTCATCTGCAAAAAGGGATACTAACGGCCTCTTCCTGGGTGGTGTGAGGGCCACGCGTCGTGGCCGTAGCTGGGCAGGGAGTGGAAATAAACTGCCCAGGTCGTTTATTACGTGATTGCTCCACTTCTCAATGGGACGATTGAGGCACTGCGGGTCAAGTATCCTAGCGGGTCAAAGAACTGCGATTTGAACCCAGTGATTCTGGCTTCTTAGCCCTTAGGTTGAATCACATCGCCCTGAGCCTCGTTCTCCTCGCCTCTAAAATAAAGATAATGATACTGCTGACCTTGAGAAGCAGCTGTGGAAATTAAATGAGATCACAAAAGCCAAGTCCCCAGGACAGTGCGTGGCAGAAGAAATAACTACTTTATACAAATAACTTTGTATTCTGAGGAAAATGAGGAACGGGGATTAGCTCAGTTATGGCTCCACCTTATGGTAGCATCTGGGAACTACGCTGCCCTCTCCTCACCCTATGCCAACCCTGAGCCCTGGTGCCAGGGCTGCTCTTGCCACTCTCTGCATGGCAGGAGCAGGGCAGGGCAGCTGAAGTGCACACAGTCTTCAGCCTCTACGACAATGCAGGGCTTGTCTATGGGGGGGCAGGAGTGAGGTGGGGGTTGGATCGTGGTTTCTCACAGCGCCTTGAAGCTCCCCCTTCCACACTTGTGCTCAAGCTCCACAGGCTCACACGGGCTTTCTTCTTGATCACCCGATAAGATCGGTGCTATTCTCACTGCCATTTTGCAGAAGAGGATACTGAAGTTCAGGAAGTTCGAAAGGGCGGGACTTGAACTCAGGTCTATCTGACTCTCAATCCTGTGCCCTTCACTATCACACTGGATAGAACATCTCACTGGTTGCAGATTGTCCCCAAGAATATCCAAACTTTACGTTCTAAGTCAGACCAATGGTCCACGAGGGAGGTGATTCACTGCCTGTCCTTCCGACATGAGCACCACGTCTTTGCTTCAGTTCTTAGAGGTTCCTCTGCCTTGATCAGCCCTGTGCTGAAATGCCTTCCCTGCTAAGTTTTCTATCTTACCAGTTTTGGGCATATTCAGACCCACGCTCTACTGAAGGGGCCATTTGTTGTTTGGCTGTGGGAGATCACTGGTGGGTAGGTCAAGGCCACAGCCACCCAAGTGGGTCAGAATTCCACAGTGATTCTCTGGCATTTGAATGTCCTTACCAGGGTCCTAGTGGGGTCCCATGTTGATCCTATAGGTTGGGGGACCACTGGGTTTCTGAACCTGACACCAAAGAGAGACATCAGAAGGCCCCAGCATGAGAAAAGGCCATCACTTTGCCTTGGTCTTGAACCCATCCCCATTTTCCCAACAATCGTCATTGAATGAAAGGCCTTTAGAGACGGACTATACTTAACAGTTGGGAGAAGAGAGAGGCAAAGGAAGGATAGGACTGGTATGAGGTCACCCAAACAGTCAGTGGCTGAACTGGGATTCGAGTCCAGGCCTTAGGATGCCCAGCCCAGAGCTCTTTCTGCTTGCCTTCTCTGGCTTTTGCCATAATAGTGAGGAGCTCCCAGAGAAGCACCAGAAGGCTCACGGATGAGTCAGCCACCACCCCTACACCCCTGACTTCCCAGGGAGATAACAGGCTGCCCCTCCTACTTGGTTGGGGTCCCATCTTTCTCCTGCCTTTTGTTTAGGACCCAGTCTCAGTGAGAAAACCAGAGAGAGGCAGAGGTAGCACAAGGCATGTTAGGATGATGGTCCAGAAGTTGACACAGAACATTGTCTCCTTATGTCTCCTCTCTCCCACCCCTACCCAAACCATGGACATAGAAGATTCTAGATCCTGTGGACTCAGAAATCAATTGGCCCTACTGGGAAGCTTCTTACAATAGGGTAATGGAACGTTCCAAGAAAGCCACCACCATGCTCTTTGCTGTAAAGCAGGGTAGCCTGTAAACTTAACCATAGCACTTCCCTTGCACACCGAGGGGATGAGCTAGCCCAGAGACCCAGCGGTAATACCTTTGCTGTGGGGTGAGAATTCCAATAACTGACACGATAGTGAAATACTTGAATATTGTGAGAATTCCACTATAGTGTAGTATAGTTCCCTTTGGGGTAGGCTATCCCAGGAATCCCACAACACTGATCATTTTGGAGTGGGACATTTTAGCAATTTCACTAAAAGACTAGTCATTATGGAGTGAGTGATAGTTCTCTCATGTTAAAACTCTCCTCCTAGAGTAGTTTAGTTCAGAAGTCCATCCTAACACCAGTAACTATGGAGGGGGCTATCCCAAGACTTCCATCCAAACACCCATCACTGAACAGACTAGTCCTGAAGTCCCTCTGTGACTGCAGTTGCAAGGAGGAGAAGCCTAGAATCACACTGTCACAGTAATCACTGTCGAGTGAGCTATCTCGGGAACCACATGGGAACAGATTACGGTGAAGAGAGATCCCAGGGCCATAATAACCCTGATGATTCTAGAGTAAGGTAACCCAGGAATCTCATTGAAGCGCTGATCACCAAGGATGGGACTCCCAAGAATGGATCAATGGGCAGCCCCAGGATGCCACTGCCACCCTAACCCCTACGGGTGGACTAGCTCCAGACCCTTGTGATAACTCTGACCACTGTGGAGCTGGCTGTCTAGGAAGCCAGCCTTCACAATACTGTTCAACGTAGGGGTTTTGTGTCAGGTGAGTTCTCTGTGGCTCCAAGATTTTACACCTTTGAAAGAGATATTTGATCTTGAAGAGGGAGTCAGATTGGGGACAATAGAGATAGGTATGAAAGGAAAAACTTACGTTCAATCAGCCAGTTAATAAAAGAGGCTGGAAAATGTTTGTTCTGGAAAAAAACAGAAGGCCAACATTAGTTGAGCATCTGCTGTATACTAGGCTCCGTGCCTATCATTTAACTCTCGCAATGACCTTGCAATGTAGGGATTATAAATAAGAAAAAGGAGACTCAGAGGTGTAAAAAGCATTGTCCAGGCCAGCAGTGAGCTGGTGAAAAGAGTATGCCTGAAACAGAACTCCGGCCCTGGACATGGAGTACAGGAAGACAGGGAAGCTGGCCCTGAGAGCCCTGAAGGTCCCACTTTACAGAACAAAACATAGTCCCCATAATTCAGGAGTTGCCACAGTTGGGGGTTGGCAGGATCGTGCTAATTCTTGGCAGCGGTGGGAAGGAGTGGTTGTAGACGAGGCCATCATGAACCACTCCTCCAGTATCCAGTGCTCCTGGCTATGGTGAGGCCAAGAAACTGACTCGATTGTTTGCTGTCACTCTTAAAATCAAGGGCAAAGGGGAACGGATCATTACAGTCTGAGTTTCTCCTCTGTGCTGGACAGATAACCAGGCACCTTCTCATCCAATGATTGCAATGTATTTGTGCACGCTGAAATACCATTGCCTCAGACACATTATTTAATGTGCTATTAACAAATTTTAAAATTGGGCAGGCTTCATAGTGCAACAGTAAGCACTGCTCCAGAGAAGCCAAATCCTGCAGGGTGACTGGGGTTCGAATCCTTGCACCAGTCTGCCTGAAACATGCTAGGCACACGTGTGAGTGTGCAGGAGCTGACGGGATGGAAGGCTGGAGGAGATTGTGGCGTGACTGGCCCCTGTGGTGGGTTCTCATCTCTCTCCCTCGCTTTCTCACAGGTGTGCTCATGTGCTCTATCATGAATAAAGGAAACATATTTTTAATTAAAAATAAATAAATAAATAGCCCAACTATGGCACATCATTAAATATAAGAGGCATTCCGAGTTCAGGAATGTTACAATGTACAGAAAATGTGTGCCTTCGAAAAAATGAATTATGTCAATTTTACATGTTTTTGATGATTACCTCATCTGATAGAGGGAGAACAGGCTCAGAGAGGGAAGGGCACTTTCCCAAGCTGCACAGTCAAGCAGTACAGAACCTACCTGGCTCCAACCCAGCGCCCATGCTTCCCATCTTGGGGGGCAACTGTGGGCACATTTGTCTGGCAAGGAGACCCCAGTCAGTGATGGGGCGGGACCAGCATTGAGTTAGTCTCAGGTAGTCTCTGACTTCTCAGGGGAGACCCAGCTGCTTATACCTGAAAGTCCAGGCAGTAATATTGCTCAGACGTCACGCTCTCTGAGGACACAGGCGAGTGGAGGTTCCTAAATAACTCGAGCGGGTGGACATCTGATAGAGACAGACGAAAAGATGTCAATGGTAAGGGAGGATAGGAGAGATCGCATCGACGGCAACGATGACTCAAAACTCATTCACTAGACCTTGTCATACACAGATTCGTCCAGAAGAGGGAGATTATTCCAAACTCCGAGGGACTCATTGCTGCCATCAAGCCCCACTGTCTAGTTGAGAGAGTGAAGCATTCTCAACTCAACAGGTAGGAGCCCTCTCTCCTTTTCATCCACCCACCTGGACTTTCTGCCTGCCTCACCAGGCTCTGTCTGTTTGTCTTTATTTTTAATTTGCTATATTTTTCATTTGTATGTTCACTGGTGAGAGACAGAGGGTGAGAGAGAGAGGGAAAATGAGAAAGTACCCCTGGAGGGACGGGATGGCTATGTCACGATCCCTTCTCTTCCACCCTCCTGAGGTTTCAAGCATGCAAGCACATGCACCTTGTGTGTTTTTCAAGCTGGAGGATCCAGGACTTGAACTGTGCTGTTGGTCATATGGGATCCAGCCTCCTAAACTTTCACACTACCAGCAGGACCCACTACTATTTATCTTTCCAGCCATTCTCTCACCTATCCACTGATTTTTCCCTCCCTCCCTCCTTTCCTTCCTTCCTTCCTTTGTTCCTTCCTTCCTTCTTCCTTTCATCTCTATAGCTTTCTTGTTTCCCTCCCCGCCCATTAATCAATCCTTCTATTAGCTAACTACCCATCTATCCACCATCCATCTTCCCACATTTATAGTAATAAAATATTCTTTTCTTCCATTCATTCGCCCATCTGTATATGTACTCTTTCACCCATTTCCTATCACTCCTTCCTTCCTTTTATTCTTCTATCCATTCTTCTTTCCTCCCCTTCTTCCTTCCATCCAGCTATCCTTCATCTCTTCAGCTTCTTTCATTTCCATCCATTTTATCTTGTCTCCTTCCATCCAGTCATCCTCCCATCTAAATTCCTTTTTCTCCACTTTTTCTTTCTTTTTGTCATTTTCTTTCCACAATTCCTTCTGTTTATCCATCCACTATTCCATCTATCAGCTCATTTGTTCATCCATGTTTTCATTTCATATTTTATCATTAGATAAAATCATTATCATTAGAACACAGAACACTTTTGTGTTCCCTCCACCCATGTTCCTTCTTTTCATCTCTAACTCATAGGCCAATGAACAAGGCAGGCCCTCTCTGTGCCCAGCTAGGACTCTGAGACAAAGACAAGAAAGGTTTCAACAGTCTCTGCCCTGGAGGAGCTCTGGTCTAGTGAGGAAGACAGCCCAGAAGCAGAGAATGTCTATATGATATGATAAGAATGACGGGTGGGTGTGCACAGTATCGTGAAAGTCCTGAGGAGGGATCTTTCTGTGTGGGGAGAGATAGAGCAGAAATCACACCTCGAAGGGCTGTGGGACTTTTCCAGGCACAGAAGGGTGGTGTGGGAAATTTGGCAGAGGAAAGCCATCTTGTCTCTAAAGGGCCTAGAGAGTATGGGGAAGCTAAGATCAACCAGCTGGAGGATGGAGGAACATAAGGCTAGAGCCATTTCAGGAGAGACCATGACTGCCAGCCTGGAGGGTTTGCACTTGGTCCTCCCAGAAATGGGCAGCTACAGAAGATTTTGATCAGAGATGTGATTCAGAACATTCTCTCTGGCTCCTTGAAGAGGAACATGCAGGGATGAGTGGGGTGGCTAGTACAATAGTCGAAGCAAGAAAATAGTGCTCAAGCCAACAGCACAACTTACTTTGCAGAATATCCAACTGTTGATTGATGATGTAGAACCAGAATCGGATGACCGGGCACAGCTGAAATACAGGTGAGCAGAGCCCTTTGTAGAGGAGACTTGGACCACCCTTCTAGCCCACCACTGTGTGGCCCTGTACAGGTCACATCCCTTTCAAGGAACTGAATTGATCGTATTGTGTCTCAGCTCTGCAACCTCATATATGAAAATAACAACATCTTCATCAGCATTGACTCTGGTCCAGGTTTCTCCATGTTAGCACTGTGGCCATATTGGACCAGATCAGTATCTATTGGGGGCTGTCCTGTGCACCACAGGGTGTGTAACAGCATCCCTGCCCTCTACTAGCAACTTGTAGCTCTCTCCTAGTGATGCCTGCCAAAAATGTCTCCAGACCCTGCTGATGTCCTCTGGGCAGCAAACTTGTCCCACATTGAGAGCCATTGCTTTAATCAGCTTCCATTCAGCTCAGTTGTATACCAAATAACAGCAGTGGCTACTTCAGTTCCTGGGGTGAGCCACTGTACCACTCTGAGCCTCATTTTCCCCATCTGGAAAAGGGAGGAATGATAATGTATGCTTCATGGTGTGGCTGTGTGGGGAACAAAATTATTGTAAACCTCCAAGAACTAATTATTGTAGGGTGGTATTTAAATACAATGATGCAATCTTAGATAAAATGAAAGAACGGAAGCATAAATCCATGGACTTTGAATGAAAAATTCTTAAGAAAAAGACTTCTGATCCAAATGCATTTAGGAATGAATGCATCATATAGAGTTAATTACCGCCCTCGATAGAAGGTAGAGAGTGGGTGAAAGGTTTACCTATGGTTAGCGAGATGGAGAGAACGAATGATAAATAGCATCACAAGGTGGCGTAAAAGTTTTAAGTGAAATCTATATTTATGCTTTATCTGGCCGTGATGAAATTGGATTTCTGACTGGTCGTTGAGAAGGTGAAACATATGCTGTTGATGTGCTCGCTATCACCCTTCAGTGGATGAGTCCAGCTTCCAGCTGCCCCCTGCATTTGTCTTTTGAGGTCTCTGAAGTCTCCTTTGCCAGGCTGTGCATACATCGGAAGCACCAAGGAATCAATACCCCCCCAGGACCAGCTCTCAACCACAGCTCGATGGGACATGGTGTATAAATACCTCAGCTCCCTCACCCTTGGGTGCGATCATTCTAAGGCATGTTCTATACCCTGGGGCTGAGTTTCCTGGGAACTGGCTCCATGCCTCAGCAGAAAAGACCACCTTCTCATCTCTCTCTCTTGTCCTCTTTCTCCTACTGGGAGCATTTGCATATGAGCCCTCGTGTCACTGTCTGCTACCAGAGGTGCCCACACCTAAGACTTAAAGGTGCAGTATTTTTTTTTTCCAAACTTTTTTCTTGAGTTATTTCTCAAGCATCTCAACCTGTACCCTTAATCTAGTCACATTGGTGATGGAGACTATGTTTATGAGACAGCCTGTTGTAGGGAATGGTGACTGTTCATTTTAAGTTGTACACTCATACTTGTGAGAAGAAGCTAATTGTGTCCACCACCACCACCAGTAACAGCATCCCTGCCCTCCATCCACTAGCAACTTGTAGCTCTCTCCTAGTGATGCCTGCCAAAAATGTCTCCAGACCCTGCTGATGTCCTCTGGGCAGCAAACTTGTCCCACATTGAGAGCCATTGCTTTAATCAGCTTCCATTCAGCTCAGTTGTATACCAAATAACAGCAGTGGCTACTTCAGTTCCTGGGGTGAGCCACTGTACCACTCTGAGCCTCATTTTCCCCATCTGGAAAAGGGAGGAATGATAATGTATGCTTCATGGTGTGGCTGTGTGGGGAACAAAATTATTGTAAACCTCCAAGAACTAATTATTGTAGGGTGGTATTTAAATACAATGATGCAATCTTAGATAAAATGAAAGAACGGAAGCATAAATCCATGGACTTTGAATGAAAAATTCTTAAGAAAAAGACTTCTGATCCAAATGCATTTAGGAATGAATGCATCATATAGAGTTAATTACCGCCCTCGATAGAAGGTAGAGAGTGGGTGAAAGGTTTACCTATGGTTAGCGAGATGGAGAGAACGAATGATAAATAGCATCACAAGGTGGCGTAAAAGTTTTAAGTGAAATCTATATTTATGCTTTATCTGGCCGTGATGAAATTGGATTTCTGACTGGTCGTTGAGAAGGTGAAACATATGCTGTTGATGTGCTCGCTATCACCCTTCAGTGGATGAGTCCAGCTTCCAGCTGCCCCCTGCATTTGTCTTTTGAGGTCTCTGAAGTCTCCTTTGCCAGGCTGTGCATACATCGGAAGCACCAAGGAATCAATACCCCCCCAGGACCAGCTCTCAACCACAGCTCGATGGGACATGGTGTATAAATACCTCAGCTCCCTCACCCTTGGGTGCGATCATTCTAAGGCATGTTCTATACCCTGGGGCTGAGTTTCCTGGGAACTGGCTCCATGCCTCAGCAGAAAAGACCACCTTCTCATCTCTCTCTCTTGTCCTCTTTCTCCTACTGGGAGCATTTGCATATGAGCCCTCGTGTCACTGTCTGCTACCAGAGGTGCCCACACCTAAGACTTAAAGGTGCAGTATTTTTTTTTTCCAAACTTTTTTCTTGAGTTATTTCTCAAGCATCTCAACCTGTACCCTTAATCTAGTCACATTGGTGATGGAGACTATGTTTATGAGACAGCCTGTTGTAGGGAATGGTGACTGTTCATTTTAAGTTGTACACTCATACTTGTGAGAAGAAGCTAATTGTGTCCACCACCACCACCACCCCCACCTCGTGATAATGAACTTACTGACGGGAACCTCACTGAGGAATTACAGTTGTCCTAACCACCTAGCTGCTCAATTTTCTTGGTAAGTTAAGAGCCTATCTATATGCCTTCCTCTTTGTAGAACAAATTTCTCATGTAAGATTGAGTGATTCTACCAGATTCTCTTATAAACACAACACAAATCTCCCTCTTCTCCACATGTAAACTGCTTGGTACGTAGTTGCTCTCAGGAATTACCCCTTTCTATCCCCCTTCCTCAGCAGCAGGGACCTGGACAGAGGACAGAAACTTAAAACTCTGAAAGGCTGGAAAGCCCAGGAACGACCACCCCCACCCCTCTGCCCAGGGAACCAGCTCTGTGACATAGCAATAGTATGATGCTAGGAGAAGCTGGATTCTACATCATGATCATGGTTCAAATCCCTGACCTGGCCAGCTCATGAACATGCCAGGCATCCACATGAATGCCCAGGATCCGACAGGCTGGAGGACTGGAGGAAGGGGGGTTGTGGCATGACCAGACCTTGTGGAGGGTGCTGTGTGCTTTATCATGAATAAAGAAAACAATTTAAAAAAAAAAAAAAAACCAGAACTGGTCTGGTGCCTTTCCCACCTCGCTACTCCACTGTCCCCTCAGCTTCAAAGCTTTCTTCACGGCTCATTTCCAGGGTCAGCCTGGAGTTGCATTGTCAGACGTACCATGTTGGGTAAGCAGCTACCCACCATCCGTTTCAGCATGACTTCCAACATCGTCGAGAGCAGGCTGAGGGAAGGGGAGCAGAAACATCCAAAATGGCATGTTAATTAAGGTGTTAGATTCCCACACGGCCAACTGTGGTTTAAGCCCAGGTCCTGGAGGCTTGAAAATCATGCCAGATGCCGGTGCACGCATGCCCAAAATTCCAAGAGGAGAATGGAGGAGAAGGGATTGTGGCGAGGCCATCCCTCCTAGTGAGTGATTTCTCACTTTCCCTTTTTCAATTTCTCTCTCTCTGGCAAGGGCACACACTCTATGGGGAAAAAATCTAAATAATAATAATAATAATAATAATAATAATAATAATAATAACATTTATAGCTGATGCTTATAAAATGTCTACCCTGCTCCAGGGATGAGTCTGAGCACTTGGCATGTATGAACTCAAATTGCCATAGTCATTAAACACAGGCTGCTTGAATCTCCGCTCCAGCACATTCTGGCCGTGTGGTCTCATACAACTTACATAACTTCTCTGTTCCTTTTATTTATTAAAACCTAAAGTAAAGATGAAGTGAGTGGGAGAATGGGCTGGAGGACATTCAACCCATCGCCAGTTGGGCACCTTGTAAACGAGTGTTCTCTGCATTCTCTGCGACCTGATCTAAGTCGTGTAGAGAGGTGTCTGCCCTTAGAAACTACATTCTAAAATAGATGCTGCAAATAGCAGACTGCAGGTTACATGAAGCCCACGGGTGTATTTTCTTTTGCAAAGACAATCATTTAAAACTTTACAGTGAGTTTTCAGAGTTTAAAAATCAAAAGACTTTACATAAAAATGTGTATTTCTGGTTTCTCCTCAAAATACAGAAAACTGGCAAGACTAGTCCCACTTCTTACATAAACAAGGAAAGGCTGCCCTCTTCATATGAGGCATGTTCTGTTCAGTTCGCCACAGTCCCCACCACTCTCTACTGCATCTTTAAAATTGAAATTAAACATGAACATTTCATTTCTTCTAACTGGGGCCTGCTTACTAATTTCTGCTACTTTTCTATTTCTAACTGGCATTCGAGTCTGTGACTCCTGTCCTAAAGCACTGAATTCAGGATCGGGAGCGAGAAAGGGCCTCAGAGATCATGCAGCTAAGTAGTCCGTTTAGCCTGCCCATCTTTTCTAACTCATGATGAAATTGACTGTCGCACTCCTGAGACTTAAAGCATCTTTCCCGCCCATGACATAACGATCGGAAGGTACTGGTTAGGTACTGGCTGGGTTCTGAGCCCCGCCTCTGGACACCCTTTTAGAGAATAGTCTGTTTGTAATATGGTGCTAAAATTCTGGTTAATCCTCAGCTCCTCCCTCATAAATTAAGTAAGATTATATTTTTAGACTTCATCCAGTGAACTAAGCTTAAGTTTTTGGGGTGATCCACCAGTCTTTTTGCTCTGTCCTTTTTGATTTACCTTTCAGTAATCTCTCCATCATTCTTACATCCATCTACTCATTTACTCACTCCTCCTCCCTCCCTCTCTCCATCCATCTTCCCACCCACATGACCTTCTCATCCATAATCCCATTCATTTATCCATCCTCCCACCTATCCTTCTCTGTATTGTTCTCCAAGGTGTCTTCAGGGACAACACAGTGCCTTCCTGGCTTAATATTTGTTGCATAAATGAATGCTAATGATAAGGCAACGTCTGCTCCGAAGAGTTACATAGGCATACGTGGGCAAGGACAACATAGTTCAAGTGATATGACAGAGATCCCACAGGAGCTCTCTCTGTGAGCACAGAAAAGGTCGCATGCAATGCTCCGGGTAGGCAGGGGTGTGATCAGGGAAGGTGGTGCGTCCAGGAAGCAGGTGTCCCTTTCTGTTAGCAATCTGAGTTCCCCTGGGAAGAAACATGGGCAAAGCTGGAGGCTCTGAAACTAGAAGATAGATGCCCTGGCAGCATGGTTTGCTGATATCCTACCTGTGGCCCTCAGTAAGTCTGGCCACTGCCATCCCCTCACTGTGCCCTGCATGGCGCTCAGCCTACCCTAGGCAGTACCTACCCTCCTGGTACGTGGATCCTGTTGAAGCTGGGCTGGCAGTTCTTCAGGGTAAATGAGATGTGACCCAGCTTGTTGTGGAGCAGCATGAAGGGCACCATGATATTCACGTCCACGGTAGAGCCACTGAGGAAGCTGGGTAACCTGGACACATAGTGGAAACCGTGCCTGTGAACTGAGCTCCAGGGAACCCCCCTGAGCCAGGGCCCAGTGAGAACCACCTGGAAAATCACCAGCCAGGGTGTGCCCTGTGTCAGAGGAAAGACCCAGGGACAAACCCCTGGGTGCATCTGTCTTCACCTCTGCATTACCAATATTCTAAATCTCCCCTCAAATTCAGAAACAAGTACTGATACTACATGTATTTTTACAAATAATGTCTTCTCTTCAGTATTTATTTCTAATTTAATGTGTCTTTGACTCCATATAAAAATAAGTGAATGAGGGAGCAACAGATGGCGTGATGGTTATGCTGCTGGATTTCCACTGTGGTCGACTGCAGTTGAAGTCCCTGACTGGTGGCTTAAAATGCACGCTGGGCACACAGGTGCATGCATGCCCAAAATCCCAAGAAGAGGATGGAGGAGGAGGGATTGCAACATGGCCATCCCCCACAAGGAGTGATTTGTCACTTTCTGTCTTGCTGGCCAGTGCATGCTCCCTATAGCAAAAATCTCTCAAAATAAATAAACAAACAAACAAACAAACAAATAAATGAAGTGAGTGAATGAAATGCTTTAGTTTACTTTTAAATAGGTAATGCATTTCATAGTTCAAGAGTCAAAAGATTAAAAAATAATAACAAATGTACAGTGAAAAGATTGATTCCTCTTCATCTCCCCGGCCACCTAGAAGCCTTGCTGGCCTCACGCACCTCATCCGTGTTTTTTATGTCTCCTTCCAGAAATGTGGTAAGCACACGTATTCCCACACACAGGCAATTTTATTAACCCCTCTGTGTTTCTGTTAACTGTTCTGAAAAATGGGCATAATACCAATATCCCCCTTCTAAGATTATGATGAAGGTTCTACGAGATAATTCGTAAAAGACCTTAGGATGCTTGAAATATTTTAAGCCCTAGATAATCTTAGTTATGTTTTATCACCATCATCATCTCTTTGGAGGACAACTTTGCAACACTTATCAAAAGCTATAAATTACCCTTCAGAGATTTCTAAGACAATGTTCAGAGATATGAATGAAGATTTATTCCTCAAGATATTAATCACAGTTATTTATGAGTGTATCACGATACATATATTCATGTGGGGAATATTTATTGCCATTTGAAATAGTGCTAAAAAAAGGTCCGAAAAGAAGAAAATCGAAATGTTAATAGCCTTTATCTCTGAGTTGTGAGAGTAGGGATTTTTTTCTTATACTTTAATATTCTCTCCAAGTATACAGAAATAGCAGGAAAATAAAAGACTTCGTCTCACACCTGGCCTACCGTTAATAGTCACTTCTAAGAAGTTTATGTGTTTAGGTGGATATTGTCAAAAATTTCCAGCAAATGTGAAGAATAATGAAAGGTGGGGCTGAGTGGTGCCCAGTGAACCCTAAAAGGTCCCACAAGGAAAGGTCCTGGCTTTGCATCTGGGGACCTCCCTGAGGGCACCAGGGGCATGTGTGGCCATGATCTGGAGCTGGCTGAGGGTAGGGGTGGATCATGGCATTGAGCCCCTGTTGGGAGTGCTGGCTCCTCTCCCATCCCCTCTCTCTCCCTCTCTTTCTCTCTCTATCATCTCTTTTGCTCGTGGAAGAAATACTTAAGAGAAAAAAAAAGAATAAGAAAGGACATTTTGTCAGTTTTAAAAACTGTCTACTATCTCTAACAATTCTCTTCCATTCTCTTGCCATGAACAAGTTACTCACCCTAGAAAACTGAGAGTCAGCTTCGTCTGAAATTCCAGCTGGAGGCTGGACGAAGGATGGCCCTTCCATAATACCTGGGTGATATCTAAGTTGGCGATTTTAAGCCTGCAGAATTGGAAGAGTAAGAAGAAGTGGAAAAACAGCAATGCCCAGTCTTCTCAGCTCACTACTCAAACTTCAATGTGTCCTTCCCTCCACCCTTGACCTCCTGTTCCGAACCTACGTTTCCATCTCAAATCTCATTCTTATTAATCTCAGACTAGGAAAGAATTAGTCAACAGCCAAGACTTTTGCAGCTAGTTGGGATGTTAAAGGAAAATTAAGAAAGCGAATTCAAAGCACCAGCTGGTAACAATGGTGTTAACTTATAACAAAGATGCTGTTTATACTATGAGGATATTAAATAATAACTAAGGTCATTAGCTGAGAAGAACTTCTGCTGTATTGTTTTCTAGCACTATTTATAATTTAGCAGAGGCTTAGGGAGACAAACTCTGACACACACACACACACAGCACAGTGATAGCTTTTAACTATTTGGAACCCTGGCTAATCAATAATTTGGGGAACACTCATATTGCTCAAACTTACCAGTTGTCGATTTTTCCAAAAGGAGTGCTCTTCAGAACATTGTTGATGCCAGCAAGACTCCCATGCCCACAGAGGCCTCCCAGAGGGCCCTTGCAGAGCAATCCTTCCAGAGCCTGGGACCCTGCTGCCTCCAGAAGGTGATCTTTGCCAACGGGGAAGGACCTGCTGCCCACAAGGCACTTCAGGAGTGTTTCCCTATCTCTGACCAGATTCTGATTGTTGAGAAGGATGACTCCCAGCAGCCCTTCTTGAGCCAGGAGGTCTCTGTTGAGGGCACTCATTGGTAGTTGGTGGTCAAGAGGTTTTCTGTCTCCCACTTTAACACCTCCGCCATGGTCATGATGAACTGGGGGAGGCAGGGCACTGTGATTGACTGGACTCCAGTGTGGGGGAGGCTTGACAACCACTGGGGTTCCTATGTGGCCATGATATCTAGATGGTGTTTTTCCAGGGGAACTATATGAGCCAGGGAAACCATGGCCAGGATGGCTATGACCTAAGGATGACCCAGCCTCAGGTTGGCCATATTTATTGTGTGAACTAGCTTCAGAATGACCATAGCCAAGAGACACTCCAGTCTTAAATTGATCATAACTTCCAGATGACCCAGCTCCAGTCTGATCATGACTGTTAGATGACTTGGTTTCAGAGTGACCGTGGCCAAGAGATACTCCAGCCTTGACTTGATCATAACTTCCAAATGACTCACCTCCAGACTGACCATGACTGTTAGGAGCCTTAGATTCAGCATGGCCATAACCAACAGATACCCCAGCTTTCAATTGATCATAATCTCCAGAAGACCCAACTGCTGACTGACCATGGCTGTTAGGTGACTTGCTTTCGGAGTGACCATAGCCAAGAGATACCCCAGCTCCAACTTGATCATAACTTCCAGCACCAGTCTGACCATGATGGTTAGGTGACTTGCTTTCAGAGTGACCATAGCCAACAGATACCCCAGCTCCAACTTGATCATAACTTCCAGATGACCCAGCACCAGTCTGACCATGATGGTTAGGTGACTTGCTTTCAGAGTGACCATAGCCAACAGATACCCCAGCTCCAATTTGATCATAACTTCCAGATGACCCAGCACCAGTCTGACCATGATGGTTAGGTGACTTGCTTTCAGAGTGACCATAGCCAAGAGATACCCCAGCTCCAACTTGATCATAACTTCCAGATGACCCAGCACCAGTCTGACCATGATGGTTAGGTGACTTGCTTTCAGAGTGACCATAGCCAAGAGATACCCCAGCTCCAATTTGATCATAACTTCCAGATGATCCACCTTCAGACTGACCATGACCATTAGGTAACTTAGATTCAGAATGACCATAGCCAACAGAGATCCCAGCATTAACTTCATTATTACCTCTTTTAGATCCAGTGCCAGACTGACCATGATCATTAGGTGACTTAGATTCAGAATGACCATGGCCAAAAGAGCCCCCAACACTCACTTGATCATAACCTCCTGATGATCCAGCTCCAGAATGGCCATGACTGTTATGTGACTTAGATTCAGAATGGCCATAGCCAGCAGAGGCCCCAGCACTAACTTGATCATTACTTCCGGTAAATCCAGCTCCAGACTGGCCAAGATTATTATGTGACTTTGATTTAGAATGATCATAGCCAACATAGGCTCCAGCACTAACTTGATTATAACCTCCTGATGATCCAGCTGTAGAATGACTATGATTGCTATGTAACTTAGGTTCAGAATGACCATAGCCAACAGAGACCCCTGTACTAACTTCATTATTAATTCTTTTAGATCCAGCTCTAGGATGGCCATGACCATTATGTGACTTAGATTCAGAATGACCATAGCCAACAGAGGCCCCAGCACTCACTTGATCATAACTTCCCAATGATCCAGCTCTAGAATGACTATGTTTGTTATGTGACTTAGATTCAGAATGACCATAGCCAACAGAGACTCCTGTACTAACTTCATTATTATTTCTTGTAGATCCAGCTCCAGAATGGCCATGACTGTTACGTGACTTAGATTCAGAATGATCATAGCCAACAGAGGCCCCAGCACTCACTTGATCATAACCTTCCACTGATCCAGCTCTAGAATGACTATGATTGCTATGTGACTTTGATTCAGAATGACCATAGCCAGCAGGGACCTCTGAACTAACTTCATTATTATTTCTTGTAGATCCAGCTCTAGAATGACTATGATTCTTATGTGACTTAGATTCAGAATGACCATAGCCAACAGAGGCCCCAGTACTAATTTGATCGTAACCTCCAGATGATCCAGCTCTGGAATGACCATGACTGTTATGTAACTTAGATTCAGAATGACCATGGCCAGTGGTGACCCCAGCACTAACTTGATCATTATTTCTTATAGATCCAGCTCTAGAATGGCTATGACTGTTACGTGACTTAGCTTCAGAATGCCCATAGCCAGCAGAGGCCCCAGCACTAACTTGATCATAACCTCCAGATGATCCAGTCCTAGAATGACCATGACTGTTATGTGATTTAGATTCAGAATGACCATAGCCAGCAGAGGCCCCAGCACTAACTTGATCATAATCTCCAGATGATCCAGCCCTAGAATGACTATGACGGTTATGTGACTTAGATTCAGAATGACCATAGCCAACAGAGGTCCCAGTACTAAGTTGATCATAACCTTCTGATAATCCAGATCTAGAATGACCATGACTGTTATGGGACTTAGATTCAGAATGACCATAGCCAGCAGAGGCCCCACTCCAGCACTAACTTGATCATAACCTCCAGCCAGCCCTAGAATGACTATGACGGTTATGTGACTTAGATTCAGAATGACCATAGCCAACAGAGGTCCTAGTACTAAGTTGATCATAACCTTCTGATAATCCAGATCTAGAATGACCATGACTGTTATGGGACTTAGATTCAGAATGACCATAGACAGCAGAGGCTCCAGCACTAACTTGATCATAACCTCCAGATGATCCAGCCCTAGAATGACTATGACGGTTATGTGACTTAGATTCAGAATGACCATAGCCAACAGAGGTCCTAGTACTAAGTTGATCATAACCTTCTGATAATTCAGATGTAGAATGACCATGACTGTTATGGGACTTAGACTCAGAATGACCATAGCCAACAGGGACCCAAGTTCTAACTTCATTATAACCTCCAGATGACCCAGCTCCAGAGTGACTGTGACTGTTATGTGACTTAGCTTTAGGATGAGTATAGCCAACAAGTATTCCAGTCCTAACTTTATCATAACTTCCAGATGATCCAGCTCCAGATTGACTACTACTGTTATGTGACTTAGCTTCAGAATGACCATGGGCAATGGATACTCCAGTCCTACCCTTATCATAACCTCCAGATGATCCAGCTCCAGACTGACCATGACTCTTATGTGACTTAGCTTCTGAATAACCATAGCCAATAGCTACTCCTGTCCTAACTTTATCATAACCTCCAACTGACCCAGCTCCAGAATAACCATGACTTTTATGTGACTTAGCTTCAGACTGACCATAGCCAACACCTACTCCAGTAATAACTTCATCATAACCTCCAGATGGCTCAGCTCCAGACTGACTATTCATTGATTCTTCTTTAGTTTGACTGTAACTACTAGATGACCTGTCACTAATCTGATCGGCCGTTGACCCTGATCCAAATTGTACAGAACCACTAGATGACCCAGCCCCATGAGCAAACCTGTCATGAGTGTGCTTAGTATGAGTATGCTCAGCCACCCCAGACCTAACAGCATTTCCTACAGTAGCATCTGAAGAAAGACCACTGTCTGAGTAACCCAAACTGCCCTCACTCATCTGGTCAGACTGGGTTGACCACTTGTGATCAGAGTATCCAAGGTCTTTTTGACCCAACTGTCTATGTATAGTCACTCTTTTGTGACTTAAGGATCCTTGGTTGGTCACATCACTGTTGTCAATAGAGTCTTGATCACTCATCTCGCTTTGACCAGGTTTACCTATAGAGTGTTTATTGGCTACATGGGTTTTCACAGATGGAGTAGGAGTAGGGCTGGTCATTCTCACTGGGGGTGTGACTAGCAGGTTGGGTACCCAAGGCATAACTGCGGGCCTACTAGATTTCCTAGGCCTGGCATTATACTCAGTATCATCTTCAGTGTCAAGGTCACTCAGAAAAATGTGTTCCTCATCATTATTGGAGGGACTCTTTTCATAGTAGTGGGCTATTCTTCTGCTACTTGAAGAACCACTGTTGGTTCCAGCCTGATGGTTATTCCCACTAGGAAGGCCATTGCCAACATTGCCAAACTCCTGGGCATTTAGGTTAAGTTCTGTATCCAAAAGTCCATTGCTATCCAGGAGAACTTCATCTCTATTACCTGCTGAGACAGAGATACATGGATGAATCCAAGGCCATACCCTCCCACTATGGACATAAGAATAAGGAACTCAACTCAAAGCCAGTTCCTTGATTGTCCTAGTCCGTTTTTGTGTTGCTAATAAATACCTAAGACTGGGTGACTTTAGAAATAAATATAGGTTTATTTTGACTCATGATTCTGGTAGTAGGAAAGTCCAACTATGTAAGACTGGCTTATAACATGGAAAAGGGCAGGATCTTGAGCAGAGTTAGTGTCCATCAGTTTCTGGTCTCATTCCCTCTGCTTAGGGGGATGATAGGGGCCCACTCCAATGACATTATAATATCTAAATGTCTTGGGATCCTATGACAAGATTAATTTTTCACTTAACACAATGTAATCGAGTTCCAACACATGAATTTCAGGGGGACATCTATACTCAAAATCATGAACCTTTGGGGGGACAAACCATTATCCAAACTGTAGCAGTGACTATGCCCAGAAACCAGAATAAGGATTACCCTTGCAAATTTAGAACTGAAATTCAGTCTTGCAATAGGTTTTCTTGAACATTTGATCTAGAAAGCAATGAAAAATCATATATAGACCATATATGAGTCATCTAACAGAACAAAGAAGGTGGAACAGACAAACTATAATGAGAAAAATGATGATATAATTATGCTCGGAGATATAGAAAGAAGCACTGCGGCCTCATAGGTGGAATAGCGGCTTTGGTAGTTGACAGCTTCCCAGGTCTTGGTGTTAGTTCCCTTGGGGCCCCCTGGGGGACCACTGAACTTTGAGATCAGTGGAGTAACTCTTCTTCACTTTTCATGCATTTTTTTTTGGATCCTTTTTTTAAAATTTTTTTTCTTTTATTCATTATAGAATATGTGTGTGCCCATGTGAAAGTGAAAGAGGAAGGAAGAGGGAGAGAGATGAACAACCTCTACAGGGTCTGGTCACAGAGTGATCCCCTTCCTTCAGGCCTCTAGCCCATTGGCTCTTGGGCACTTGGGTGAGTGCTCCAAGTGTTTCAGACTGACCAGGCTGGGGATTTGAACTGCAGTTACCATGTGGGAGCCAGCTTCTCTTGAGCAGAACATTATCACTGCATTGTGGAGCTAGCTCTTAGACATTTTTCAAAAGAGGATTTTGTCTTAGGGTGCGTGTGCTCTTCAGAGACAGAGAGGGGAAAAAAAACAGAGATAGTGATAGAGAAAGTGAGAAATCACCCCCCAGGGGGTGTAACCATGCCACAGTCCCTTTTCCTCTGTTCTCCTCCCTGGATCTTGGGCATGCATGCCCACACACCTGTTGTTATTTTCAAACCACTGGGTACAGGACTTGAACCATGAGAGTCCAGTAATGTAACCACTATACCATTTATTGGCCTCTTTTTTTTTTTTAAACTAATTTTCTCTTTTACAAGATAGTTTTCTGCCTCAAACAATACCTAAGACAAAAATTGATGCTAGAAATAAAGTTTAAGATAAGGAATCTTCTGAGAAAATGTGGCTGTGGGCTTGAAGCATATGGATGGTTTCTAAAGAGAAGCTATAAGTTGGAAGAAGCTGATTAAGCTCTTACCTACAATATCATGGGGTTTAGATACCCTTAGATAAGGCTAGAAAGATTTATCTGGGACCAAGGGTAGAGTGAAAGACTATGATGAAGTGGCAGAGAAGAGAGGTACACGTGATTTGTAGTAACTTTCTTATTTTGACACCAAGAAGTGATTTGGAAGAGATCAGAAATCTCTGGAGAAGAGCACAGCGCCTCCTGGTGTTGGCAAATCTGAGCTCTTTTAATCGGATGTGATGACAGATGTGTTTGTACAACAGAGGTGAGTTCACTCCTAGAATCTCTTTGGAAGGAGCTTCCAGGAAGGATGGATGACTTACTTGTTTGGGATATAGAACCTTCCAACTGAGCGTGGCTTGTGCTAAGCAGGCACCAGAGGAGGAGGAGAGCCTGCAAAAACGTCCCCGTGTTCATCGCAGGTGTCTGTGGAGACAACAGTGGGTGAATAGGACCACACTGACTGGGGTCCTGGAGCCCTGATGTCTCATCTGAATTTCACCATCACTTTCTATGTGGCTTAAGCCACTCACCTCCTCTGAGCCTCAGTTTCCCTATCTGTAAAACTGGCATCTTTGTACTTGCCCTGCATCTTGAGAGGAAAACACAACACTGGGTGTGGAGGCACTCTAGCTAGGAAATTCCTTTGCATACATGGTCATCATAACAGTCATCGTCCAGGAAGCTTGTCGCATGTCAGACGCCATGCTTAGCAAGCACTTTGTCTGCCTTACATCATTTCTTCTTTGCAAGAACTGTGCAAGATAAGTGCTATTATTATCTTTATTTTAGGGGCTGGGATGGGGAAATAAGCTATGGGGAGGTAAAATAATGTGCCCCAAATCACAGAGTGGGTAAGTGGCGGAGTGAGAATTCAAAGCCAGGCAGGCTGACCCCAGAGCCCGCGTTACAGTAATTATAGCACTTTGCTGGGTAGAAGTGGTTCAGGCAACACTTTACAGAGCACTTCCATGCTGGGTTCTCTCCACTCCCTGTTTTGCTTGATTGATTCTTCCCAACAAGCCTGAGAGCTATGTCCTATTAACCCTGGGCTACAGATGAGGGGGTTAAAGTAAAATGAGCCCTGGGTCACTCCACTGAGTGGGTAATGATGGAAGGGATTATGAGAGTTACTGTTCAAAATCACTCCCCCTGCTACTTGGGCTAGAGGGTGAAGGATGCCAGGGCAGGCTGCACTTTTCAAAGATGGCCACCTCACGTAGTTATCCCATTCCATGTGTGTGTTTGTTTTTGTTTTGTTTTGTTTTGTTTCACTACCAGGGTGTGTGTGCTTGCCAAAACGGGAAAGAGAGAGACAGAGAGAAATCACCCCCGGAGGGGATGGCTGCACTGCAGTCCCTTCTTCTCCAGTCTCTTCTTGGAGTCTTAGGCATGCATACACATGCGCCCAGCATGATTTTCAAGCAGCTAGGTCTGAGGTTCAAATCGTGCAGACAGCCACGTGGGACCCAGCACCTTAACCTCAACACCACCTGCTTATTACAAAATTACTGACACAGTGGGGCCCGTGTTCCTTCTCCTTGAATTTGTAAGGCAGGTGGGAGTAGGGGTTAGTGACTGCCCCAAAGAATGAAGCATACCAGAAGTGACATTATGTGACTTCCGTAGCTATATCTTTGAAAGGACGCAGCTGCTGCTTCTCTCTCTCCTCTATCTCTGTCTTTCACTGGAAACACCTGTCCTGGGAGCACAGACACCCCGTTTACTCTCTCAGAAACCAGAATCATCTCACATCAATCCGTTTAACTGGCAGTGCATTTTCTTTCTTGGTAGTACATAGAAAAGAGTGTGTCACACAGTTGGTGGCAGCCCTCCCAGTCCTCTCTATGGAAGCCTACAGATGAGGTCAGCGGAAATGATCCATCCTCGTAAATTGGACAGAGAAATGGAACATTCACAGCTACAAGGAGCCTTCAAAAAGTTTGTGGGGAAAAGAATTAGTTTATTTTAGGGTCAACATTTTTTGAAATTCACACATAGTTTTCTCATCATGCACATTTTCCATGTAGTCATTTTTATGACAGAAAACACACACATACATGTGAGAGAGAGACATGAGAGAAACAGAGAACCCTAAGCAAGGTTCGTCACACCCAGCCAGCCAGCTCCTGAGGTGGTCAGCGTGTGTGCCCAGCGTGATTTCACCTGGCTCCTAGCACTGCACTCCGGCACACTGGACTGTGCCCTCGGTGGGGCCTCCATGTGCTTTCTGAAGCCCTCTGTGTTGCTGTTTGCAAACATTAACTTTCCAACCTCTTTTGCTGATGGCCCTTATGCAGCTGCCCCCTGCAGAGTTCCGGTGGGAGCTCAGTTCTGCAAACAGCCCTGCCCCTCTCCACCTGGAACCTGTGCTGAAACAGGGAAAAGCAGTCCTAAAAGAGGAGCATTCATCCTCTTTGGGACAATCGAGGGAGCCCATAGAACAACATCACCTTCTAAGCTCTAGGCTCTGTTTCCCCTCATGCATCTCTGTGTCCTCAGATGCCTGCCTCCAAGGTGGGTGCCGTTCTTAGTTACGTCCAACAAAACTAGTATTTTTTGCTGTAAATGGAATCATTTCAGACTGTCACAGTGCTGTTTGGTCCCAATAATATTCATGGCATTGCCTGTGTCCTTACAATGTACCACAGTTGAGCGACATACACATGAACTGTCCATGGCTGACATGTTTCTGGCTTCCAGAGGAGTGGGCTATGGGTTTCCCAGGTCTAGTGTGAGCTATTTGACAGAAATAGTACACTGAAGGTTGAGGGACCTCATTTTACAGATCTGGAAACTGAAGCCCTGAAGTTACCTGGCTGGTCATTGACAGAGATAGGACTGGAACCCAGGGCTCCAACTCCTTCCTGGCCACCACCTGCCCTCTGGAAGCAGAGAGTGGAGAGCCCTTACCTGGGACGTGGTTCCGTTGAGTCAAGACCCGGGTCTCCTGTGCCTGTCCCCCGAGTGACAGCCAGAGGCAGAAGGAAGCTTAAGTAGCGGGCCAGCCCGCCCAAGGGATGGGTAAGGGATGGGGGGGCAGAAGCCCTGTGACCTGAGTGGAGCTCTGGAAGGACTGGCCACTCATGGCTGATAGGAGAATAGGAGTGGGGAGGGTAGGCAAGGATTCTGCCCTGGAGGCTGAGGAGGATGAGGCCAGAAGTCACCTGGGCCATGCTTGGGTGAGCAAGGGAATGTGACTTCCTGAAACCAGCACGAAGCCATGTGTGCTTTTCTGAGTGTGTGTGTGCGCCTTTGTGTAGGCATGTGTGTGTGTGTGTGTGCTGCATATGGGCTTGTGTGTGTGTGTGTGTGTGTGTGTGTGTGTACTTGTATGCAGGTGTCTATGTGTGCTGTATTTGTGTATGTGAGGTCATGTGGGTAGGGCTTAAAGATGTGTCTACAGGCCTGCATGTATATGTGTGTGTGCACGTGTGGGGCATCTGTGTGTCTCTGGGGAGGGTCTCTGCCCCGTGTGTACATCTGCAGGGTTCCCGGAAGAGGCTACAGCTCTCGCTGGATTCCCCAAGGCTCTCTAAGCCCCTGGTAGTGAGCTCCCCTTCTAAGGCAGCTCCCTGTGGAGTCTGTTTTGGAGAGAATTACTGACTTGGGGACAGATGGCCACTCTCCTGTGAGCCTGTCATTGCTCCTTAGAGAAATCCAAAATTCCCTCTGGAATTCTCATGTTCCTGAGAGGACACTCCAGATTTCCAGGAATGCTGACCTTTCTTGTATCAGATTTCTCTATTTCTGAAAGGCTCATTATCTTTTTAAATGTATTGCCATAGGGCGTGTGTGCTTGCCAGAGAGAGACAGACAGAGACTGTGAGAGGGAAAGTGAGAAATCACCCCCCAGGGGAATGGCCATGTTGCAATCCCTTCTCCATTCTCCTCCTGGGATCTTGGGCACTCACGCACATGTATCTGGCATGATTTTCAGGCCATTGGGTCCAGGACTTGAACCATGGTCAGCCATGTAGGAGTCTAGTGATGTAACCACTACGTCATTTGCTGGCTCCAGGCTCATGATCTATTAGGTCATTGGGAAGGTCATGCATGTTTTTCTATGCAAAAATGCATCATTACTTTCCCGAAAAACCTTTGTCTCAAAAAAAATTCTAACAACAGGTCAGTGTTCCCAGGAAATTCCAGGGCTCTGTTAGAACAGAGAGCTGTACTGATCTGGTGGGACTTCTAGGGAATTCACTGGTATCATTCCCAAGGGATCTCAGCATTTCCGGGAGAATTCTGATTCCGGCTGAGAGCAGTGCCATGACTTCTCTGGAAATACCAAAGTGTTGGAATTCTCTCTCCCGTCAGGACACCCAGGGAGCCTTGAGTGTCCTAGGCTGGGTCTGGAGGTCTGGAGCAGGTCCCAGCTCTGCCACTGGCCAGTGTGGGACTCAGCCTGTGCCCTCTCCCATTTCTGGGTCTCAGTTTCTCTCTAGAGACTGGCCTTAACAACCACACTCTGGTGGACAAGGAGTGCAACTTGCAAACTATGAAGGGCAGTCTTTGCTGAAGGGGCTGTTGTTGCCATGAGGCTGGGTCTTTCTGTCACCACTCACTCCTTCAGCATGGCTGTTCCTGGCCCCCTCCTGGAGGTGAGAGGAGTGTCACAGGAGGATGTGACCCAGAGAGGCTAAGGGGCCCAGCCAGGTCACATAGTGTGTCAATGCTGTGTGGGAAGGACCCCCGGTGTGACCCCAGTAGGCCTCTCCTAATCTCACTGCCTCACTACCTCTCCCAGGTGCCCTAGCTCTATCCAGTGCCCTTGGGGTGCCAGGAACTGGTCACGAGGTGGCTGACTAGGCAGCCTGAGGAGGCCTGGCTGGCCTCCCACCTGCCACAGGCTTTTTTGCCCTTTCACACCTCCCTCAGCCCGAGGGAGAAA
>NW_006159579.1:270451-282541 GCF_000334495.1 Tupaia belangeri chinensis | reverse complement strand
TGGCTGCCCCCCCCCCTGCCACAGGCTTGTTGCCCATTTCACACCTCACTCAGCAGGAGGAAGAAAACCACCTCCCTCCCCCAGGGTGGGGTGAAGTCAGGCCTGAGGGAGAGGACAGCGCACAGGCTGGGTCACAGCCACGGAGCCAGGTCCTCAGGGGCTTCAGGGGCTAGAGATCCCCATCTGAAGGGTAGGTCAGAGGGCAGACCAGCCTGGCCAGAGCCCCCCAGCTCCAGCTTTGGCATGGAGACTGGTGGTGCTCCCCTTCTCTGACTGTGACTAATACACCTTATAACCAGCACCCAGACAAAGCAGGTGATATCGCTAGTACCCTAGAAGGCCCCCCTGGCTCCCTCCCAGCCTTTAACCCTTCTTCAGGGGTCACAACTACTCTGACATAGAACGCTGTAATGTTGGCTTTGCCTGGCTTTGGGTGGTGCAGAAATGGAATCAGGTAGAACACGCCCTTTGGTATCTGGCTCCTTTCATACAAGCAGGTTGTGAGATTGGTCCATGTTGCGTGCAGCCATCATTCGCTCATGTTCATTGCCTCATGGCGTCCCATTGTGCGACTGGCCACAGCATAGCCAGATGGTACCAGTCAAACGCGCAGATGCTGTCTTCTGGTGAACTGCGTGCGTATCACTCTCAGGGGTCGTCCTGGTCCGTTCTGCTGCCAGTAACAGAAAAATACCAAAACTGGCTGATCTGTAAGAACAGGGGTTTATTTAGCACACAGTTTGGAGGCCTAAGACTCAGGGGCCTTAACTGGTAGAGTCTTGCAGGTCCTGAGGTGACACCTGAGGGAGGGAGCAGAACAGAGCGTCTGTGTCCATGAACCCTTGGCCTCTTCTTCCTTCTTCCTAGAAACCTGCCAGGAGTCAATCACAGGGGTGGGGGGTTGGGAGTTGGGGGCCATTAGGACCTTAACGTAATCTCTTTCCAAAGGCCCCATCTTTCAGCACCATAGTCCGATAAAGTTTCATCCTCTTCATCTTGTCGCAGTCGAATCTCAGCATATGAATTTAGGATGTAGGAACCATAGCAGGTACATACACAGGAGTGGAATTGCTGGATTATGGGGTTTGTGAGTGCTCAGTTTTGGTAGGTACTAACAAGTTGTTTTTTTAAACGGTATACCTTTCTTTAAAACAGTTTATTTCCTTGGAGAGAGAGAGGAACCTTTGACAGGGTCTTCACACTGTGCCCTCCCCAAACCCTCCAACCAGCTAGGACCACATTTATACCAGTGTCAGGGCCCCGTTGAGGTGCTCTCTCTTTCTCCTTCTCTCTCTCACTCAAAATAAAAAAAGGAATAGGGAGAAAGAAATGAAAAGAGAGAAAGAAATCATGAAAGAAAGGGAAAAAAAGAAAAGAAAGAAAGAAACTTATAAAAAAAAAAAACAAAAAAAAAAAACTCCTGGGGCCAGCAGGTGGTGTAGTGTTTAAGGTGCTGGATCCCACATGGCCAATAGTGTGGTTAGAGTTCTGGACCTGGTGACTTGAAAATCAGGTCGGGTGTGTGTGCATGTGTGCCCAAAATCCAAAGAGGAGAGTGGAGAAGGGATTGAGGGATTGCTATGTGACCATCCTCTGTGCTGGGGGAGGTGGCAGAGTGATTTTTCACTTTCTCTTTGACCCTGCCTCTCTCTGGAAAGTGCATGCACCCTATAGCAAAAACTAAAAACAAAAAACAAACAAAGCAAAACAAAACAACTCCATAGTAAGACACTAAATATCTAAATCATCTTTTAGATTGTTATTAATATCGGGACCAGCAGATGGCGTAATGGCTATGTCTCTGGACTCCCATGTAGTCGACTCATGGTTCGATCCCGGACCCAGTGGCTTAAGCTCATGCCAGGAACGCGTGCGTGCATGCCCAAGATCCCGAGAGGAGAATGGAGGAGACAGAATTGTGGTGTGGACATCACCCCCAGAGGGTGATTTCTTGCTTTCTGTCTCTCTATCTCTGTCTCTGTCTTTCTGGCGAGTACACATGCCCTATTGCAAAAACCTCTCAAAAAAAAGATTGTTATTAATATTATAACAATATTAATCATGATGTATAATTTATCAAAAATAAGTTTTAAGAATAATTAAACACAAAGTATTATTGAGTTGGAAATGTATGCTTTAATGAAATAGATAAGGCCTTCTTCCAACTAGTTCTTTTATCTGTGAATGAATCTACTCATTGCTAGGAAGCAGGATTCAGCACCCAACAGAGACTTAAATTTTGGTTTCAGAGGCCTAAGTTTCGTAAAACAATTCGACTTTATTTGTACAGAAAATAAGCAGATATGAATGGGGAGTTTTTATTAGAAGAGTCTTGCTCAATTCTTTGGCCTGCTTTCAAAGTATATGCCCCAAATCATGTGATGATGTATTATCAAATGTTTCTCAACCAATGCAGTAGAATAACAATCACTGCAATGTGATTCTCCCCCCCTGTGCAAGGAAATTGAACAGCAGCTGGCCAGCTTCCTGGACCTCAGAGGGTCACTCACAGTCCCTTTGTTCAGAGTCCTAGAGGTCAACGCTCCCAGGAAGCACACTTGACTATGTATGAACTGGGGACAAAGACACTAATATCTCTCTTCTATAACATGGGAGAAAGGTTTGTGAAAGTATAGGTGGGTAAGGAGAAAGCACTTAAAAAGTAGCATTTATTTATCTCTATCATATGAGAGAGAGAAAACCCCCAATAGGGTCTGACTCTATGATTCACCCCCAGATTCAGTCAACTCTGGATCATGAACAAGCATGTGCCCCGTGTTCTTAGGGAGGTCTCCAGACCTGAACTGGGCACTTTCCCCTGAGGGTCAGCCTGCAAGGCTTCGGTTTTTTTTTTTTTTTTTTTTTTGTGGTTTTTTTTATGTGTGCTCGCCAGACAGACAGAGAGAGACAGAGAGATAGAAAGCGAAAAACCACCCCCCAGAGGGGATGGCCACACCACAATTCCTTCTCCTCCATTCTCCTCTCTGGATCTTGGGCACGCACGCACACGAACCCGGTGTGTTTTAAGCCACCGGGTCCGGGACGCGAACTGTGGTCAGCTACATGGGAGTCCAGCGACATAGCCATTACGCTAACTACTGGTCCCCAAGGCATCATATTTTATCACTGCTCCACAATGAGGGCCCCAAGAAACCACTCTTGAAAGAGAGTTGCTAGGAAAGAGAATACAGGTGGCCTGCGATTCTGGAAATTAATTCCTTCAAATCATCCTATATATGACCTCATGGGAAATCTTTGTGTATCCCTGCTCCAACCTACTGGATTCAAAAGATGATGTGGAAGCTGTATCTGTGGATTCTGGGTTTAAATTCAAGCCTTTCATTGATTATCAGTGTCATCTGGGACTAGTTACCTAACCTGACTCAACCTTGATTCCTTGTCTGTGAAATGGTGACTAGAGTAATGAAGTGAGGCTGACCAGAACTGAGGCACGGGAAGGGTGTGACTGGCCAAGCCTGCCTGGTGAGGAAAAGGCAGCCGCAGGATGACCATCGCAGCCTCTTGGTCACACCTGCAGGGCCCTTAGAGCTAATCATAGCAGCAACAACAGATTGAGCTTACTTGGTGCACAAAATCCTGATAAGCTCTTGACACATGATTCACTTGGCCCTTCCCAGCAGGTATAGCCATTGATTCCACCTTATAGTGGAGGAAACTGAGGCTCAGAGGCATTGTGAGGTCATCCAGTGAGTGAGGCGGAGAGCCTGGTCCTCAATGGGAACAGGAAATGGGAATCCCAGTCCTTGCTTTGCCCCACAGTTCTCAGATGAAATGTGATCACAACTCCAATGTGCTTTGTGACCCTCCAGTGGAGACAGGGGGTGACCACATCCAGGAAGAAACACTAGAATCTATACCTGGCCCTCTGGCAGTGCTCTGGAGGGAGTGATAGAACTTTGGAGGTTAGTGGCTGCAGAAGGTGGGAATGAGGAATTCAAGGCCCCAGGATTCACAACCTTTCTAAGCCCTAACTTGGCCTCCAAGACAGGGGAATTCCTTGAATTCCAAGGATAGTCGCAAGGGGAGCCTGTCTCACTGAGCCATGTATCCTGACGTGTTGCTCAATAAATGACGATCAAGTTAAAGTATCAGGTCTATGTTCCCGTGGCAGGGCAGATCTGGGCAGGGACAGGAGCTAGGAAACAAGGTTTGTTGTCACTGTCCAGGACAGTTTGCATGGTTTGAATGGTTTCAGCAATCTGTGGGGTGGGAGAGCTGTGGACAGTCTGGGATGAGGGACGAGAGCAGGTAGATGAAGAACTGGGAGAACTGTGACAAGGCAGCCTGAGTGACTGTGAGGGAGATCCACAACTCCCCAGGGGCACATGAACAAGACAGCAGGCGAAAGGTCAGCATCCAGGGTGGGGCAAGGAGGAGGCAGGGCCCAGGAAGGTCAGCTCAGGGCTCTGAACAAGGGCTCCTCACACCTGCGCCCCTGTGGCCAAGCCAGGGCAACTGCTGGCTGGTTTTTATCACACCGAGGCCCTGCCAGCTTCTGTATTTGATCTTTCCAGAGTCACCTCTTGCCTGGAAAGTGACCGGGGCTGGGAGCTGACAACCAAGCTGACTCTCTGCGACATTTGGCTCATGCCTCAATGCAGGGAAGGAGGCATATGCGTGGGGGTTAGAAATTCCTTAAAATCCCTTAACCCTGTAAATAAGTCAAACCCCTGGCTCAGGGCTGAGCCCTGCTCTTTGATAACACCTGGGTTCTAAAACCAGCTCTGTCACCAGCCTGTATAGTGTTTCTTGCCCTTTCCAAGCCTCCATTTCCCTGTTTGCATAACAGGAAGCGTGGGCTAAAGCAATGTTCCTCAAAGTGTTTTGTCCAATCCTGCTGCATCAGAATCAAACCTGCAAAGCTTATTAAACCTGGATTCCAATTATCCATCCTGGAGTACTGAGGCAGAAGCTCTGAGGACTTGGGGACCTTAGAGTCTGGATTTTGTGTGTTGCCCTGGGACTTCTATGCTGAAATAGCAGGAATTTTTACTTGGACCCAGAAGACTTGATTCTGACACTGCCATACTACTCCTGACATGAGGCCATGGGCTAGTCCGTTTGTCTCCTGGGCCTCAGTTTCCCCATCTCTGAAATTGAAAGGGTTAAAATGAAAGGCATGCAAGGAGTGCAGCCCTTCTGCAAATCGGGAGCAGCTTCCAGGTGTCTAGCCCTCAGCTGAGGACTTCAGGCTGACTGTGACAGTGAGCTCCAGGATCATGTGCAAAATGGGAAGTTTTATCATTTTGAAGTAGACTTCCATTTTAAACTCCTCTCTGCATTAGAAACTTGCTTTCTCCTTTTGCCTAGAGTAAACAGAGTGATTAACACTCCTACTGTCTTTGCTAAATAACCAGAAACTCTCTACCCTGAGATGTTCCTTAGTGATGTAATCATCAGTGGCCAGACTCCTTGTCCTGAGCCATGAAGACCATTAAGATTCTATTGTGTTTAAGCAAAGGTCTAGAGATTATTGACTGGCTTGATCTGGGTTCTGTAACTGCTTATGCATAGGAATTGCCACTCCTCCCTCTTGTTGCCTCCCCCTATTCAATAATTACTGCTCCTGCCACATCGATCCAAATGTGGTTTTTGCCTTTATAAGCCCCCTTCTCCCTACACTTAGGGCTGAAGCCCATGCGTCCCCTCATATGCTGTCAGCTTAATCAATAAACTCCAAAAATTTGGCAGTGTCTACTTGTCCTCTTACTTCTCACTGAGTAGACTATAACCTTTGGAGGTCCCAGCGAGATGAGTACCTGCCAGTATTTGGGTGAGGCATCCCAGGAGAGTGGCCTTGCTCGGGCCAGCTGCCAGCTACCCAGAGAGTGCTCTAGGGGAGGTGTGCCACCTGAGATTTCCCAGGTCCCCAGAGCCACCTTTTGGAATTGTTGACAGCTGGGTGAGAGATGCTGACTATTCTTCCAAAAAGTTTGTGGAGTTCTAGTCTATGTCCTCCAGAGGCATTTCTTTGGGTGTTGCTGTCTTGTTCTTTGGGAGACAAACTGGTGAGTATGGGTTTAGCACTTTCAAGGCTCCATGACATTGTGACAAGATGAAGGAAATGACCCTTTGGAAGAACCTGGACCCTTGCGACTGCCTCGACTGAGCGTAAACAGAAGCAATACAACACGACTTCCCAGACGGGGTGGTCAAAGTGCCACGCAGCTTCCCCGTGCTTCCTCTGTCCTGCTGACAGTCAGCCAGCACCGACCACCTGGCAGATGAAGGAAGAAGCCGCCAAGGACCTCAGCCCTCACTGGCCAGTCACCCCCAGCTGTTTGTGTCTTCCCAGTTGGGATTCTAGACATGTGGGCCAGACCACAGTATCTGTGAAGGAGCTAAAATTGTGTTTTATGTTCTGACACATAGTGAGTTTTGAGATGGTTTCCTCCTAGAGATTCGTAGCAGAAACAGACAAAGCAAGCTCCCTGGGAGGCTGTCCGAGCTTGTTTTTGTCAACTACAACTGAGCTGGGAGTCAGCAGAGAGGCCCGAGAGGCCTTCTCGCACATTCTGCCACAAGACCTGTGGTACTTGGTGCTCAAGGAGCCCACGGAGCTCACAGGCAGGCCCTGGACCATCTGCGTCTGTGACAGCATCTTTGGGCATGAGTGAAACCTCAGCATCACCCCAAATTGGCGGAGAGACTTAGTAGACATTCCTCTTGTATTTAAAGTTAAACAGCCTTCCATGTGGCTTTGTCATTGCCAGTCTGGGATGTGGTGACAGCTCGTTCTGTATCATCATGGGCAGCAGGAGGGTGTGGCCCAAGGCCTGAACCCCCAGTCCAGGCACCAAGGCCCCTCTCTTGAACCAGCAGACTGATTCCATCATGCCTCACTCCTCTTCCCTAGAAGCGCAACCTTCCAGACCGTCTGTTGTCCTCCAGACCCTCAACCCTGTGCTTCTCTAACCAGTTCCTAACCTGACCCAGCCATGTTTCTTCCTCCTTCCCTACTCTCCCAAGTACTTCCATTGTTTAACTTTGCAAGGCCTGGGCATATCCTTTGACTTTTGAGAAATCACAACTGATGGAGAATGAAATAAGTTATCCATAATTCCCTCCCCAATTTTTTTTTTTAAACTTAAATAACATACTAAATCAAACTTGTTGAAGGATAAGAATGCATTGCAATATCTCTGACCCAGTTTGGTGCAGGACTCCAGAGAAAGGGATAGGAGTGGGCTAAGGAGGGCTTCACTGCTCCTGTCCAGCAAAAGACCAGGGAGCAAAGGATCTAGGAAAGGGACAGACCCCATACGGCCTTGTGGGCAGAGGTAAAGGGTCTGGAATTTGTCCTACGTGCCATGAAAAGCCTGTGGAAGGGCTTGAAGCAGGACAGGGAGGTGGTTGGATCTGTAATTTTAAAAAGATCATCTGCCTGCTGAGTGGAGAATGAAGAGTAGGAGTGGGAGTAAAAGCGAGGGAACCTTTGAAGACATTGGAACGGTGGTCCAGGGGACAGAGGATGGGAACAGTGCCAGAACGAAGCTGAGGTGGAAATGAGCAGATGAATTCATGAGGATTTATAGGAGGTGATTCTAATGCCCTGGAAGGTGGGGACACAGCCATGACAGGGACCTAGTGGCTTCCTCCCCAGTCACTGCCCTCTAAGGTGGGACTTCTGCCCCTCTAGCTCTTCCAGGGCAGGCTGGTCAGAAAGCCCCACCTGCTTCTCTCTGAGTCCTTCCCCCAACAGGGGCTCAGGTTTGGGCCTTACCAAGGAATGAAGCAGAGACAGAAATCCCGGATCCTGGGGAGGGGAAGCGTTCTGATGACACGTTTCCTCCTCAGAGAGACCATCGCTGACCTCCCAGGGGTACCTCTCGGATATGTACCCCAGTTCAATCCATTTGCAGCCCTCAAGACAATCTCAAAATGGTCTCTATGTTTGTTTATTTACTTACTATTGCTTATATAGACTTATTACTTAAGGTCTGTCCTATGGACTAGAATCTAAGCTTCACGCAGGCAGGAGCCCTACCTTCCTTGTCAAGTATAGAATTCCCAGTGCCTGAAACATTGTCAGGCAAAGAATGAATGAATGACCAGCCAGAGGTCTGCTATTGGACCAGACAACACAATAGTTTAGCTTGCTAATAGTTAAGTGAAAGAAAACAAGACTAAAAAATCAAAACCAAAACATAGTTAAGTGAAAGAAAACAAGACTAAAAAACCAAAACCAAAACAAACAAATAAACAACTCTTAAAAAAATCACTAGGAGAAAAATATTTATTGTGTAAAAGGGATTTTAATATTTCTTTCTTTCTCTCTTTCTTTCTTTTTCTTTTCTTTTTTTTTTAAAGGTTTTTGCCATAGGGTACATGCACTCACCAGAGAGAGCAGTGAGAAGGAAAGTGAGAAGTCGTCCCCCAGGGAGAATGGCCATACTACAATCCCACCTTCTCCATTCTCCTCCTCGAATTTTGGACATGGATGCACATGTATCCGGTGTGATTTCAAGTGTCCATGTCCAGGACTCAAACCACAATCAGCCACGTGGGAGAGTCCAGCACCTTAACTACCATGCCACCTGCTGGCCCCAGGAATTCGATACTTCTGCACCATCTTAAGGCTAGAATCTGGATCAAATAACTCTCCTAAAACTGCCCTACATAGGCCCTCTGACTCTGCCTGGACATGGAGCTCTCTCTGGGAATGGCCTTTGCCTTTGCTGTAGGAGGTGTCCCCAGGAGACATGCTGAGCATCCCGCTTTGTCCTCTGACCAGTGGCAAGGGGTTCCAGTGGGTCCCAATTCAGGAACGAGTTGCCGTTACTAACCACAGTGAGCACGTAACGAGCACTTCCTGTATGCAATCCCAGGGCTAATCCATCTCAGGAAAAAAATCTTACTTAGTATCTTCACACTCATCACAGAGTGCAGTTACTATTATTGTGATCCATTGTACAGAGGGAGAAAGGCGAAGGTTCAGAAAGGGAAGGGCCTCATAATCAAACAACAGAGATGGAGCTTGCGCCCCCGTCTTCCAACTCCAATATCCTTGTTCTTTAGTGACCTCCTGATGCGAGGGTGGAGAACAGCTGTGTTCAGAGCTGTCCTGTGCAGGAAACCCTCTCGGTAGGATGCCCTGTGGTCATTTCTCCCCTAAAGAGATGGGTTGTCTCCCTCACCATCCAGGAAGGGGTGTAGGGAGAGAGTCGCTCTGAGGGGACAGTGACCAGGTTCTATTGATGGTTTTCCTTGAACAGACAGTCTTATTGGACTTTGTTTCTAAATTAGGGACATGCTTAGAGAGGGCTGGCTGGGGCGTCTCCTTGCTTGGTTTCTGGGCCACTGCATCTCTGCCTCTCTAGGTTGGATCTAGAAGCACGAGGTATCCTGTATCCATGTGGCCACAGGAGCCCTGGCACCCCTCAGCCACTTCTCCAGCCTCCATCTACCAGGAGATGTGGGGGAGTGTGGGAAATATTACTGTGATCGCCACTATATCTGATTTTCCTTCCCTTCCTGAGCAGGTCATGCAGGATCACGTGATTTGCCTTGGCCAATGAAACGTGAGCAGATGACATACCTCTTCCCAGTAGAAGCATCTGAGTACAGTGTGGGAGTCTCTGAGTCTCTTTCCACAGGGGACTGTGCAACTTGGGGGGCAAGCTCAGTCCAGGGATTCCCCCTGCATCTTGTGAGCAGAAGCAGAGTGGTGAGCTGTTAGGCACTCTGGAGCTTGATGATCAAGTTTGAACCTTAGCTCTGCTGGGTTGCAACTGTGTGACCTTGGGCAAGTCACCGCACTTCTCGGTTTTCCCATCTGCAAAATAGGGACTGTTCTGGTACCCACCCTGTGGTGCTCTCATAAGGGTTAGTGAAATCCTGTCCCAAAGTCTGAGGATGGGGCTCAGCATGCAGACAGTGAGCACTCAGCAAACCTGAGCTCCCAGGAGGATGGCAGAAGGGACTTGGGATACACCCACCCATCCTTCAGGACCTGCCAAGGCACAAGCTGGGAAAACTGAAGAGGAAGAGGGGAGGCACCTAAAAGTTGAAGGGAGGAGATGTTTGTCAAAATGGCACAGTCCTGCGGGCAGCATGAACCTGATGATCCCGAACTCACTGCTCCTGAGTCCTGCCTCCCCAGGTGCTGAGAAGCGGGGGAAACGGAGGCAAGAGAGACTAGCCCAAGTGAGTGCAGAACAAGGGCAAGGAGAGCTGAATGCTGGCTTCTGTCTGCTCCTCCGTGGGCCCTTCCGTGCCTGACATTTTTCATCCATGGACTGAACCACCCTCTGGCCGGCTGAAGCGACAACTGCTGGGGATCTAGGCACAGACAGGAGGGAAAAAGCCACTCCGACCCTGAGGGAGGGCCTGTCGTGGAGATGCCCCGACTGCAGGGAAGTGGAATCTTTTATTGAAAGCGTGAAGTACACAATGTGGAGTGGCTAGGGGTCCGCGAGGCCTCAGTCCTCTGGTGACACCTCTCCCCCTGCTGGAGCCGACTGTGGATGTCCTGGTTTGTCCATGGGACGGTGGCTGCATCCTTTCTGGGGTGGGGTGCGTGAGGAGAAGAGGGTTGGCGGGATGGGGTGGGGCTTGTCGTGGGGGCTGAAAGGACGCAGGTCGAGAGCTTGTGTCCGGGCAGAGGCTTTCTGGGCTGGTTCTGGCTTCTTCTCGCTGTGGCAGCAACTCTGCCTCTGTCACTCATGCGCTCAACACCAGGAGGTCCTTGGAGGACAGAACAGAGAAGCCGTTGAGTGGCTGGGTGGCTCTGGATTAGGTGAGTGACATTTCTGGGAAGCAGTAACTCTAAACAGCAGTGATGATGGAGTCACATGTGTCTGAGGGTCACCTGGCTATGTCATTATCTTGCCCTGTACAGAGGACCTTGGGCAAGACATGCCGCTCCCTGTCTCTCATCTCCTCCTCCCCCAAATAAGAGAAGTAGGCCTAAGCTCTCTGCCATCTTGTGAAATCCAACTTTCATAATAAAAAACATTCTACTGAGGCCAGCAGGTGGCACAGTGGTTAAGGGACTGGACTCCCCCATAGTCGATCGTGGTTCAAGTCCCAGACCTGGTGGCTTGCTTTCTCACTTTCCCTCTTTCTCTTTTTCTCTGGTGAGCACATGCTCCCGGTAGCAAATGTTAAAAATAATAAGAATAAATAAAATTAAAATAAATAATTCTTTTTTAAAAATTCTACAACAGGGGATTAGCAGTTGGCATACTGGCTATGTTGCTAGACTCCCATGTAGTCGACTACAGTTCAAATCCCAGACTCTGTGCCTTAAACTCACACCAGGCGTGTGTGTATGCTTGCCCAAGATTCTGAGAGGAGAATGGAGGAGAAGGGATTGTGGCATGGCCATCTCCCCTCGGGGGTGATTTCTTGCTTTCTGTCTCTCTGTCTCTCTCTGTCTTTCTGGTGAGTGCATGTGCCCTATAGCAAAAACCTCTCAAAAAAAATTCTATAACAAGATAAATAACAAAAGTAATGGATTATGAAAGCCAGCCCTGTGGCTTAGTGGTTAAGGGAGCTGGATCTCACAGGGCCAACCATGGTTCCAATTCTGGCTCCAATGGCTTGAAAAACATGCCCTCTGGCAATTAAAAAATAAAGAATAATGAATAAATAAAAGTAATAGATTATAACCCATAAAACAAAATAACTATGAGTGTATATTAACATAAATAATTGAACGAATAAATAAATGAGGGAGAAGGGACAGTTCTTACTTAATTTTTTGTCACTGCCAGAGGCCATGTGCACTTCTTAGACAGAGACAGAGAAATGGAGAGGGAGGCAGCACCCCCGGTGGGCATGGCCGTGATACAGTTCCCTCCCCTCCGTTCCTCCACCTGTTGGGCATTGGAGCATGCGTTCATGCACACACTCCTTGCATGTTTTTTCCCAAGCCTTTTTTCCCAGGGCCAGGATTCGAAATGCAGGTGCTCATGTGGAATCTGGCTTGTTTAACCACTAAGCCATGGGGCCAGCCCTGGACAGCTCTTCTTTATGGTAGAATTCCAACTAATAAATGTAAAAGGAATTCTAGAAATAGAAAAGCACCAATAGGTAAATGCCACAGTAATAACTGTTGCAGGCAAA
>NW_006159579.1:253032-270439 GCF_000334495.1 Tupaia belangeri chinensis | reverse complement strand
AATGCCGAAACAGGTGGGAGGAAGTGTAAGAAATGGGATTCGCCTGGTCTGAAGTCTCTCTGCCCACAAGATATTTTATTGTTTCAAAGGGGAAAATAGTAACTTTGCAGTGGAGAAACCTGGCAGGAGCCACCTTGAGCAAGTGGCAAAACAGGCACCTCCAAGAGTGTCCAGTTGTGTATCGCAACGGGTAAACTTAGAAGGGCGCGTGGCTCGTGCCGTGTTCTCACCAAAACACAACCTCAATCCAGTCATGAGAAAGCATCATTCAGTTCCAAACGGAGGCACAGCCTCCACGCAGGACAGACTTGTCAGAATGTCAAGGTCGCTAAACACAAGGGAAATGTGATGTCCCTGCCTGGGGGACTCCGGGAGATGTGACGCCAAGGGCACGATGGGATCCTGGGTTGCATTCTGAGCCAGACAAAGAGCATCAGCAGGAGTGCTGGGGGCTAAGGACTTGGCATAGATCAGTCCATAGTTCTGTGTCCAGGTTAACGTCCCGGTTCTGATCCTTGTGCTCTGGTTATATAAGGGGCTCACCAAGGGAGATGGGAAAAGAGTATTCTGGAACTCTCTGTGCTTTGTAACTTTTCTGCACGTCTACCATTATTTCAAAATAACCAGTTGAAATAATAGATTAGATTCATATATGAAGGAGAATAAGAACAGCTGCCATTTATAGGCCGGGGCCTTAAACTTTTCAGACCCAACACCCATCTTACATTTTATTATAGGTATTTCTGTTTCTCCTTTATTATTCTGAAGTAAAATCCATAGAATATATAACCTACTTATATACATATTTTTAAAAACTCAATATAATTCTCTTACTGGAATATGAAAGAGAAATAAAAAGTCAGTCATTGGGGTCAGCAGGTGGTGTGGTGGTTAAGGTGCTGAACTCCCACATGACTGACCACAGTTCAAGTCTCAGACCTGGCAGCTTAAAAATCCCCAATTTTGAAAGGGCCTCGGGGAAGAGGGTGCAGTTGGCCCCATTCAAAGTTACTGGTTTGAGCTGCTTCATGTTATTTCAGAACAAACCTCACTTCTCACCAGTTGAGTGACCTACCATCTCTGACACTCAGGTCCCTCACCTACCGTGTGAAGGAAAGCATCAGCCAGGGCTGTGGTGAGGCCCAAATCCATGAGGAAAAGTGCATGGGGTACAGACCATGTTCAGTAAGCAGTAGAAATGATGGTGGTGATGACGATGATCAATTTGTGGCAATCCTGCCCATACGTCATAATCCTTTTGTTTAAGTGAATAATAACAGTTAACAATAAAATGTTGTGTCTCACTTCATTTCTCACCACAAACTGCAATTGGTGGGTATTATTGTTCTCCATTTTCAGATGAGGAAACTGAGGCTCAGAGCAGTGTTGAGGGTTTTCAGGAGCTCAAGAGATGGGCCCAGCATGGGTACCTCTGTGGACTGCCCTAGCCCTGCATCTGACTCCTGCCCACACCGCCCATCCAAGGCCACTGTCCACCTCCCTTGTCCGCTCCCCTGTGTGGTGTGGGGGGGTTGCTGCCTAGGCCAAGGCCCAAGCCTGGCATGAGTGTGCCAAGTGGGCACTCTGTACACTCCCGACGGTAGTGCACATAGGTACAGCCTCTTGGAGAGAAAACTGTCCATCTGGGGCTCACCTCCATTCCTTTTCTGGGAGTGTATTCCAAGGGACTAAATTCTGAACCCAGTTCTGTGTACAACAAGTTCACTGCAGGATTTGCTATTACTACGATGATACTGAGGATGACGGACCCTTCCAGAAGGTTCACTGTGTGCCTGGGGCTCCTCAAGGTGTTTTACCCACAGAACCCATCTTCCTAAAAGCAGCCCCATGGATAGGTACTACAATGAGTCCCTTTTTTTCTTCTTTTTCTTTTTTGAGAGTGGTTTTTTTGGTTTTGTTTTTGTTTTTGTTTTTGGTTTTGTTTTGCTATAGGACACATGTGTTTGCCAGAAAGACAGAGAGACAAAAAGCAAGAAATCATCCCCCAGGGGGATAGCCACACTGCAATCCCTTCTCCTTCATTCTCCTCCTGGGATCTTGGGCATGCACACACATGCGCTCAGTATGATTTTAAGCTGCCAGGTCCAGGACTTGAACCACGGTCAACTACATGGGAGTCCAGCGACATAGCCATTACGCTAACTGCTGGTCCCACTAGTCCCTTTAAATAGAGGAGAAAACTGAGGCTAAGACAACTTCAGGACCTTACCCAGGGTTCAGCTGGAAACCAGTAGAGTGAGACTTTGCACCCAGGCTGTTGGGCTCCAGAGCCCTAGTCCTTTAATCCAAATGTTCTACTGACTACGTGATCAAGCCATGTTCAAAATGAAAACTCCGAAGAGATTAGAATGAAAAACAGCAAAATATTCTGAGGAGTTGCAGATAGGTCTATCTGGGTTACAGATTTCAAGAATATTTACCCAAGACCTGTCTCCCTGACTGCGAGAGCTGTGTCAGGACCAGAGCCAGCACCAGAGCCGGGGCTGTAAAGTCTAGTTCACTGCTGTCTCCCCAGTCCCTTGCACAGTGGCTAGCACATAGTAGGTGCTTAATGAAAGTTTCCCCAGTGAATTGCATCACATTTCACTTTGGGCAAGCCCCTTCTTGCTGTGAGCCTCAGTTTTGCCATCTGTGAGACGGAGGCCATGATATCTGTGAGGACTAAATAAGATCACGAAGGCCAGAGGGTCCCTGAAGGAGTCTCATCAGCTTTGATCCTCGTTCTCTCATTCCCACGCTTGGAAGGAAGAGGCCTCCGTCCCTTTTCCATTCCTTCTCTTCTATTCCACCTCCCAATCTCTGGCCTGATGTTGCATGGTCAAGGTCGAAGAGCAAAAGAGAACAGTTTTATCTCCCCTTACCTCCAAGACGTCGATGTCTGCATTGCTGAAGTCGATGTTGAGGATTTTGGGGAGGGGGACGCCAGAACCCAGCACAGCTGTGAAAATAAATAAATAAATAAATAAATAAATGAAAAGTAAAGAAAAAGTCTGGCTTGGTCAGCGTGGCCAAGAGCTGTGAGTCTTGGAGGTGAGGTGGCCGGAAGCCATCAATACTGGCAAGAAGATCGGCCATTTCTCTCATGTCTCTGCAGCTCCTCTTGTCTGGAGTATACTCCCTCACCCCCACCTCCATGGTGAGTTTGGAGCCTTCCCTGAGACTTTCTCTGGACCTTGGACCCCAGGCCAGGTAACTCCAGGCTCCTGCCTCACTCCACTCTACTCCACTCCACTCTCAACCTGCCCTATTAGAGAAGTCAGGAAATATTAATTCTGTTTCTGCCTGTCACCCTACCCCTTCGAGAGTTCCTTGCAGGCAGGAATGTGTCCCCAGCGTCATAGCCCTTAGCCCAGCAAGAGGAGGGGACACTTGTCTGCTGAGTGAAGAAATGGGAAGACACACAGGGAGCCCCAACTAATGATTGGCATGGAGGGGGCCAGACGGCAGGGCAGTGGTAAAGGTGACACTCGGAGAGGCTGAGCCACATGGGAAGATTCCAGGTTCACATCGGAGACCTCCTGGAGTATGCCGGGCATGTGTATGCCATTGTTCCAGGGCCGGCTGAGGCTGGGAGTGGATCATGGTGCAGGACTCTGTTGGTATTGTCCAGCTCTGTCGCATTCATGGAGGAAATAAGTTAATAAACTTAAAAAAAAAATGGCTGGCATGAGGTGTGCTGTTTGTTTTTAGGTTGTCTGAGTCTAAGTAGAGATGCTAACATTTTAGAAAGGAGGAAGAAAGAGGAAAAGAGGGAAGGAGGGTAGGGAGTGTGGGCAAGCAAGTGGATTAGGTGACGTGAAAGGGACTTCCTGACTCCAGCAGCACTTCCTGGAGAGCTGAGGATACCAGGAATCTCCCCCATGGAAATATATCCAGCACTTCCACACGTGCTGGGCCATGGAACCTTGTTCTCCGGATATCTTGTGGGATTAATGTTTTATGGAACCCATTTTGGCAGTCATGGACCTTGCCCAATTTCTCACTTTTGAAAATAAATCATTACATGTCAGCAAGATTAAAGGACTTGGCCCCAAGTCATACCACAGCTTAGTGACCAAGCCAGGCAGAATCTCGATCTCTGGGCTCCCCAGGTCAGCCCTGCCCTGTTCTCACCGGGGAACATGCACGGACTTTGGGACTCAGCCTCCTCTGGCGATGGGTCCCTGAAGGGTCTGTCTGACATTAAGATCTCTCCAGGTAGACCTGGCTGGGCTCACTGGGGATGTCAGCCAGGCCCTGACAGCCTTCTTTGTCCTCTCTTTCACAAAGCAGGAGTGGGGAGGGGGTGGCGAGTAGCACAAGGGCTTTGGGCCAAGGTTCCCAATCACATTGGGCTTACTCACTGTTCTCTGCCCTAGGTGCCAGGTGACCCTGGACACCCAAGTAACCTTCCTGAGAACACTCCTGAGATGCCACAGAAAGGGTCCACATGCTCAGTCTAGTCTATATAGGAAGTGGGACAAGCATGTACCCAAAATCCCAAGAGGAGAATGGAGGAGAAGGTACTGTGGTGTGGCCATCTCCTCCCAAGGGGAAGTGATTTTTTTACTTTCTCTCTCTCTCTGTTTCTCTTTGCTCAAACTATGGCAAAAACATAAAAAAGAAAACCTTCTAGGTTTTAATATGGCTGCCCAGGGGCCAGACTCTGGGTTAGGAAGTTGGGGATATCAGTAAGGGGGTACCAACTTTAGCTTCACCTGCACTGATGCCTTACAATGAAAACGTATTTCTGCATTCCTGTATGATTGCCAGCCATGGTGGCTCAGCCTAGCGCAGAGCTCTATAGTACCAGAGACCATATGGTTGATCAGGGTTTGGTTCCCAGGTTGACTAGCACATGCAGGGCATGGGCCTGTGTTCCTGGCTATCTGGAGGGGCAAGAGGGAGGGTGGCAGCATGAGTACCTGTTGGAGTAATTGTCTTTCATGAAAGAAAGAAAAATTTTTAAAAAATGATAAAAGTAAATATCCATATAAAAAGACGTTAGGAAATACCTTAACTGTATGAAAAAAAAAATGTTGAAAGAGGGTGGAAGGAAATATATCCAGATGTTGAGATTAGTTGCCCTGGGAGGTAAGTTTTTGGGTTTTTTTTTTTCCAAAAACTATTGTTTACTTTCTAAAATTTGCACATATAACATTTTCATATATATTTGGAATGTTCAGACATAACTAAAAACAACGCAATCAGCCAAACAAGAAAGAAGCAAAGAAGGAAGTTGATTTCCCTTGAGAGCAATATTTGCATTCTAAGGCTCAAATCAACACGTCAGAAGTTCTCAGAGCCTTTGAGCTAGCACAGCTGAGCATCCAACACACACAGCAGACCAGGAGCCACCCAGTCCCCAAAGTCCCCAAGCCACAAACCCTTGGGACACGGGCACCCGCTCTCACCATTCATCGCAGGCATAAACGCGAGGTCAAAAATCTTCCCAACCAGTACCTCCATGAGGCCAACCTGCAGGGGAAGAATGAGGAGTGAGCCCAGGCAACGGTTCTTCAGCTCAGAAGGCCCCCCAAGACCTGGCTCTGTGGGCTAAGATGAAGGCACAGAGCTGCTCTGGGAGTCTTAGAGTCGGGGCCATCAGAACCACTCAGGCGATAGCCCCAAAGCACACCTAGCGCACCTGCCCATTGCACAGATAGGGAGACTGAGGCCCAGAGGAGGGTGAATACTGGTCCAAGACCTCTGGGAGGCAGAGGCACGAGGTCTAAGAGGGCCTGCCATGAAGGCATGATGGTGTCACTGAAGGCCATGGAGATCAGAAACAATATTCCAGGTTCCCATCCTAGCTCAGCCTCCGTGGACCTCTGGGCAGGTCCCATCACTTCCGAGACCCCCTGCTTCCTCAGTTGGAACGCCCAGCCTGCAAGGACACAGTGAGGGTTATGGGCAGAGCATGCAAAATGCCTGGTCTTGCACCTTTTCATGTATTTTCTGCTTTAACTTCTCTAAGCCTTGGTTTCCATATCTGAAAATGAATAATCCTTATCTATAGGGTGGTTATTAAATCAAACATGAGCTCCTGTATGTAAAATATCTACTATAAAGAGATGCACGGTGGTGGGAACCAGCAGTTAGCGTAATGGCTATGTCGCTGGACTCCCACGTAGTCGATTGCGGTTCGCGTCCCGGACCCGGTGGCTTAAAAAAACTCACGCCGGGCACGTGTGTGTGCGTGCCCAAGATCCCGAGGAAAATGGAGGAGAAGGGATTGCAGCGTGACCATCCCCCTTGGGGGGGTGATTTCTCGCTTTCTGTCTCTATGTCTCTCTCTGTCTGTCTGGCAAGCGCATATGCCCTATAGCGAAAAACCTCTCAAAAAAAAAAAGAGAGATGCACGGTGGTGAGAGCCCGCTACCCTCTCACTAACTTGGTTACCTTAGCGAGTCACTTACTGTTCTGAGTTTAGCTTCCTTAAACACAACGGGTTAATGATGGTACCCTATCATAAAAAGATTGTGAGGATCAGATGGGAAAAGCTGGCGTGGACTCCCACACGGTCAATTGTGGTTCAAGTCCCAGACCCAGCAGCTTGAAAGTCACTCTGAGCATGTGTCATGAGTGTCTAAAATCCTGAGAGGAAAATGGAGGAGGGATTGGGAACCAGCAGTTAGCGTAATGGCTATGTCGCTGGACTCCCACGTAGTCGACCGCGGTTCGTGTCCTGGACCCGGTGGCTTAAAACTCACGCCGGGCGCGTGTGCGTGCGTGCCCAAGATCCCGAGAGGAGAATGGAGGAGAAGGGATTGCGGCGTGACCATCCCCCCTGGGGGGTGATTTCTCGCTTTCTGTCTCTATGTCTGTCTCTGTCTGTCTGGCGAGTGCACGCGCCCTACAGTGAAAATCTCTCCAAAAAAAAAAAAAAAAAAAATGGAGGAGGGATTGAGGTGAGGCCATCCTCCTTGGGGAGTGATTTTTCACTTTCCTCCCTCTGTCTCTCTCTGGCCACTGTATGCACCCTATGGAAAACAAAATATAAAAAATAAAGCAGAAAAATAGAGATCAGGCAGTGACAAATGGGCCCAAATGCCAAAAGTCCTGAGTTCAAATTCAGGGACCTCCTTGAGTATGCAGGGGGTGCACACATGTGCTATGATCCAAGCTGGCTGGTTGGCGAGGGACTGGGGCTGAGGCTGGCTAGGGATCGGGGCATTGTTCCTATCTTTCTCACTCTCACTCCCTGTCTATGTCTCTCAAGGAAGAAATAAATAAACTTTAAAAAATAGCAAAAAGGGGGGTATTAATTTAGGTGTCTAGTACATATCTCTAGAGTTCCATAAATGTTCATTAATTTTACACTAAATGTTAGCCCCTGTTTTCACTTGGAGTCCAAAGATTTGGGTTCTGGTCCTGACTCTGGCCAGTCAGGTCTGAAGCCTGCAGCAGTTCCTCCCACTACGACATGAAGCCGGCAGTGCCAACACCATCAGCTGCAGAGATTTGGGGATGGAATGGCTCAAAAATAAGCAACACAAGGAATAGGTTTAACTTTCTCAGAGCATGTGGGGATCTCACCCAAGCTCTCCCAGAAAGTGTCTATTTATTGGGTCATCAGGAAAGTCGTGATACGTTGATACATGAATTTCTGGACAACCTAGTAGTTGTCAATTTATTTTTAAAAATAAAGAGCAAAAGAAAAAACAAGGTTCTGAAGATTTTGGTTGGATGAAAAGCCCAAGAATGAATACACAGAGGAAATGGAATCAAATTCTAGGATGTGGGCTTCTCAGATTCAAGGACTCCTAGGAAAGCAGAATTCTAGAACCCAGGAGTAAGAAGGGAGGTTGGAAATGAATCACATCTGTTTCACAGACAAGGAAGCAACTCGGGGTGGGTTGGTATTGCCCAAGGTCCCATGGGAGTTAGTGGCCTCCTAACTCCAGAAGGAAAGAGGACCCACAGGACACAGCTGCCCGCACCACCTCCTCTCCCTGGTTTGGGCCCGGTGGTTCCACAGCACACACCACAGAGGGAGCCAAAGGAACTGTGAGGCTGTGTCCTGGCCCTCGCTCATCTCCTGGGCCTCAGTTTCTCTATCTGTCCATCTGCGAAACAAGGCCTGACAGCCCTTCAGCACTGACACACTCCCAGGCCCATCCGGCCTCATGAGGATGCCATTCCCAGAAGACCTTTCCTGGGCTCCATTCCCAGAAGACCCCCCCTGGTGGTGGGGGTGGGAGTGGAGAGTGGGCTGAGCATGGTACTTACATCAAAGTTACCCACGTTTGAGGTTCTGAGGTTGAGGTTGGTCCTGCAGATAAAGGAAACAGCCATGAGCAGAAGCAATCACCTGAGAATCACTAGGTCCTGCGTTTCCACAAATGCAAACTAGAAGCTCCTTCGACACTCACGAAGCTCCTCCCTCTTGGGCTGTCAATAGGAACAAGGCCGGTTTCCATGTGCTGAGCACTCACTACCCCAGACATGCTGTTCAGGCTTCATCTGCTGTGTAGACCAGAATCAAATCCAGTAGTAGCTCAGTGACTTTAGCCAAGCGCTTCCCCTCTCCTAGCCTCAGTTTCCATGTCTGTAAGGTGGGTGGCCACCAGGACTAAATGGTATATTCATATAAATAAAGCTCTTAGAACCGTGCTGGTAAATAGCTGGCGTCGGGCACGTGTTAATGATTGGGTTTAGGGTTGACTGTACAGCAACCCGGCCAAGAAGGAAACTGGGGCTCCGGGCAACCAGCCACAGTCGTGGCGCAAGGGAGGGACAGCCGGAGCCTCACGCCCTGAAGTGCACCTCAGCTGCTGTGCTGTTCTGAGAATAGGAACATGGGCTTCAGTCTGGCTGCACCTGGACTCACCTGCAACCGGCAGTCCTGCCCTAGAGGCCAGACCATGCTCACCCCGGCAAAGATTACTGGAGCCACGGCAAAGGATCAGCTCAGCGTCCAGCAGGAGAGAGATGCGAAGGAGCCTCCCCAGGTGAGGAGACTCACGATGCCAGACATATGTTTTTCTTTCTGACTCCCATGCCCATCCCTCGCGCCCCCTTGCTCAGTCCACAACCCCAGACTCTTCCCCTCTGCAAATGTGCACGACTGCTTTCCCTGCTGCAAACACCTAGCTCTTATGCAGCCAGCGCCTGCTCTTCTTCCAGGCCTTGTGTTGAACACGCCTCCTTAGAAGCCCCTGGCTGCCCTGATTGGTACCGTAGTCTAAGTACCTCCCACTGTTGGCTTCATAAAGATTTGTTCTAAAAATAGAAACTTACAATGATGTAGGCACATGCAGAACGTTTTATATACGATCTCATTTAATGTTTTACAAAATTATGTTATGCAGGAGGTGCGTGTACCCATGGGAGGTGCGAAGGAGCACCCAGCAATGGGGCCTGATCCCACGGCAATCCTGTTCCCGCCAATCTCCATCCCATCAGGACCCTGGGTATGCAGCCACAGGCCTGGAGTGTTTGTCAAGCCACCGGGCTGAGACTCGCCCCCCGATTGGCTGCATGGCATCTGCTTCCTCTGAGTAGCGCTTAACTGCTGCATGGTGGGGTTGGCCCCTCGTTTCATCTTCGAATGGGAATAATAATAGTACTTCTATCCACAGGCTGATGTGACGAATTAAGTGAGGACACACTAGGACTGGCACATAGAAAGCATCCGCTAAATGGTAGTTTTTTTGGTTTGTTTTGTTTTGTTTTGTTTTGTTTGTTTAACCCTATGAGGTAGGAACTTATATCTCCATTTTCAGATGAGAAAACTGTGACTCAGAGGTGAAGTCACCTAACCCATGTCATATAGCCAGTCCGCGGTCATGACAGGGTTTGAACCCATATTACCTGACATCAGAACCTGCGCTGGTCACCATTCAATGAGGCAGGTCACGCAGACCTGGGTCAGCTCGTAGCACTTCTGTGCATGCGCTGCGTGGCCCTGAGCAAATCAATCCACCACTCTCTGCCCAGGTTGTCCCCTCTTTAAAAGGACGGACTAGCCTGGACTTCACAGGCTCCCTGGGAGGGCCACACAGACAAGGCATATGCACAACCTGGTACCGCAGCGCCACCAGTGTCACTGTTATCACTGATCTTGTCGAGGGGGTGTTCTTGCTGTTAAGGTCATGACTCCACCCACCCCGCCTAGCTTGTGACATAGCAGGCAGGCCCAGGCCGGTCCACCCTTGCAGACTCCTGGATTTACCCAGCCACACAGGTGGCCTCTGCTCCCTCCCCGGCGGCCCCTCTGTGAGCCAGCACCAGCCACACCAAAGATGCCTTTCTGAGGAGCAGAACCCCGAGGAAGCAAACCCTCTTACTTGTCCAGCTTGGCGTCGATCATTAGCTTATCTCCTTCCACGGAAAAGAAGGCCAAGAGTTCTGTGTCCTGGAAGAAAAGGGGAGGCAGTGAATGTCTCCCACCAGGTGTTGGCTGTTGTTTGCTGGGGGCTCACTGTATGCCCAGTGCCTGGCACTAGCTGGGTACTTTGTTAACCCTGGGCACAGTGACAGGCAATTCTCTGAGGCTTTCATCAAATTTCTTCTTATAACCATGAGCCTCCCAATAATACCTGCTGCAGAATGGATTCCCCCTGCCATTCTGAAAGGGAAGGAACTGCCGACATGAGGTATTGTTTACAAGCATTGAAAGTTACAGTAAGGGCCAAGTGAGCATTTCTCGGAAAGACAAATGTCAGAGGATCCCACAGTTGGCATGCAAACGTGCCAAGTTTCTCTGAGATGTCTGGGGCGGGGGCAGGAGGTGCCTTGTAGTGGCCCAGGAAATTCACTTGAATGAAACATTGCAGATGGAATTGGGCACCCTCGCTGCCAGTCATAACTGCCTGGTCCCCCTGAGACGGGGGAAGAGGGGTTACCTCTCTCCCTCCAAGCAGAAGCCTTGTAGGAAAATCCCTCTTTGCTCCGCTGTCCCTCCACCAACAAAATAAATAAAATAAATTGGTCTTATGAAAAAAGTAAACTCCCCCCAAATTAATCATTAGTATTATTGTCATTAATTAATAACAACTGGGGCATTGGGGAGCCATGGCAAGATTCAAACATGGAGAAGCCAGGAACATTCTCTTCCCTCCTACAGGTGATTCGTTGGGCCTTGAACCCTGGGCCTAGGAGGAATGGGAAGACAGCAGATGGGACCAGATAGACCCCCTGAAACCTTAACCACCAAGGGGGGAATGGCACATAACTCAACCTTACACATTCCTTTGGCAGATGTTTACTGAGCACCTACTATGTGCTGGGCCTTGTGTAAAACTAAGGCTCTGGCAGTGAATAAGACAGAGAGTCTTCGTTCAGCAATAAACTAACAGACAAATGCATTTTATTATATCAGCTTAAAGCTAAGATCAAAGTAGGCAAAGAAGACAGGGAGAGAAGGAGAGAGAGTACAGGGGGATAGCAACATTTTGGACAGGTGATCTGGGAAAGTCTCTCTGAGAAAGTGACATTTGAGCAGAGTCCTAAAGGAAGTAAGGAGATGAACAAAGATCTGGGTGAAAGCATTCTGGGGAGAGGAAACAGCATGTGCAAAGGCCCTGAGGTCAGACCATGCCTGACACATCAGAGGAGCATCGAAGAGCTGAGAATGACTAGAGGGTGATCTTGAAGGACCTTGTGGGCCAGGAGACTGACTTTTACTTTACAATCGAAGGAAAGTGTGGGGGGAGGCATTATATGATATGTGTTTTAAGAGGATTCCTCTCCATGAAAGAATGGTAGATATTGCGAGACTTCACCCTCCGCCCCCCGCCAGATCTAGCCAAGACAAGCCAATCACTAGCCATCTATATTTGAGTTCTGAGCCACCCCTTTCAGGGATTATGACAACTGAAGATTTTCTGCCCAGACTTCACCCTCCTGTCCCCCAGATCTAGCCAGGTAGAGCACCCTCTTTATTCTCTCTGTCACTCTCCATCTCTCTCCAATCTTTTGTTCTTTTAATTTTTAAACTTCTTTGCTCTCTTGTCTTGCTAATTCTTACTTCTCCTCCCTCCCACATAGGATAAGTCAATCACCAGCCATATACATTTGAGTTCTGAGTGACCCTTTTCTCACGGTGCGCTAGCACACCAGACAGACTTTTTTAAAAAAATTATTTTATTTAACTTTAACTATTTTTTAATTTGATCAGAGAGGAACAGAGTGAGAAAGAGAAAGAGGAAAAGTGAGAAAACAAGCTGCCAGGTCCAGGACTCGAACCGCAGTCAGCTATAAGGGAGTCCAGTGCCCTTAACCACCACACCACGGGTTGGTCCCAACAGTTTTTAATTTTTTGCTTAAAAAATATTTTTGTCTCTTTTTTTGTGTTTGTCTTTTTTGTTTGTGTTTGTTTGTTTTTGTTTGTTTTTGGTTTTTTCCTTTTATCTTTATCACTTTGCTGCTTAGCCTCTACACCCTGAGTTTCTAGAGAGGTCTAGGTGCATAGCAGCCAAATATCTGGATACTTTTAGGGTCAGAATAATCCTCAGTTTCCATGGAATCTGCTGCACAAAGGGAGAAAAACGGTAGTACTTAGAGATTGCAGATCACTTCCTCCTGCATGCCTCTGAACACTCAGATTTAACTCCAAAAATTAGAAGAAAAAAAAAATAATAAACCATTAGATGACCAGAAACCACTGCAGAGGCAAAAGAGATATAAGAAGCCAAGAAAATATCTCTCCCTAAGGGAAAATACTAACTCTTCCTCCACCACAGACAATAAGGGAACTCCTGGAAATGTCAGATCAATAATTTAGAACATTCATAATGACAAAGCTAACAGAGATGCCAGAGAAGAGAGACAATGAACTCCAGAAGATGCAAGAGAAAAGAGACAATGAGTTCCAGAAGGTGAGGAAGTTCTTGCGTGGTTTGAAAAAGGAAATATACACCATAACAAAGAAGCAAACAGAATTGTTAGAGATGAAGGCTGTAATACAGAAAATCAAACCTCCCTTGAAAGTATTAAAAGCAGATTGAATCATGCAGAAGATCAACCCTCAGATGTAGAAGACAGAACCTCTGACCTAGAAAAATTCACCAAAAAGACTGAGAAAATAACCCCCAAAACTGAGACTGATATACGAGATATATATTAGATACCATTAAACGCCCAAACATCTGGATAATTGGTTTCCCAGAAGGTAAAGAAACTAATAAGGGCATTGATAATCTATTCCATGAAATACTGGAAGAAAACTTTCCAAACCTAGAGAGGTATTCAAATATCCAGAATCAAGGAATACAAAGAACCCCACACAGAATTTACCCAAGAAGATCTTCTCCAAGGCAACATCATAGCTGTACTGACCAAAACCACGGACAGAGACAAGATACTAAAATTGGCAAGAGAGAAACGTCAAGTTACTTTCAAAGGACATTCCATCAAGCTAACATCGGACCTCTCATTAGAAACAATGCAAGCAAAGAAAGAATGGGAAAATATATTCAAAGTGTTAAGTGAAAAACAATTTCAACCAAGAATACTATAACTGGCAAGATTATCCTCCATATGGGGAGAAAAGACCAAAACATTCTCAGATAAACAAAACCCGAAAGTATTTACCAACACCAGACCAGCTCTCTAAGAAGTACTGAAGGGAGTGCTATATCAAGAAAGCTAAAGTCAGACACACAGAAATAAGAATATAAAAAGCAACCAAGAGAATGGCCAACTTAATGGTAGGGATGAGTCTGCAAAGTTCAATAATAATGTTGAATGTTAAGTTCTAGAATTTAAATGGAAAGATCAGACCACAGTAACACTGCAAATTTAATAGAGGAGAGATTAAGTGCATGAGACTGAACTGGTGAAGTAGAATTTTATGACTTTTGACTAAAATATTACTGATTTTCTTCTATGCTTTTTTTTATTATTACAGATTTAAGGATTTTTGTCTTCTTTTGAACTGCTGATAGGTTCACCTGTCTCCTGTTTGAATGGAATGCTAATCTCCCTTGCCTTTAGTCTTAAGCAAATTTCCCTTAACATTTTTTGATTTTGATCTATTAAAACTAAAACTTTTTCTTGAAATTAAAAAAATGCATTAAAAAAAATACCTATTGAATGACTGCAGTAAGCTATATAGTCCCAGCTAGGTACTACGTTATAGTATGTTCATTCTCACAGAGGTTTATGCCTAAAGTCAGACATGTATATGTATAGATATGTATATATCAGCTGCACTTGCTATTGAAAGTATTTAGATTCATTAAGATTTTTAGTGAATTAATAAACTGGGAAAAAAAAAAAAAAGGCCTGGAATGCAACTGTAGATACCAGAGACAGCGTGGGAGGAGGGTGGGAAATAGCAGAGGGTGAGAGGCAGGGAATCAAGGAGGGCGGGGAAGAATTTGTTGATGGTAACATGTATGGTAATATCCTTGATCGAGCCAATATGCAGTGTATTCTGGATGGAAAATCTCATTTTGTTTACTGTAATGATGGACTGCTATTTTTGTACCCGTTTTCTGCCAGGCACCAGGGACAAGCGAGTAGGTCCCTTAGTCTTGTTTCCTTTTCTCCACCCTCTGGTAGAAAGCACAGCACGTAGTAGCTGCTCAGTAAATACTGCCCAATGACTGGCCAAGGCCTATCCTGCCATGTAGTATACAACCTGAGAGAATGTAACAGCCAGCCCCTTTGGAGCCTTTCTGGTAGGCCAGGTACTGCTCTGAGTACCTCGTTTAGGCTCTGCCATCATCCTCATGTGATAGAGGAGCAAACTAGACCCAGAGATGGAGATCGACTTGTCCAAGGTCATGCAACTAGAAATGATAAAGGCTGGATTTGAACCAGATTCTTTGGCCCCCAAAGCTGGGTTCACAGTCCTATGGTGGGGATTGTGGGTCCAAATGGGTCTGTGTGTTCTGGGAGACCACAGAGCTCTGTCTAAAGGCCTAGCTGGGAGGCACGTGCATGCCTAGACACTCACCACGTCAATGAGGCAGATGGTGGTCTCGATGTCGGGCTGCGAGACCACGACCTCAGCAGTGGCGAACACCTTCACCAGGGCCTCGTCCTTCTGCAACGTCACTGATGGGGGGTTGGGCACCTGGATCCTGATGGTGAGTGGGCGGGACTCGGGGTACTGCTGGAACACCTGTGGGCGAGAAGCAGGTCAAGTGAGTGGGGCCCTTGGTAGTGAGAGGGTACCCAGGGGTTGTCAGCTAACCCCTAAACACAGAGCATGGGGGTCTCACACTGGGCTCCTTCACATGCAACTACACTGCTGAGTCCCTCAAACAACAGGCAAAGCCATTGGCCTCCTATGGGATTTGGATAAAGGGCTGCCCTCTGGAAGCATCTCATGGAGAGCTGTCATGAGAAGTAAATGTGACAATGCCAGCAAAATCTGGGCTCAATGCCCTACATGTGGAAAGGCTTAAAACTTGGTACTGGGCAAAGTGGTCTCCTAGGAGACTGGGCCAGCTGTTGCATGGACATGCTTCATTTCACTCAGTCGTCACAACCCCATGGGGCATTGCCTCCCACCCCCCAGCCCCTGTTACAGATGAGAGCACTGAAGTTCAGAGGGAAATGACAAGCAGACTGTCCAAGGCCAGCAGGAGAGTTCGATTCCAGCCTAGGTCCGTGTGCCTCTGACCCAGGCTCTTAGCCTCCGCCGTACTGTCTGTGGACACTCTTCTGGGAGGAGAAATCCATGCTGGAGTAACTCACAGCAAAGTCCCAGAGCAAGGCACAGCTGCCCCTCCCACCTGGATTTGCCAGGGAAACAGGAGTAACGAGTTGCTGCAGATGGATTCCCCCAAAGCCAATTTACTAAGGGGACCATTCACATAGAGCAGTTTGCCATATTTACTAAGTAACTGATTTACAGGGAGTGAAAAACAAACAAACAAACAAACAAAAAACCTTTAAGAAATACTTTTCTTAAATGTGTTAAATAAACTTACGGATATGTGCAAAACTAGTTACTTTAAAACTAGTAGAGGTTGGCAGCGGTATAATGTGATGCTCTACAAGGCAGGCCCACACGGGAAGGTCCTGGGTTCGCGCAGGGAGACCTCCCTGAGTACACTGGGCATATTGGATATCCATGCCTGCGGCTAGCTGAGGCCGGGGATGAATGGAGTAGTTGAGACTCCATTGGTGGTATTGTCCCTGCCTCTCTCACTTATGGAAGATGTAAGTAAATAAACTTTCTAAAAAAGTAATGGGGGGCAGCAAGTGGCTTGGATGCACATGGTCGATAGTACAGTTTGAGTCTCAGGCTTGAAAAATCACTTTCTCTCTCTCTCTGGCAAGTACACATGCCCTCTAGCAAAAACAAACAAACAAAAACAACAACAACAACAAAAAGCCAACTAAACAAAGAAAAGCCAAAAGTAATAGGAAGAAGTCCATTGAAATGGGAACTTTTCTATATGCAATGCTACAGTGCATGTCCAAATCTGAAGACGACTTCATTTTCTGGGACACATTGAGTGTAATTCTTTTGCACAAGCTCGGGACCAATTGACAAATGTAAATTCAGTCAATTGGCCACTCCCTGAATTCACCCTTTGGCACATCAACTTTTCACCAAATCAATTAATTGGTGAGCTGACTTTCCACTAGTGGATTTTCAGGACACTTCCTTCCCCAAGGGAGCCTGGTGTCCAGCCCCTCCCCCTGCCCATGCAGTCTCCCAGCTCAGGGCCAGCCTCTCCTGGGGCCTCCATCCCAGCCTGAGTCTCTTGGATGCATGACTGTGTCTATCCTGACCTCCCCTGCTGCAGATCCAGCTCCATCTCAAGATCTGAGTCCTCTGCTGCTGCCCTGTTGTTTGACCCCATGGAGCCTGTTTCCCCATCTGTGAAATGGGGGTGCCATTGACAGGCAGGGGGTGGGGAGTGATTAGAACCAAATGAAAGGGTAGATTCTCTAAAAAGAAAACATTCATAAGCTGGAAAGTGCACACAAGAAGTGGCCCGACAAGTAGCAGGTGCAGTTGACAGAGGGGCCCATCTGCCTGCTTTAGTTGCCCCTGTTTAAAATGTAAGAAAATTGAGGCCAGCAGGCGGCATGGTGGTTAAGGTGCTGGACTCACACATGGTTGACTGCTGTTTGAGTCCTGGACCTGGAGGCATGAAAATCACACTGGGCACCCATGTGTGCGTGTACCCAAAATCCTGGGAGGAGAATGGAGGAGAAGGGATTTTAGCATGGCCATCCTCCCTGGGTCGTGATTTCTTGCTTTCTCCCTCTCTCTCTCTGTAAGTGCACGTGCCCTATATATAAAAAATATCTCTCAAAAAATGAACCAGCAGTTGGTGTAATGGCTATGTTGCTGGACTCCCACGTAGTCGACCATGGTTTGAATCCTGGACCCGGCGGCTTAAACTCACGTCGGGTGCATGTGCGTGCGTGCCCAAGATCCCAAGAGGAGAATGGAGGAGAAGGGATTGCAGTGTGGCCAAAAACCCCTGAA
>NW_006159579.1:241069-252973 GCF_000334495.1 Tupaia belangeri chinensis | reverse complement strand
AGCAAGAGCCTCTCAAAAAAAAAAAGAAAAAAAAAGAAAAAAAAAAAAAAACTCTCTCAAAAAAAGAAAATTGTGCTTGTGCCATTCAGCTCTCCACCACATGAGGAGCTAGTCACTGCCTCCTTTGAATCCACCCAGAACAAGGCAGGGCAGGTATATGAGACGGCAAATGTCTGAGCCAGCTGCAGAGGACAGACAGCTTTGCACTGCAGGGCATTTATCACACACAGAGCTTTTTGCTGCCGGGCAAGGTGACTGACCTGGGAGAGATGGGAGTGGAACTGGGACTAGAAAAGCCTGCAGGTGACCACTAATGGGACAAGAGCACATGCCCTCCCCCCCCTTCTTTAAGATTTGCTATTTTTAGATTTTTGCCAGAGGGCACATGTGCTCACTGGAGAGGGGAGAGATGGAGAAAGAGAAAGCAAGAAATCACCCCCCCCAGGGGGGATGGCCACACCACAATCCCTTCTTTTCCATTCTCCTCTTGGGATTTTGGGCATGCCCACACACACACACCCAGCGTTGAGTTTCAAGTCACCGGGTCTGGGACTTGAACTGCAGTCGGTCATGTGGAAATTCAGTAGCCTCAACCACTATGCCACCTGCTGCCCCGGAGAATTTGTAATTATTAACAAGAATAATGAATGTTAACATTTATCAAATGCCTGCCTTTGCCTGGGGGTACAATCACCCTGAGAGATGAGTGCCGTTGCCCGCATTTTCCAGAGAAACTGAGGCTCAGAGAGATGAACCGTTTGTCTCAGGTCATGTGACTGAGACACTCTGAGGCACATCTGTCTGCTCCAAAGGCCTGACTCCGCCCCCTCAACGCCTGTGCCTGACCCTGTATGGGCATTTTACAGGAGGGATTTCCTGATCCTTCCAGAATAACCTGAACCTATGGAATAGGTGTTAGCATCCTTACATGTTTGTTTGTTTGCTTACTGCTGGGCATGTGTGCTTGCTGAAGAGAGATGGAGAGAGAGCGAGAACCCCCTCACCCCCAGGCAGGACGGCCACACCACAATCCCTTCTCTTCCATTTTCCTCTAGGGATTGTGGGCACACACACACACACACACACACACACACACACAGTATGTTTTTCAAGCCACAGGGTTTGGGACTCAAACCATTCATGAGTTATGTGGGATTCAATGCCTTAACCTCCACCCCACCTGCTGGCCCCTAGCATCGTGTTTTGACAGATGAGGAAACTAAGGCTCAGAATGTTAAGACTCTTGCACTAAGTCACACAGTGAGGGAGTAGTGAGGTAAGGATTTGATCTGTCCAGGCTGGTCCCCAGTTAGAATTCAGGATCTTTTCACCCCAACTCTGTGTGTCCCCATATCCTCAGAAGAGTCTGGTTTCTATGCCTCATCACTGCATCCCTAGCACCCTCACAGTATGCTGAGCGCCTTCCCTTCCAAGGACAGCCAGCTGGAGAGCGAGGCTGAAGACAGTGGGGCGTGCCCCCCTTCCATACGTACCTTGGGAATCAGGGCTCCCAGTGTGGACGTGGTGAGTGGAGGAAGCTCTTCAAACTGTAGCACAAGAAGAAGGATCATGTGAGTCTTTGAGGCTACAGGGACAAACAGGAGTTGCTAACACAGTGATTAAACTCCTACATGCGCGACAGCTGGTGGCATGGTGGTTAAGACAGCTGGAGGCCACATGGCCAACTGAGTGGTTTGACACTTGAACCCAGCAGCTTAAAAAACCCACCAGCATATGTGTGTTGTGTGTCCAAAATCCCAAGAGGAGAAGGGATTGTGGCTTGACTATCCCCATGGGAGGCACGGGGGCAGGGGGGACTTCTCACTTTCTCTCTCTCTCTCTCTTTCTCTTTCTCTGTCTGGCCAAGTGAGCACATGCACCCTATAGCCAAAAAAAAGAAAAAAAGAAAACAAAAACAAAAACAAAAAAACCTTCTACATACTAAGACAACCAGTAGGGGCATCTTCTCTTCTTAAACTCCCCTTGGGAGGACCTGCCTGTCCAACAGCAGCCACCAACGGCTGATTCATGGTTAAATAGATTGTACCAACCACTTCTGGACAGGCATGGCAGAGAGCAGGAAGCAAGGCCCAAGTCTTTCTTCTGTAAATATATAACTCTCTATTAAAACAAGCGAGCATCACTGAGTCCATTTGCATAAACCAGCGTCCACAAAACTCATGACTTCCACCTTATCTTGAACTACCTGTCCTATTATTTATGTCGCATCTTCTTTAAATAGACACACTTCTTAAAACAACGAGTAGCAAAAATTGGAGAGCAGCACCACCTGGCAGAGAGAGGCAGTGTGATAAACCAACGTGATACGAGTGAAACCAGGCCGCTGCCTTCTGCACAGGCGTCATTATCCGCGAAGGGCTTTGGGCATGAGTTCTATCCCCCCTTAGTTAACAAAGGACACTTGAAAAGAGAGGCTTCACTGTACACTGGCACTAAAGAAAGACTGCTCTCAGTGGAACCCAAGATTGGCACAATTGGAAGGGTGGTTTTTCAGAGAACATCTTATTCTTAGGCGACATACAATGAGGGTTATAGAGTGAAAAGTCATGTCTCCAGAAATGCAAATTGCTCGACCACAGAAAGGATAGATGGAGGAATAGACAGATGATGGATGGATGGATGGATGGATGGATGGATGAATAGGGGGTGGGTGGTGGGCGAGTGGATGGGTAGGTAAGCAGGTGGGTAGGTGGACAGGAAACAAATGTGGCAAAATATTAACTGGTGACTCTAGGTAAAAACATATACAGATTTTAATTGTGCTATTTTGCAACTTTACCGAAGGCTTGAAATTTTTCCGAAGAAAAACTTAAAGAGAAAATGAGTCCGGAGCATACCTGAGGGTAATATTTAGTTCTTATGCGTCTTTTCATTACTTATGTATCAATATTCACCAGATGAATTATTCTAAATATTTATTGAGGTATGCATATGTGAAAATATGTTATGCTTTTTAAAAAGGACTGAAATAAAAATCAAACAGAATGGAATAGAGAGTGACTTTCCTGTCACGTGATCTGACGCTGTCTAAGGCCCCATCTGTGGACCACCTGGAGTCCTCCCTCAGCAAGCACTGGCATAACTGATTCCCATCTATGAACTGGAGGTGAGTCAAGGGGTGGACTCTAACGGTTCTCACTCTAAGGCAGATTTCCTGAGGCTATGGGGACGGGGTAGGGTCATCAAGCAGCTGTGGCCACCCAGCCCGCCTCGCCCCTGGATGGGTCCAGACTCACCATGCCGTTGGTGATGTCAATGTCCAGCGCCCCCTGCTTCTGCAGCATGGTCAGCACTGAACCCAAGAAGTTGGCAGAGATGGCCAGTTGGGAGTTGGTGTTGTCGCCCATGGGGGGCAAGTCCGGCATCTTTGCCTTGGACGTCGCTGGCCGCCCCAGGGGATAGTCGATGAGCTCTCCTCCAGCTTCCCCAACCAGAGACTGGGAAAGAAGAGAGAAGGGTCATGTGTATGTGTGTGTGTGGGGGGGGGGGGGGAGGAGAAGGTGGGAAGAAGAAGGCTGAAGACTGGAGCAAGTCCCCAAATCTGCCTCCAGACAGTCTTCCATGATTAAACCCACTGACTCTTTTATTTTGACCTTGAATTCTTGTCAGTTTGCAATAGAAAGGACCTGGATGCTCTCCGACCTCAGCCCTGCTAATGAATGAGCATGTCTATGCATCTGCATCGCTTGCTCTCTAAAGACCAGTCTCAGGACCAGCAGTTAGCGTAATAGCTATGTCGCTGGACTCCTATGTAGTCAACCACGGTTCAAGTCTCGGACCTGGTGGCTTAAACTCACACCAGGCACCTGTGTATAAGTGCCCAAGATCCCGTGAGGAGGATGGAGGAGAAGGGATTGTGGCATGGCCATCTCCCCTAGGAGGCGATTTCTTGCTTTCTGTCTCTCTCTGTCTTTCTGGTGAGTGCACATGCCCTATAGCAAAAACCTCTCCAAAAAAAAAAGAGACCAGTCTCCTCTCCTCAGCCTATAAAGAGCTGTGTGATCTGCCACAGGGACCTTTCTGCCATCACCTCAAGCCACTCCACCCTTCACCTTCCCTCTGCCAACAGCCATCTTGTGCTTTCTCCCACTTTCTCACCATCCCCACCATGAGGCCTTCTCATAGTCTATTCCCCACTCCCACCCCACACTCTTCTCTTGTTACATCCCACTCACCAAACTTGTCTCAGCATAAGTGTCGCCTCCTCCAGGAAGCCCTCCTTGGCCTCCCTGAGTGTATCACTACTTTAGACTTTGCCACCCTTGGCCCCTCTATCACAGTGCTAGATCTCTAATTTGACTGAGTAGTTCCTTACAGCCTGTCCCCTCCAATAGCCCAGCACCCAGCCTGGAGCTGGCACACAGCAGGTGGCCAACATGCATCTCCTGAAGGGTTGCATGTTTGTGAATACGGTCAGGTGAGCACGACCATATGTGCATAGGTGTGTCTGTATACACAGGAGCATGTGCACACCTGCACCCCTGCATCTGCTGGAGTCAGTAGGGAGGCATCCATATCCGTGCCCCTGGGAAAGTTCCAGCAAGCCCAAGCCCACAGCAGCGGCTCTAGCAGCCAGAAGGTCAGATGCCAGGTCCACATTTCTCAGCTCTGCATGAACCTGGTCAGTGGTTTAACCTCTCTGTGCCTCAGTTTTCCCGGTAAGAGCGCCTCCCTCAGTGGCTGCCGTGTGGTGGGCTGCATCAGCCCCAGAGAGCTCTGGGAGCAGGCCTGGCCCATGGCCAGCACTTGAGGAGGGCTGCCTGGGATCATGTCTCCTAACATGGCTCCCAGGCACTCAGCAAAGCCCTGGGGGCCCTTAGTGACACCCCTGCCTTTGGGTATGAGGGCCACCACCCCTAGCCCCAAAGCCCAGGCACTCACGTTGAGGTCCAGCTCCAGGAATTCCCCAGTCACAAGCGGGAGGCTGGAGAAGGTGTACTGGACACTTCCCAATATCCCCAAGGGGACCAGAGCTGCAGGCAAAGGTGGGGTCACAAGGAGGTCACCTCACCCACCCAGACCCCTTCTTTCCTTGTGCCCTGTGTCTGAGGGTGGCGGTGGGGCCCAGGCTCCAGGTCCAGGCACCAAGGAAGAGCAAAAGTGCTGGGTTCAAATTCCAGCTGTGCCTCTTCCTTGCTGCGTGACCTCCAGCAAGTCACTGCACCTCTCTGGACCTCAATTTCCTCCTCTGTAAGATGACTTTAACGTCATCTTTTGTGCAGGCAATGAGATCCTGGTTGTTGATGAGCATTGCACACTGTGAAGGGCTGTGCTCCTGAAAGAATTTTAAGGTTCCACAACGTGGTGCTGAGTTGGGTCTGACATCTCCCTGACTAATCGCAATGCACAACCCCACCTTCGGGGTTCTTCCTTCCTCTTCTTCGCTCACAAAGGAAAGAGTTTTACCTCTCTGGGAAAGCCGTTCTCCTACTGCCTGGGTCCCAGAGAAATGGGAGTGTCAGCAGGGACAGCTGCCCTGCATGATTGCGGTGACAGTGGCCGTGCCCTGTGCCGCTCAATTGCATGGCAGTCTGTGCAAGGAGGACCTGCGGTTGTGCAGTGCAGAACTGCACACCACGCGGGGCGGGCGTCTTTCAGGAATGTTCACTCAGAAATCCAGGGTCAGAGGTGGGGCTGGAGCCTGGCTCTGAGGACCGTTCGCCTCTGTGGTGTCTCCTGCTAGCTGCTCTCCAGTCCCTCTGCGAGGTGAAGCCAGTCCCTTCACTTTAGCAACAAGGAAACTGGGAAGAGTCTTCCCAAGCCCACACAGCGTGGGCAGAGCTGGGCTCAAACCCAGCTTCCTGACTCCCAGGGCAAGATCCCTCGTCCTCATGAGACTTAAGGAGTGTTTGAGAACAAGAGGAAAGATCAGGTAGCCTGCCTCTGGTGGCCTTCACCATCCTACACTTCAAGGGCCCAAGGGCAGGTCTGTCACCCCCGCCACACGAGACCCTCCTCCCAGCTACTGAAATGTCCCCAAGGCTTTCCCAGCGTGGGGCTCCGAGCAGGCGCTAGACCACGTCAGCCAAATGGAGTGAAGCAGGAGGGACTCACAGTCCACGAGACCCAGCTGGTCGTTGACCAGGCCCAGCACCACGTCCACGATGGGGCAAAGCTGTGGGGAGACAGGGCATGGCATTCTGGTGACACCGCAGAGCCAGGGAGGAGGCACACTCGTAAAGGACAGCACCCACCACAGTCGCGGGGGAAGGCCCTCTCATCATTCCCATTGAAATTAGGCGAAAGCTGAGACAGAGAGGTGCTGCCTGGTGCCACCCAGCTGAGAGTCAAACCCAGGACCGTGTGATTCCCAGGATCGTCCTCCAAATCCCTTCACAATTCTCCCCCTCCACATTTCCAAGGCCCCTGGAAACGTGCCACAGGCCCCTGGCTCCTTCCTCCTTCTGGGTCACCTGCAAGCCCCCTGGGATGGAGGCTGGACTGAGGCCCCATGGTCAGGAAAACCTAGGCTTGCTGCTTCCCATCCCAGGACAGGTTCTTACCAAGTCAGGGAGGACATTGGCCAGGACTCGGTTCACCAGGTTGTCCACGAGGTTGGGGAGAAGCCTAGGAGAGAGGAACAAGATGAGGACGAGACTTACAGCCGTGGGGAGGCTCACCATGACTGTCCACTCTGGACCCCGTCTCCTAGGCCCAGAACAGTGAGGACCTTGAGTGCTGGGAGATAGTTCTGGAAGGCAGAGTGCCTTCACCTTGAGTAGGCCGCTCGGGCAAATCATTTGGTCTTTATTTCATTCACTCTGTCAACAAACAAAAGCTTCTCGAGCTTCACAATGGGCCAGGCCCAGGCTGGTTACTTCCTGATTTTTTTAACTACAACAGCCGTTGCCTCCTGCATCCAAGCTCCTCACTCAGTTTCTGGGGAATGAGTGAAGCTCATTGCATGTTTGTGGGAGGGAAGGAGGGACAGCGATCAGCCAATGCAACGTGCTTGCATGGTCTATGAGAAAGGCTGGATTGTTGGTGCTAAAAGATCGAGAGATGTAATCCATTGCATAGACGAGAAAATCGAGGTCCTGAGAGGTGACCCAGAGAAAGTTCTCATGTACCACCCAGCTTGTGATCTCCTCCTAACCAGTTACTTACGGAGAAAAATAGACAAGATCTAGAGGACAGACCTGGAATCCAAGACTCCATTTCCAGGCATCTTGCAGAGTTGAGGAACTAAAGGAAATGTTACTACCCCAACATATAGAGGTGTGGCCAGGGCCACCATGCAGCAGTGACGTGCTGCTCAAGAGGAGCTGGACCCCACATGGAGTCTGTGGTTCGAATCCTGAGTCTGGTCAACCTGAAAGGTGCCAGGCATGCACTCACATGCCCAGGATTTGAAGAGCTAGAGACTGGAGGAAGAGGATCGGGGTGTTACCAGATAAACCTCTCCTGCTCCTCTCTCTCTCTCTCTGTCTCTCTCTCTCTCTCGCCTACTCATGCTCTACCATAAATAAAGGAGACCAAAAAGAGGGGGAAAAAGCACCCTAGCCACTGCCCTTATCTCCCCCAACCCCGAGGTTGAAGCTCACTGTGCAATGCTTGCCAATTTGACAAAGTGGAGAATTCTGTGAGAGGAAGCTCTAGCATATTTCTCCCGAAGCTAACGGTGCGTTTCAGTCTTTTTTTTAAAGTGGATTCCCCCTCAGAGAGTTTACCCTGGCCCTTGGGAAAGCACACACCTAGGCGTAGGAAAACAGTCTGAAGTCACTCTGTACATACTCAGGACAAGCTTTCTAGTTCCCTCCTGGGAAATCACCCAACAGGTATATTGGCCCATGTGTGCAATGACATGTAAACCATTATTCGCTGTCGTGTTATTTGTCATTACAGAAGATGAATTGAAGTGTCCAACAATGGGGGACTGAACAAACAAATGATAGTGCATCCAGATAACAGAATAGTACACAGTCATGAAAAGTTCAACAACAAGGAAGCTCTTGTTTGGAAACAGAACAATCTCCCAGTAGAGTACATTTAAAAAGTAAAGTATAGGACCAGTAGGTGGCGTGATGGTTAAGGCACTGGACTCCCACACGGTCAACCATGGTTCAAGTCCTGGACCTGGTGGTTTGCTTTCTCACTTCCCTTCTCTGTCTCTCTCTATCTTTCTCTGGTCAAATTAAAATAATAATAATAGTAAGTAAATAATTAAAATAAATGATTATTTTTTTAAAAAGCAAAGTACTAAACTATGTTTATAGTATATGCTCATGTGAGAATCCACATTCCTATCTGCTTCATTGTACAAGGAAATTGGCAGGAGGATTAAGAAATAAATCACTATAGTGAGCCTGCTGCAGGGGGGCAGAGGGGAGGTAGGAGAACCTTTGCTCTCTGCCTTTTTGTCATTTTGTATTTTTGAACCATGTATTGCTACATGTATTTCCTAGTGAAAACGTGCATTTTAGATATCGGTGAGGAGTCTCTGTGTTTCCCTCTCCCACCTCTCCTCACCCGGACCCCAGAACTGGCTTGTTTCTGCCTCCATCTACCCTCGGGCAGAGACAAGGATGCAGAGAAGCCCACAGAGTCAAAGCTCTGGGTTCAGGCTGCTCAGTGAGTTTGCTCCTAAAGTCTAGGTGGGTAAGGATTTGGGGAACCTTATGTGAGGGATGGGGCCAGGAGATAAGACAAGGAGAGAGAGTGGGGACCAGAAGTAAAAGAGACTCCAAAGGAGCCCCCACAACCAAGACCAGGGAGCCAAGAAAGGGACTCGGCTCTGAGCTGCCCCAAGGGCGTTGTCATCCCAGACCGCCTCCTGGGGCCAGCGGGCCGGCTCACGCATGGACACATGAAACCCCTCTGGACAGTGGGTGGGGAGCTGGCCACTTTGTGAGGAGAATGTAATAGGACCAACCCACCCACCCCCGGGCAGGGTCACATCTAACAGATCCAACTGGGGAATCTCCCCAGGGTGTCAGGCACCAATGAACGCACAGCCCTGGTAGACATAGGCTCGTGACCTCGTAACATGGGCCCAGTTCGGCATGGTTTCATATTCATTGTTTCATTCCCCAAGGAAAGAGTATCGCCCCATTTCACAGTTGAAGATCCTGGAGCTCCGAGAGGGCAGTAGGGCTACCCAAAGTCACACTGTAAGGGAGACTGGAACTGAGCCTTGCCCCCCTGGGATGCTCCTGGCCGGATGCCAAGGCCTCCTCCGAGCTGGAGATGCTTGTCAGCTGTCTCCAGACTGGCTGGAGCCCACGCCCTGGGTCTGAAGGCATGGCCCCTGCATTCCCATCAAGCCCGAACCCGCCCCGGGCCGGAGCTGCGAGCGGGAATGGCTCGGCACGAGTTTGCAGGGTTCATGCAGCGTCCAGGAGACCAGACCACAGTCATGCAGGTTATAGGAGAGACAGGCCCCCCGCACCCCCAGGCATGCCACTGGTGGCTGGTCCTCACCCTCGCAGCAGCTTGACCTTGATGCCCCCCAGGAGCGTGTCACAGCGCTCGATGACCAGCCGCGGGTAGCCTGTGCGATCCATGGTCAGCCGCACCTTGGCAGTGATGTTCACCTCCACTGCGATGTCCAGGAAGCCGATGAGACTGGAGGGGACCAGGGGCCAGGGGCCAGCGGGTCACGCTCCAGCCCCCAGGGCGTACCCTTACTCAGGCCTCACCCTTACTCAGGCCTCCCACACCTCCCACCTCAGACTCCACCCTGGCGGCCCCTGCCATCCATTAACTCCCCCATTCAACTCTCAGGGTCCCCAACCAGTGGCTTCCCCCACCCCAAAACCGCTGCCCTCTTCATCTTATGGGGGCTTCAGAAGCTGGGAAACCGGGGTTAGTATAAATTCTGGTTTCCTAGGTGACCACCCATGACGTAGCTTTATAGACAAGACCTCATCCCGTGGGGACAAATGGGTACGGAAGTCCACCCTCTGAGGTTCTCAAAGCACCCACTATGTGGCTGGCACTTCAGGGAGACGCTTCACTACTTGCCGGCTCTTAGGTCATGGCCCCATGGAAAAGAGGTGCTCTTGCTGTCCCATTGCCCCAGTGTCACTAGACACAGAGGCTTAGTGACATGAGGCGACTGGCCCATGGTCATGCAGCTTGTAAGAGAGTCAGGATTCCGACCGAGGCTGCCCAGACCCTAGCTACCGAGCAGGCTGCCTTCATGTGCCCAGAGCCATGAGCTGACCCAAGCCCAACGTGAAAGCCACATGAAGGCAACTCGTTAGGGCCTCGAGCCCGCACTACAGATGTGGAGGCTGGGGGAGACAGGGTGGTGAGGACGAGGGGAGGGACGCCCCTCCAAGGCCCAGGCACATACCTCTTCCCGTTGATAGCCACGCGGGTGTACAAGCTCAGATACACGCCCACGCCCGGCAGGAGGCGCACGGACACCCGCGGGAGGGTCAGCTCCATGATGCGCAGCCTGTGAGGAGGGTGGGCATGAGAGGCCCCCGCCACTGCCCTCCCTCACACCCCTCCTCTGCTCCCCACCCATTCCTCCTGCAGCTCAGGGGCAGAACTTGGAAAACCCTTTAACCCAGACGTTGAAGGCAAAACACGTCCTGACCCATGATCCCACTGTCCAGAGACCCAGCGTTTGCTTTTTCATACATTTCCTTCCATTTTTTTCCATGTCAAGATTCCATTCCCTCTGCCTATCCCTGCCCCTCTTTGCCTGGTTTCCTCTTGTCTCTCCTTCAGATTTCAGCTCAAGGTCTCCTCCTCTAGGAAGCCTCCCCTTTTATACGCTCGCATTCCTCCATGCTCTTCCTCCCATGGTGGTAACTGCGAGATTGTTTTTAGACCCCCTCAGCCTGCAGGCTCTGTGAGGACAGGGGTGTCTTTTCTTGGCTAAGCACTGGGTCATTCTCCCACAGCCAGCACAGCACCCCACACAGAGTAGGGGCGCTAAGTCTTTGCTGAATTAAATAGCAACTATGGAGGAGGCTGGGCGTAGTTGAAATTGTAATTTTAGCTCTTTGGGCCTTTCCCACTTAAGCTGTGACCAGTGAGGAAACTGAGAGTTGGAGATGCCAAGAATGTTCCATACATAAAAAGTGAGACAGGTCCCACACTCAGGACTGTTTCATGGTGACCCGGGGGTCTCAAGATGCCCAACCCTAAGGCCAAACTCTGAAGTGTGCATGACTCTGAAGACCATCCTCCCACCCCCAGCCTCAGCTGTGAGGGGGGATCACCTCTATTTGCAGGTTTACTGTGTGTGTGTGTGTGTGTGTGTGTGTGTGTGTGTGTGTAGGGGGATGTGAAGAGAGCCTGGCCCCTCCTTACCCTGTGATGCCTTGCACGGTGCTGAGGATGCCACCCTCGCCGAGTACGCCCAGGACACCCCCTCCTCCGAGAAGTCCTCCGTCACCAAGGAGACCACCTCCACCGAGAAGGCCACCTTGGCCTGCCAGGATGCCATCAGCTGCCAGCATGCCCCCAGTGCCCAGCAAACCACCTGGGCCCAGTGCCCCAGTGGCCACACCAGGCGGGATTTCTCCGGGCCGCAGCTCTCGCCGGTGAAGCCTGCCCACTGTGGCCGTGCCTTCAGCTGATCGGTACCGCGCCCCCTGCCCCTGCCATATGCATTCTCTCCACTGCGGTAGTCGCCATTGCGGAGGTCCCTGATACTGCCATCGGACTCAAGGATCTCGCCGTATCGGTACTTGCCCCCCAGCTGAGCAGTGTTCTCGTTGGTCTCAATGTGACCGTAATGGTAGTTCCCGCCAAGCTGTTTGCCGTTGGTGTATTTGGGGGGTGGCTCTCGGACATGGAAGTCATTGTAGGGAACGCCACCAACACCTCGGGGAAATTCAACGCTTCTGTAGTCATCATAGCGGTGTCGGCCACCTCCCAAAAGACCACCACCACTGCCACCCAGCAGCCCCCCACCACTGCCAC
>NW_006159579.1:214362-222513 GCF_000334495.1 Tupaia belangeri chinensis | reverse complement strand
CCCAGCAGGCCCCCCAAAAGACCACCTCCCCCACCGCCTCCACCTCCACTTCCACCAAGCAGACCCCCCAGGAGAGGCCCACCGCCATCACCACCGGCTTTACCCATGGGCACCTCTCTCAGGGCAGAGTGGAGAGCGTCGCTTTGCTTCAGGGTGTTCGAAATGGCTGCAGAGACACAGAGGTGGTGGCAAAGGCATCAGTCCGGTCCCTCAGGCACCACCAGGAGCAGTGCTGGGCTCTCTGGCCTCACTCTTCTGGTCGGTAAAGTCAGGGTTCCATGGGAAGACTCGTCCGAGCTGGTCCTGCCCCGACATCTGGGGGCAGGGTTCTCTGCTGGGTTCGTTCTCTGCTGGGTTTTCCCTGGTCTTGTTCCAGTGAGGTTTTTATAGCACTCAGCCCAACCTCAGCAGAACACTTCTGTCATCCTTCCTTCCAAGTGCTCCACGTTTATAACCTTCAAAAAAACCTGCTTCTTCGATTATTAGCTCAATTGATTCTTGGTGGGTGGGGGGGATTCAAGGCCAGAATAATTGTGCCCTTTGATGGATAGAAACATTGAGCCTGAGAGGTACTCAGAAACCACTCAGGAAATAATTCCGTTTTCCATGCTCATGACAGCCTTGGATGGGGATTGGGGCAGGAATGTATTCTCATTTCCCAGATGATAAAAGGGAACCTCTAGGGATGAGCAGTTAGTGTAATGGCTATGTTGCTGGACTCCCATGTAACTGACCATGGTTCGAGTCCTGGACCCGGTGGCACGTGTGCGTGCGTGCCCAAGATCCCGAGAGGAGAATGGAGGAGAAGGGACTGCGGCGTGACCATCCCCCCTGGGGGGTGATTTCTCACTTTCTGTCTCTATGTCTCTCTCTGTCTGTCTGGTGAGCATACACGCCCTATAGCAAAAACCTCTCAAAAAAAAAGGGAACCTCTAAGAACAGAGGCAGGAATAATGACAGCTCCCACTTTTTGAGGGCCCTCTGTGTACTGATAACTGTGCTAAGTTTTCAAAAGTGCACTTCATTGCATTCTCCTATCAGCTCTCCAAAAGGAGGGCCATAACTACTCCCATTTCACAGATAACAAAACAGGGGGTGAACTCAAGCCATGGACTTTAACTCATAGTTAGGATTTGAACCCCAGGAAGACTGACCTAAGGGCCCATGTTCTTCATCACTGCTCTCTACTAACTCAATAGAAAGAGCATCAAGTCCCCAGCACGGTGCCTGGCACATAGCGGGTACTCAGAAAATGGGAGACGAAAGGAAGAGAGAAAACAAAGGCCCAGACAGGGAGGTCACCCAGCCACGGAATGGCTGATGCGGGATCTGCAGCAGGAGAGGAGGGAACTGCATGGTTGACTGGCCTGCCCTGCTCACTTCATGCCTCCTTCCCACCCTGCCTGCTCTGTGCCTCCTTCTCGCCCTGCCTGCTCTATGCCACCTTCCTGCCCTGCTCACTTCATGCCTCCTTCCTGCCCTGCTCACTCCGTGCCTCCTTCCCGCCCTGCCTGCTCTGTGCCTCCTTCCCACCCTGCCCGCTCTGTACCACTTCCCCCCCACCATCGGGGCTGGACTCACCGTTGCTCAGCACTTCTTTGGTAACCCTGAGGACCGTGTTCGTCTCTTGGCGATTGCCACACACAGCTGTCACAGACAGAGCAGCCACACACCACGCAGTCCACATGCTGGCGCTACTTCCCTGCAGAAGAGACTGCTCATTACATGGCCCTGGTGGGCATCGCCTTCCTGGACAGAAGGTGGCGCTAGGCAACACCCACACACCTGCCCCCACCAACCACCACCTCTGCCCCCAGGGTCTGCAGACCCAGAGCCTGGGTATGCTGACCAAGGCCACACAGTGCGGCAGGGCCCAGAAATCCTGACACCACGCTGAGAACTTTTCCAAATGAAATGAATCCGGTGACACAACACAGACCCATTAACCACCCTGCCCCCGAGAATGGATGTCTGATGACCTCCCAGGATGGGGTCTACAAGTCAAGCGTCAGGGGCTGGGTAAGGAGGATTCTAACATAGGTGGCAGATTGGTACCAGGCAGGCTGTGGGGAACTTGTGAGTGTCTGCCCATCTCTCCACCCACCCACCCACACATCCATTGTCTACTCATTCTCCCTTTCTGTCCATCCATCCACCCCTCTAGCAGTCCACACCCTCCAACACAGCCATGGAGCCCTCTTCTCTACATCCAGCCAGCACTTTGGAGGCGTCAGTTCTGTACCACGTGACTACAATGAAGGGCTCTGGAGCAGAGTTATCGAGGTTCTAATCCTTAGGCAAGATACCTTACCTTTCGGACCTCTGCTTCCTAACTGTTAACACGTCGTATCCAGAACAGAGTAGACACTCAATAAACAGCAGCTATTGTTGTTGTCTTGGGACTAATATTTCAGACCCCCAAGGAGGGCGTGGGGAATGTTGTGAGATTGGAGAGGTGACATACGTGTTTGTGGATGAGCTGGCCTCCCTCCGGGAAACTTTCTTTCCGGCCCCTGTGCCCTCGCCCACTCTCTCATTCACCAGCCTCAGAGAATCAGGGCAGAACGTGGCCTCTCATCTGGGCCAAACTGAAATAGCTGGCTTTAGCTGACCCCTACGTATGCACTCTCTTCTCTTTGCCTTTCCCCACTTCTCTTGAAGTTCACAACGCTCCCAAGTTCCTTCCCCATTCCCAGCTGCTCCCAGGAGAGTATTGGAGGCACTTGTTGATCCTAGAATGTGAAGGACAGGTGTCTGCAGGACTTTGTATTCTGGCTTCCTCACCTCATTCCAACCTTGCTATTCTGAGAACTGTGTTCAGAGAGGGAGCAGGTCCCTTTAGCAAAGAGGGTGGACACCAATGGAGGGATCGTGGGCACTGGCGAGCCTCTGAGCCTCAGGAAGGTAGCCATGATCCCAGGTGTTAGCCAGCATCCCTGGGAGGGACAAGCACAGCTCTGCTCACGCGTGTAACTGGCATGACTCGGGCCTCTCACTGATCTCGAAGAGCTTCTCCTGCCTAGGCCGTGTTATAGGCAAGACCTCTGAGGTCACTGAGTGACTCCACAGGTCTCCAGTCTAGGGCTCTCTCCTCCTCACCTCCCCAGCCTCCTCCACCCCCACCAGCTAGATGATGAATAAGAAGGGCTCCCTCTTACCCCCAGGAGGTTCCTGCAGCTCAATCCAGAGAGGTCCCATAGACCGGGCCCTCTGCTTTGGGATGAGCCTGGTCACAGAGGAGGCTTATATAGCAGCGGAGTCTGAGCCTAGACCCAGGGAGGGAAACACCGTGTAATTACAAGAGACCGGAATTCAGATCTGCTCTGCATATCAGGCACCGAGCCCCAAAACCACAAGGGTTTGCGGTTTGTGGCTAATTCCAAGGACTGTGCTCAGCCCGGATGGTGTCACATGAGCTGGGGTTTATCAGGCCCTGGTCCGGGCACAGTCCTGGAGACCCCAGCTAACCCCCACCCCATGGGAGAACAGGAAACACTTCCACATGCCTCTGGTTTTAGCTCTGGGACAGGCCCTGTCCATTCCAGTCTGTCTAGGCAGACGAGAGGTTCCCCAAACTGGACTCGGCATCAGGGGAGACCCGAGTTCAAACCCTGCTCAGCCCCAGGCTCCCTGTGTGACCTTGATCCAGCTGCTTCCCTTCTCTGAGCCTCCATCTGTTCCCGGGGTATGAACAGTACCCAGCTTGCAACCCCAGGACCAGTGCAGGTGGATTTTTTTTTTTTTTTTTTGTGGGGGGAGAGGTTTTTGCTACAGGGCGCGTATGATCCCCAGAAAGACAGAGACAGAGAGACAGAAAGCGAGAAATCACCCCCTAGAGGGGATGGCCATGCCACAACTCCTCCTCCATTTTCCTCTCGGGATCTTGGGCACGCACACAAACACGCCCGGCGTGAGTTTAAGCTGGGTCCAAGACTCGAACCGCAGCCGACTACATGGGAGTCCAGCGACATAGCCATTACACCATCCACTGGTCCCAGGATTTTTTTTTTGACCTACAGAAGATTCTGTTTGAATATCTTATGACGAGGGAACCAGCAGTTAGCATAATGGCTATGTCACTGGACTCCCACGTAGTCGACCGCAGTTCGCGTCCCAGACCCGGTGGCTTAAAACTCACGCCAGGTGCATGTGCATGCGTGCCCAAGATCCCGAGAGGAAAATGGAGGAGAAGGGAGTGCGGCGTGACCATTCCCCCTGGGGGGTGATTTCTCGCTTTCTGTCTCTATGTCTCTGTCTGGCGAGCACACACGCCCTATAGCGAAAAAAAAAAAATATGACGAAAGCTCTATTCATGCAGCAACATTGAAAGACTGGTGTGCCCACCCACATACTTGCGACCCGATACCCACCAGCCTCATTTAGCATTCCCACCCCATTCTATTTGCTTAGCCACATGGTTGTCCAGTGCCCATCAGTCTACCTTGCAGTGCTACGCATTTCAAAATTAGTTGCAGTCGCCAGCATCCTCCCCATTAGCCACGCCAGCATGCGTGCCCGATGATGTCTCTTCTTTAGATTGTAAGTCAAGACACAGCGAAATGTATGAATCTTCAGTGTTTAATTGCTGAGTCGGGCAATTCTATGCGGCCTATAGCCCACACCCCTATCACAACATAGAGTGTTTCCATTACCCCAGAAATTTCCCTCCTGCCCTTTTCCCGTCATTCCTTGGACCCACTCCCCAGAGGCAGACACTGCCATGGAACACAGCCCAGATCTGTGCCCTAGTATTCAAGGCCTTCCACACTCACACCCTGTTCCTCTCCTCCCACGGAACTGCCCAGTTTTCCATCCCCTTCTCATCGCCCTCTGGCCTCCTTGCACCCTGGCCTTTGCACGTGCAATCCCTCTGACTACGCAGTCCTCTCCAGAGTCCACTGCTCAAGAGGCCAGCTGTTTGGAAAGCTTCTGTAGCCCCGACCCGTCCTCTGGACTATCCAGGCACCCCTGGAGCCCACGGCGAGGTGCCACCAGGTGTGTGCCCCACTCCTAGGCTAGCGCAGGCAGGATGCCAGGGTAGTGAATGAATGAATGAGTGCATGGATCTCTTCCTCACCACTGGGCCAGGAGCTCTGAGACCTCCACACTCCGCTGCCCAGGTCCTCTCTCCATAATTAATCCACAACACGTCTCCGTCCCTCCCCTCCTGTCCACTTGCTAATTCTGAGAGGTTAAGGGACATCTCTTTCTCCAGCCCGCCCTGCTGTCAAGTCAGGCTGGAAATAAATGTGTGTTGCCCCAAATTCCCCAGGAATATGCTTCCTCCTCATCCCTGGAGGCAGAGGGCTCCGAAGGCAGGTGTCATTGACAGCAAGTCCTGCAGAGCTGGGCAACATTGCCACTGCCTTCCATGCCCCTGGGCCAGCCTGTCTGGGTCTGGTCTTCCCACTGGAGGGGGGCACATGGCTGTGACAGTTTCAAGTGCAGGCACTGGATTGGTGGCTGAATCTGAACTCTGTCCCCTTGTCATCAGATGGCCGGCAAAGCTCTGAGAACACAGTAGGCCCCAGCACACGGTGGGACTCAGTGAGTGGTATTTTGTCCTCATCACCTTGGGTCCCTGTTGCTTCCACATGGCAGCAAGTCTGAGAGGCCTGAGGAGCCTGAGAAGCCCTAGCCCTAGGCCACCTGATCACCTGTGGGGGCTGGAAGGGCTCCCCAGGCCCCAAGTCACACACATCTACGTTCCCACACCACCTTCCCTTTCAGCCTGGGCAATCCCTTCTCCTGCCTGGCCTCGGCCTGACCACCTGCAAAATGGGCATAATCACATCTTCCTGCAGGACTTCGAGGATTATGTAGGAAATGCCCAGGGCCTGGAGATGCATGAGAGCCCAGCAAGTCCCCTTTGCTACCCGATGGAAGCAACCACTGTGTGGGCGTGTTCCACCTGGCCTGCTCCACACGTAAACACCTGCGGATGACTTTCCTTCTCTGAGCCTCAGTCACCACCTCTGTAAAATGGGGAAGCCGGAAACAATATCTCAAAATGATGCTGCTTGTCTCTGTACATCGACTCCTGGACCTTTCTGGTTAAAAATCTTTGTGGTTCTCCATTACCTGGTATTTAGTAAGAGTGAAATAAATTCTTGTTAAACAAATATATCACTGTTGAAAGTAGAAATCAAATGCAAAGAGAGCTTTTCTCCACCCAGAGAGAGCACACCGTGAGCTGTAGAGGGCAGTGTATACAAGGAGGTGGGAATTGCCAGTCACCCAAGGCTCTGTGCCTGCCCTCAGCCTGCAGGTGGCCAGGCCCTGGTGGCCATGAGGCTGGCTTGTCCCCTGCCTGCTCCAGCCTCCCCGAGAGGATTAATGCAACCCTGGCGCCAGGGAGATCGCCTGGGCTTAGCGTCCAAAAAAGCACCTTTGTCTGGGACTGAAAGGATCTCGTGGGGCATGGCTGGAGGACATCCAGGTTCCCTGGAAGGTGACGCATCCCAAAGATGACACAGGCATGCAGGGGCCACTCAGGAGAGGCCATGCAGGGGCTGCTGAGCTCAGGAAACAGACCCTGACCTACCACCAACCTCTCCACTCAGTCCGTGCACCCCTCATGAACTCTCAGGCCACCAGGACCACAAGAGCCTGTGCACAGAGGAGGTCCCTTCGTGTCAGGTTTATTCCTCACCCTCAGGGCAGAGGTTCGGAGCTCAGACTCTGCAGTCAAGGGTTCAAATCCTGACCTTGTGCAGCCTTGGATTTGTCACTTAGTCTCTCTTTGCCTCAGTTTCCTCAACTGTACAATGAAGGTAAAAACAGTTCCCTGGACCAGCAGTTAGCGTAAATGGCTATGTAACTAAACTCCCATGTAGCCGAATGTGGTTCAAGTTCCGGACCCGGTGGCTTAAACTCACACCAGGTGCATGTGTGTGCGTGCCCAAGATCCTGAGAGGAGAATGGAGGAGAAGGGATTGTGGCATGGCCATTCCCCCTGGGGGGTGATTTCTCGCTTTGTATCTCTCTGTCTCTCTCTGTCTGTCTGGCGAGCACACGCGCCCTGTAGCCAAAACCTCTCCCAAAACAACAACAACAACAAAACAATCAAACAAACAAAAACAGTTCCCACAAAGCAGGGCCAATTCAACGACTTCAAGGACCTCGAGTGCTTCGAATAGCACCTGACCCTTAGCAGGCGTGCAATACATGATGCCCAGGAGGCTTTAATCGCATAGCAGAGAAAAGCTCTGCTTTGGAGTTAGGGTCAAAGGAGCTGGTTCAAATCTTGGCTCCACAGTTCAGGAGCTGTCCAGTTCCATTCTTTCGGCCTCCGTTTCCTTTTGTGTAAAATAGGATGGTGTCTGTCCATCGTGAGCACCGTGAAATGAAGTGTGCCGTGGGCGTTCGGCACCGGACGCGGTGTCCAGTCTACCGTAAGTGCTCCATAGACGCGACTGCTCTCACCACTACCAGGTGTGGCTGCAGAGCTCAGCGTGAGGAGGCTCCTGCTGCCTTTGGGGAGCTTGTGGCTGAGCAGAGATGCGACAGAGGTCGTGACCGCCAGCCTGGAGGCCAGACGTGGTCTATGCGGGATGGCATGTGTGGGCCGGGCACACGCATGCTCCGGGGAGAGCGGCCAGCCTGCAAGGCCCACAGGCCGGGTACTCTTCTCAGCACGCCACAGAGATTGTCTGGGTCCATCCTCATTAACTTACCAGGGAGTGCTGCCGTGTTCCCATTTCACAGATGAAGAGCCTGGTCCAGCGTGAGTGTGTCCCCCAAACTCACATGTTGGACACTTGATTCCCCGTGTGGTGTGTGCAAATGTGGGGCCTAATGGAGGCGTCCGGGTCATGGGGGCACCACCCTCGGGAATGATCAGTGTTGTGATGGCAGGGACAGGTTCCTCACAAGGGCATGAGTTTGGCCCCCTCTTGCTCTCTTTCACCCCTTTGGCCTTCTGCCATGGAATAAAGGCCTTTACCAGGTGCCAGTCCCTCCGTCTTGGACTTCCCAGCCTCCAGAACCACAAGCCGGTACATTTCTGTTCTTTATAGATTACCACAGAGACGGCGCTGCTCACTGCGCGTGCTCTAGGGGGAGTCGCCCAGGCCAAAGCATAGGCAGCCTTGAATGCCAAGCCTGGGAGCTTGGAAAACTTCCTGCTGGCAGGGGGAATACAGCCACTGC
>NW_006159579.1:214018-214233 GCF_000334495.1 Tupaia belangeri chinensis | reverse complement strand
CACCGGGCCAGGTTGGAGAGGAGGGACAGACGATGGCACAGCGAGGAAGTGGGGTGACGCACTAGCAGGGGCGGCTGCTTCTGGACGAGCACCAGCCCGAGTGCTGGTTTAACCCTCACGACAACACCTTCCTACGTTACTGATGAAGGAAGCAGTGCCCAGAGAGGTGAAATGGCTTGTCTGCAGCCGGAATGGGCCTTGAACACAGGCGGGCC
>NW_006159579.1:210700-213470 GCF_000334495.1 Tupaia belangeri chinensis | reverse complement strand
ATTGTGGCATGGCCATTCCCCCTGGGGGGTGATTTCTCGCTTTGTATCTCTCTGTCTCTCTCTGTCTGTCTGGCGAGCACACGCGCCCTGTAGCCAAAACCTCTCCCAAAACAACAACAACAACAAAACAATCAAACAAACAAAAACAGTTCCCACAAAGCAGGGCCAATTCAACGACTTCAAGGACCTCGAGTGCTTCGAATAGCACCTGACCCTTAGCAGGCGTGCAATACATGATGCCCAGGAGGCTTTAATCGCATAGCAGAGAAAAGCTCTGCTTTGGAGTTAGGGTCAAAGGAGCTGGTTCAAATCTTGGCTCCACAGTTCAGGAGCTGTCCAGTTCCATTCTTTCGGCCTCCCTTTCCTTTTGTGTAAAATAGGATGGTGTCTGTCCATCGTGAGCACCGTGAAATGAAGTGTGCCGTGGGCGTTCGGCACCGGACGCGGTGTCCAGTCTACCGTAAGTGCTCCATAGACGCGACTGCTCTCACCAGCTCTCACCACTGCCAGGTGTGGCTGCAGAGCTCAGCGTGAGGAGGCTCCTGCTGCCTTTGGGGAGCTTGTGGCTGAGCAGAGATGCGACAGAGGTCGTGACCGCCAGCCTGGAGGCCAGACGTGGTCTATGCGGGATGGCATGTGTGGGCCGGGCACACGCATGCTCCGGGGAGAGCGGCCAGCCTGCAAGGCCCACAGGCCGGGTACTCTTCTCAGCACGCCACAGAGATTGTCTGGGTCCATCCTCATTAACTTACCAGGGAGTGCTGCCGTGTTCCCATTTCACAGATGAAGAGCCTGGTCCAGCGTGAGTGTGTCCCCCAAACTCACATGTTGGACACTTGATTCCCCGTGTGGTGTGTGCAAATGTGGGGCCTAATGGAGGCGTCCGGGTCATGGGGGCACCACCCTCGGGAATGATCAGTGTTGTGATGGCAGGGACAGGTTCCTCACAAGGGCATGAGTTTGGCCCCCTCTTGCTCTCTTTCACCCCTTTGGCCTTCTGCCATGGAATAAAGGCCTTTACCAGGTGCCAGTCCCTCCGTCTTGGACTTCCCAGCCTCCAGAACCACAAGCCGGTACATTTCTGTTCTTTATAGATTACCACAGAGACGGCGCTGCTCACTGCGCGTGCTCTAGGGGGAGTCGCCCAGGCCAAAGCATAGGCAGCCTTGAATGCCAAGCCTGGGAGCTTGGAAAACTTCCTGCTGGCAGGGAGAATCCAGCCACTGCTGGGCTGTCGGTGAGTGGTGAGCGTGGGGGATGGCCAGATGTCAAAAATGGGCTGGAGGATGAGAGGAGGGGAGAGAGGAGGGTGGGAGGCCAGGGAGGGGCATTTTTGGTGAGAGCCAAGGAGGGTACACCGGGCCAGGGTGGAGAGGAGGGACAGACGATGGCACAGCGAGGAAGTGGGGTGACGCACTAGCAGGGGCGGCTGCTTCTGGACGAGCACCAGCCCGAGTGCTGGTTTAACCCTCACGACAACACCTTCCTACGTTACTGATGAAGGAAGCAGTGCCCAGAGAGGTGAAATGGCTTGTCTGCAGCCGGAATGGGCCTTGAACACAGGCTGCCAACTCGAGCCACTGTGAGAGCATGATGGGAATCAGTAACACTGGAAGAGGGGCCAGAGGTGCCCCAACGTGCCACCCAGCACAGACCTGGCACATGGTAGGTACCAGCAAATGTAGGGTGGCCAGATGGAAGGGAGGGAGGAAGAGAGGGAGCAAGGAAATGGGAGAGGGAGACAGGGTTGGTGGTCAGAGCTTCGGACGGGCCAGCTCTCCTCTGCCTATCCCCTAGCCATTACTAATACTTCATCCATGCCTACCCATAAGTGCTAGTTTGGAAAGAGTTCTCAACCAAGGAGGCCTATCTTGAGAACCAGGGAGTGCCCCAGATCCAAAGGACCCTAGTCTCCCGGCCCACCCTGCCCCTGTGCAGCCTGTGGGCTTCTGGTTCCCCTCTGCACCGACAGTGGCTGGCGGAGCTTTGTTCTGAGGTGTGGCCATGTCTGACCACAGCCAGCTGGGATCTCTCAGGGCAGGACTGAGGCCCACTCATCCTGGCTTCCTGGAGGGCAGGCCCCTTTCGCAGGAAAACTCCTATCTACCCTTCAAAATCCAGCTCAGATGTCACTTCTGAGAAATGTCCTAAGGTCAGAGACAGAGAGAAATCAGACTCAGATAGACTCGGCGAGAGAATAAAAGACAGAAGTATTTGGAGAGAAAGAGAGGGAGACAGAGAAGAGAGACACGGAGAGAGGAGACGGCAAGACAGGACAGAGAGGCTGCCAGGCCCCAGGGAAGTTTGGACTCAGAGCAATAAAGGCCAGGCTTAAATCCCCTCACCTCCCAGGAGTCCTGCGAGGAGCTGGGAAGGGCTCTGGAGGCAGCGGGCACGATGACCCCATGTGACTGCAGAGCGAATCAGCGGCAGGTCATGAGATAGAGGAATCGTTTATTGAAAGCTCAGGACTTCCCACTCAGCCCCAGACCGCTCTCCAAAGCAGTCCTGTGTCTAGCCCAGCAATTCCTACTCAGAGCGGGGACAGAGAGACAGGCCCAGAGGGCACAGGTGGACCCAGGCAGATACTGTCACTAACACAGGCTAAAGACCGAAGGGAAACTGAGGCAGAGTGGGCAGGTGGGCAGGACTCCAGGTCAACAGGGAGCAATGGCAGCCATCTCTCAGGCTCAGGAAGCCACGGTCAACACAACGGCATTCTGTAAAGAACAACAGTTCTCAGTGAGCCCCCCAAGTCCTATGCCCAGCA
>NW_006159579.1:208126-210655 GCF_000334495.1 Tupaia belangeri chinensis | reverse complement strand
CCCCCCCTGCCACACCCCAGTCCCTGTAACCCTCTGTATCTCCCCACCCCACCCAGGGCCAGCCCGGTACCCGGTACACAGCAGGGACTCATTAAGTGAGCGAATGAACAAATGGATGCACGATGGATAAAGGACACCCAGGGTGGGACAGGTTGCTGACAGTAGGAGACTCAAGTTCAAGTGCATTTTGGCCACTGATTTACTGTGTGATCTTAGGTTAGAAATGTGACCTCCTTAGTCCTGGTTTTTATCTGAGAAATGGGTACAAAACCCCCTATCTGCTTACCTCCCAGAGCTGTTTCAAGACTCAGATTGCACTAATTTGAAAAAGATACTGAGACTATGTCAACAGTCAGCAAGAAGGGCTGGCAGGTGGTGGAGTGCTTAAGTGCTGGATTCCTATATGGTTGACTGCAGTTCGAGTCCTGAGCCCGGCAACTTGAAACTCACACTGAGTGCGTATGCATGTGTGGCAAAATCCTGAGAGGAGAATGGAAAGAGAGTGCAGCGTGGCCATCCCTCCTAGGGGGGTAATTTCCTGCTTTCTGTATCTCCATCTCTCTCTGTCTCTGGTGTGAGTGCATGTATCCTATAGCAAAAATTTCTTATAAAAAAAAAAAAAGTCAGCAAATAAAAGCGTTATGGGGGCCAGATGGTGGTACAACGGTAAATGGGTAAAATACAGAACTGTGAGACTGACCCACGAGGAGAGGTTCCAGGTTCTAGATACACTTCCGGAGACCTTCCTGAGCAGGCCAGGCACATGTGTGCTTATGACCCAGGGTTGGCTGAGGCTAGGGGTGGATCATGGTGTCAAGACTCTCTAGCTCATGGAATAAATAAATAAACTTTAAAGAAAGGGTCTCGTGATCTATTAGTCATGTCAGCATGGGCACAGGATAAGGGAGAGAGAGCACGTGTATTTGCTACCCCTGGAATAGGAGAGCTATGATCCTGTGAGTGAAGCTTAGGTTGTTCTATAGATCAGACGTGTGTCTGAATGCAATAAGAAAATCCTCTGTAATTGATTAACAATGTCTGCCATGGGCATGCAAGGAAAAAGTGGTAGCACACATGTCATGGAAAATGGGTATTATGAAAAAACTGCATGGATTTCTTTTTTATTTATTGCATCAATATTAACTCATACTTTAAATTCACTTTTTCCATTTTTTCCAAGATCCCGCATATATCTGCCATTCCTGAGTTAATTTACAATTTTTTTTGAGAGAGATTTTTGCTAATGGGTGCATGCTAGAGAGACAGAGAGACAGAGAGACGGAAAGTAAGAAATACCGCCCCCCCACCCAGGGGATGGCCACACTGCAATCCCTTCTCTTCTCCCCTCAGGAGTTTGGGCATACATGCACACATGCCCAGTGTGTTTTAAGCACTGAGTCTGGGACTCGAACTGTGGTTGACCACATGGGAGTGCAGCAATATAACCATTACACCATCTGCTGGTCCCAGTAATTTGCCATTCTGTGAGCACTTTAAAAATGGTACAGGGCAGACCAAACAATGAGGCAAAGCATGTCCCTCATGGATTTCAAGCAGGACTCTCCAGAGACAAAGTTCAGACCCGGCTAGACCACATCTGCAGAGGAAACTCACCTCTATGATTTCCAGAACTGAATTGGCAAAATTGACGTTGAGAATCTTGGGCAGGGGAATTCCAACATTCAGGTCCACTGTACAGAGAGAATGATTGTCGGAGCCAGCAGGTGGCATGTTGGTTAAGGTGTGGATTCCCACATGGCCAACTGAGACTCGAATCCTGGACCCAGTGGTTTGAAAATCATAACAAATAATAGTTAAATAAATAAATGTTTAAAAATAAAATAATTTTAAAAGCAAGAGAGAATGGTTGAGAGCAAAAATATGGGTGTAGGGGGTGTCTCAGACGTTAAGGACCCTAGGACCCAACTAATCCTGCTCTATTGCTTTCCTCCAGCCAGTTGCTTCTCTTCCTGGGGATATAGCTTTATTCTGGAAAACTATTTATCCTCTTATGTCCAAACAAAAATGTCCTTTTTCTGTATGTGTCAGTGGCTCTCCTCAGTAAGGCCACCTAGAGGTTCTATCAATCCCTTGTGGACCCTGGGTTGTGTATATTATAATCATTTCTTTATACAATTGATTTCCCTCTGGACTGTGGAAGCAGAAGGCAGGACCCAGGTCAGATCCACTTTTGGGACCACAGCCTGGCATGACCTAAGTGCTATCAACATCATTTGAGTGAAATATTGGTGCTTCAGTTTCTGCATCTTAGAAATGGGGGTTCATCTCTCTATGGCCTCAGTGTCCCCATCAGAACAACAGAGAGAGGCAGCAGATCCAACAGCCCTAAATTCAGACACTCCACGTGTCCGAGGAGGAAGCAAAGGCTGCCGTACCATTGACCTTCGGCACATACGCTGCCCGGACCACGTCGCTGAGCCAGTCTTCTAACCGGGACGCCTGCAGCAGAGCACACAGAGAGGGGGAGAGTGGGTTTGCAAGGAAGAAAACCGTCCCAGGGAGGGGAAC
>NW_006159579.1:163944-208064 GCF_000334495.1 Tupaia belangeri chinensis | reverse complement strand
AGTTCCCACGGGCCCCCCCAATCCCTATCCCCCGCCTCCCTGCCACACCCCAGTCCCTGTAACCCTCTGTATCTCCCCACCCCACCCAGGGCCAGCCCGGTACCCGGTACACAGCAGGGACTCATTAAGTGAGCGAATGAACAAATGGATGCACGATGGATAAAGGACACCCAGGGTGGGACAGGTTGCTGACAGTAGGAGACTCAAGTTCAAGTGCATTTTGGCCACTGATTTACTGTGTGATCTTAGGTTAGAAATGTGACCTCCTTAGTCCTGGTTTTTATCTGAGAAATGGGTACAAAACCCCCTATCTGCTTACCTCCCAGAGCTGTTTCAAGACTCAGATTGCACTAATTTGAAAAAGATACTGAGACTATGTCAACAGTCAGCAAGAAGGGCTGGCAGGTGGTGGAGTGCTTAAGTGCTGGATTCCTACATGGTTGACTGCAGTTCGAGTCCTGAACCCGGCAACTTGAAACTCACACTGAGTGCGTATGCATGTGTGGCAAAATCCTGAGAGGAGAATGGAAAGAGAGTGCAGCGTGGCCATCCCTCCTAGGGGGGTAATTTCCTGCTTTCTGTATCTCCATCTCTCTCTGTCTCTGGTGTGAGTGCATGTATCCTATAGCAAAAATTTCTTATAAAAAAAAAAAAAGTCAGCAAATAAAAGCGTTATGGGGGCCAGATGGTGGTACAACGGTAAATGGGTAAAATACAGAACTGTGAGACTGACCCACGAGGAGAGGTTCCAGGTTCTAGATACACTTCCGGAGACCTTCCTGAGCAGGCCAGGCACATGTGTGCTTATGACCCAGGGTTGGCTGAGGCTAGGGGTGGATCATGGTGTCAAGACTCTCTAGCTCATGGAATAAATAAATAAACTTTAAAGAAAGGGTCTCGTGATCTATTAGTCATGTCAGCATGGGCACAGGATAAGGGAGAGAGAGCACGTGTATTTGCTACCCCTGGAATAGGAGAGCTATGATCCTGTGAGTGAAGCTTAGGTTGTTCTATAGATCAGACGTGTGTCTGAATGCAATAAGAAAATCCTCTGTAATTGATTAACAATGTCTGCCATGGGCATGCAAGGAAAAAGTGGTAGCACACATGTCATGGAAAATGGGTATTATGAAAAAACTGCATGGATTTCTTTTTTATTTATTGCATCAATATTAACTCATACTTTAAATTCACTTTTTCCATTTTTTCCAAGATCCCGCATATATCTGCCATTCCTGAGTTAATTTACAATTTTTTTTGAGAGAGATTTTTGCTAATGGGTGCATGCTAGAGAGACAGAGAGACAGAGAGACGGAAAGTAAGAAATACCGCCCCCCCACCCAGGGGATGGCCACACTGCAATCCCTTCTCTTCTCCCCTCAGGAGTTTGGGCATACATGCACACATGCCCAGTGTGTTTTAAGCACTGAGTCTGGGACTCGAACTGTGGTTGACCACATGGGAGTGCAGCAATATAACCATTACACCATCTGCTGGTCCCAGTAATTTGCCATTCTGTGAGCACTTTAAAAATGGTACAGGGCAGACCAAACAATGAGGCAAAGCATGTCCCTCATGGATTTCAAGCAGGACTCTCCAGAGACAAAGTTCAGACCCGGCTAGACCACATCTGCAGAGGAAACTCACCTCTATGATTTCCAGAACTGAATTGGCAAAATTGACGTTGAGAATCTTGGGCAGGGGAATTCCAACATTCAGGTCCACTGTACAGAGAGAATGATTGTCGGAGCCAGCAGGTGGCATGTTGGTTAAGGTGTGGATTCCCACATGGCCAACTGAGACTCGAATCCTGGACCCAGTGGTTTGAAAATCATAACAAATAAATAGTTAAATAAATAAATGTTTAAAAATAAAATAATTTTAAAAGCAAGAGAGAATGGTTGAGAGCAAAAATATGGGTGTAGGGGGTGTCTCAGACGTTAAGGACCCTAGGACCCAACTAATCCTGCTCTATTGCTTTCCTCCAGCCAGTTGCTTCTCTTCCTGGGGATATAGCTTTATTCTGGAAAACTATTTATCCTCTTATGTCCAAACAAAAATGTCCTTTTTCTGTATGTGTCAGTGGCTCTCCTCAGTAAGGCCACCTAGAGGTTCTATCAATCCCTTGTGGACCCTGGGTTGTGTATATTATAATCATTTCTTTATACAATTGATTTCCCTCTGGACTGTGGAAGCAGAAGGCAGGACCCAGGTCAGATCCACTTTTGGGACCACAGCCTGGCATGACCTAAGTGCTATCAACATCATTTGAGTGAAATATTGGTGCTTCAGTTTCTGCATCTTAGAAATGGGGGTTCATCTCTCTATGGCCTCAGTGTCCCCATCAGAACAACAGAGAGAGGCAGCAGATCCAACAGCCCTAAATTCAGACACTCCACGTGTCCGAGGAGGAAGCAAAGGCTGCCGTACCATTGACCTTCGGCACATACGCTGCCCGGACCACGTCGCTGAGCCAGTCTTCTAACCGGGACGCCTGCAGCAGAGCACACAGAGAGGGGGAGAGTGGGTTTGCAAGGAAGAAAACCGTCCCAGGGAGGGGAACCCAGAGGCCCAGCTGCCCCAGCTGCCCCTGCACCAGAGGACACAGGTCCTGGCAGGCTGTCCACCGTAACCCTAAAGGGGATTCTGTGACTAAGCCTGCCTTCACCCTTGGTCCCATAAGCATGGAAGAGAAGCCTTCCAGAAGGGTATGGGGCCTGCAGGGGGCGGTGTCTGAGAAAGGGGGAGGAAAATGTGCCCGGCTCTAGTTGAACTCTGAGATCTAACCATAGATTCTTGTTCAGTTTAGCAACCTTAGAATGTTCTAGAAACTGAGCCCATTGTGAAATTTCAGGACCTCAGAACTCCATGAGAGGCAGAAACCTTGGGCTCACTGGGACTCTGAAATGTTAGAGTTCCAGAACTTTCTTCCTTGTGTGAAGTTCCGGCATGTTGGACCCTGGTGAGGTTCTAGATATTTACAACTCTGTGAGGTCCTAAGACCTTGGCAGAGCCTAAGGTTCACATCCCTGAGATGATCACACCCCAGCCCCGATACCCACATGCTCGACATGCCAAAAGTGAGCTTAGCCACCAGCTCAGTCATAGGCCTGTGACCCGTTGCCATCCCATGCAACCCCTACCTGAAGCTCTCTTCACCCTCCCGGGAACTTACATCAAAGGCGTGGGTGAAGGAGGAGGCCAGCTTGACACTGAGCCTGGTGGGGAGAAGAGAGATGCTGAGCACCCTGGCTCCCACCCTGGCACCTGCTGGGAGCCGCTCTGCCCCACCCCAAGCCTCCCACCCCAGCTTGTCCCCACTGTACCCCTTTAGGGTTACAGGCCCCATTCTGCCTCTGTCCGACCATCCCTCCAAGACTCAGTTTTCTTATCTATGAAAGTACTGAGACTTCAAGGCTGTCGCCCCTGAAACGAGGGCACTTTGGAACCTTGGCCTCACTCCTAGCTGTCCGAACGTTTACTTGGGTAATGGCTGAGCCTCTCCAAGGACTGCCCGGCCCCTTACCCCTAGATTGAGCCCTGGACAGAGTGCCCTGCACACAGCAGGTGCTCACTAAAGGCAGTGACCTACAGGTGGAGCAAATCTGGCCCTGCCTCCTGAAGGGCTGAGACATGAAGTGGCACCAGGAAGCCCAGGTGAACCCAGGCAGCAGGGTAGAAATGGGACAGCATGGAACGTGCAGGGGGCTGTGGTAGCAGAGGGGCCCAAGGTGGACACTGAGACTAGGTGGGTAAGCCCTGGGGGTCTGTGGCTCAGGACAGGCAGACTACACAGACCCTAGGCAAGGCCCTGCCACCAGGGGAGGGCAGACAGGCCCCAGGCCCTGCTCCAGCCTGAAAAGTGGAGTCCATACCAAGACCTGCTCCAGAGACAGCCTGGAGCGAGCCTGGGCGGCTGTGGGGCTTGCAAACTGTGCAGTGCCGTGTGCTAAGGACGGACTGTCACCACTTCATCATCTTGGGCGCTATGTTGTCATGATGCCTGTAGCCAGCTGGATGGGGGACACTAGAAAGCAGGGAGCCCACGTGAACTGCTGGGGGTTATACAGCACTCGGGACTCCTGGAGAGCCTTGGGCTGATCACTCGAAGTTCCGAAGGTGGATTTATTGCTAGACACAGGTTTGGAGCAGAAAGGGGAGGCAGTGGTAAAAGCACACACCAAGCCCCGCCTCTCTGAGCCCAGCCTCTCATCTGCAAGGTGGGTTGACTCCCTTCCCTTTCGGGCAGGCCTGAGAGCTAGGACGTTGCTGGAGAGACATTCGGATCTTAGTTGATGCTCAGTAAATAAGAGGTGGTTCCTGCTGGTCCCTAATTCCTTCCTTAACCAGAAAAGGACCCTGTTCCCAAGCCCCCACATTACCGTTCCAGGGACAGGGTGATGTGCAGCTTGGTGGCCGAGGGAGCCAGGTGGGCATTCAGAGTCATAGCCTGAGTGGAAAAGCAGGCAGGGTTACCCCTGTGTTTGGAGAAGGGCCTTGGGGACAGGTCCGATGGAGGACTTCTGCCGTCTGCTTTTGCCACTGACCCTTACAGAGAGGCCCGGTTACTGTGCACCCAGGTCCAGGCTGGGCTCTGGGGAGGAAACTTGAAGGGTCTGGAATTTAAGAACCAGAGAATGAGACTCGGGGTGGTCAGTGATGTATGAGAGAGCTCTGGGGCCGCAGGAGATGGGAGAGACCTTCGGGCCAGCCTGCAGGGGGTGAGGCCGGGCAGCCCATGAGGATACCTGGGCTGAATCCTGAAAGAGGAGTTAGCTGAGGGAAGGGGACAGCACTCCAGGTGGGGGTCTGCAGGAAAAAAAAAGAGGTGGGATCTGGCAGGTCTGGCTAACTGAGGCTCCAGGTGCAAGGACGGGGACGAGGCAGGAGGGCACTGAGTGCAGGGTCAGGTGCCGGGCCCTGGGGAGCTAGGACGGACGGGCAGGGGAGGGACCTGTCTCGGCGCAGAGGTGTGCTGGGACACCAGAAATGAGGGCGTGGGGGGCAGACGGGAATCTGGGGTGGGGCTTGCCGTAGAGACATCTGGGCAGAGCTGTCGGGGAGCTGAGGTTCCGAGGAAGCCGTGTGGACAGGCCTTAGGCTGGGCCAGACGGCGCTGAGGGACCCAGCAGGACTAGGGGGTGCTCGGGTGTGGACAGGCCTTAGGCTGGGCCAGATGGCCCTGAGGGACCCAGCAGGACTAGGGGATGCTCGAGCTCAGTCCAGATGAAGCTCTGGGGCTGCAGGCTGGGAGAGGGGCTTCCTATCTGTGCCATGTGGGGTTTCAGAATTAAGGGGAAAGCACCCCAGAGAACCTCAGTGCCCAGCCCCACCCGTCTCTCACCCACTCACCCCACTCAGGTCAAAGAGGGCTTCAGAAGTCCCTTGAGGGTTGTAGGATAGCACATGGATGTTGGCCAGGATGGAGATGGTGGCCTTCTTGCTCTGGAGCGTGATCGTGGGTGCCTCCTTCACCCTCAGTGACAGCAGGAGGTGCTGGTCTGGGGGCAACTTCCCCAGGGCCTGGGGACACATGGGCAGAATAGGAGACATGAGGGCAGCTTAGAGGCTGGTGTTTGAGCCCATCAGTCAGTCAGCAAACACTCATTGAGCATCTAACAGGCACCGGCCCCAGGCTAGGCACTGAGATTACAACCTGAACCGGACAAGTCGAGTCTCAGCCCCATGAGACTGGCATTCAGTCGGGGTGACACCAGCCTGTGGAACACCAGATCAGATCCCCATCCCATCAGATCCCCATCTCACACAGAGTCAAAATCCTCCCTGAGGCCGGCAGGGCCGATGTAATCCAATCTGGTCTTCTCTCCTGCTCACTGCCTCACCAGCCACTCCTGGCCCCTCCTCTTCCCCTCTCCAGACTCACTGGCCACCTGTGAGTGGCTGTCCTTTCAACCTGCCAGGCACGCTGCACCTCAGGGCCTCTGCACCCGCTGTCTCCGCTCCCTGGGCATGGCCCCCCAGGTTCTCTCCATCACCTCCTCTGACCCTCTGCTCAGAGGGCACCTCCTCACTGAGGCATCCCACTGCACCCTGTTCCAAAGCACTGCCCGGCCCTGCTCACCTGTGTCCCCCACCCATTCTCTTCCACCCTCCGATGCTGTTCGCGTCCTTTTTAATGTGGGCAATGTCGGTCACTCCTGCTGGATGGCAGCTCCCTGAGCTCAGGGCCTCTGTCTACTTGTCCCTGCTTGTCCTTCTGCAGCCCCAGGTCTGGGTCTTTCCCTGTGCCAGCGCAGGGCCTGGTGCAGTACAGGTGCTCGATGGAGGTCAGCTGACTGGCTGAACGAGCCACGCCAGTGGGACTGGAACGTCGGAGTCTTGTCATGATGCCATCATGGCCATACAGAGTGGTGGGAGTCGTGGGGAAAGCAAAGGCTTCAGCCTCCAAGGACAAGGGATGTGGCACAGGCTGTCTCCATAGATCCCCGTTCCCTGCCATCGTCACTCCCCAGCCCTCCTACCCTCCTACAGTTCCTGCCGTCAGGAGGATCTATGACTGTCACCCTAATCCTGTCCTTCTTTGAAACTCCCATGCCCTTCAGCCGAGTGACTGCAAGGTGAGGCCCCTCTCTCACCTTGCAAGGCTGCCTTGAATCACCACTTGTAAGGACTCACAGAGCTTGTCCTCTGGACCCCAAAACTCAGCTGCCCCCTCCATCTTGTCTGACAAAATCCTATGCCCTCTGGGTCTGTCTTTTCAAATTTTGCCAGAGGGGACATGCACTTCCAGAGAGAGACAGAGAGAGTGAGGGGGAAAGTGAGAGAGTGAGGGGGAAAGTGAGAAAGTACCCACCCCAAGGAGAATGGTTATGCTGCAGTCCCTTCTCCTCTGTTTCTCCCTCCTTTGGGGATTTTGGATACACATGCACACATGCCTGGTGTGTGTTTTATCTGCCAGGCCTGGGACTCAAACTATGCAGTAGGCTATGAAGAATCCAGCTGCCTTAACCACTGTGCCACCAGCTAGCCCACCTCCTTCCAACATCGATCAGAATTTGCTATTACATAAAGACCTTGTAGTAATCATTTGAACTTCAGTACGAATTCAGATTCTCACAGCTGGAAGTGGCTGGTCCAGCCCTTGTTGCATGGGCTTCCTGCCCCTTCTCCCTCTTCTCCCCTCTCTAAGACAGTGCCCTGAGTCTTCTCTCTGGGGAAGAGGCAGACTCCCCCGGACAGAAACTAAGATCAGGATGAAGTAAGGCAGTTGGAAGGAGGGGCTCAGTGACCTGGAGAGAATCTCCTGCACTTTGCCTGCTGAGAGGCAATGGCCCGGGGACAAATGCCCAGTGGGCCTTGGAGGCAGCCCCCTCCTGGTTCTCTCCTTCCTAAGCAGTCTGCTCTCAGGACAGGATCAGGCACGAGGCATGCTCACGTCAGCGTCAGTTTGGACCCCCCGCTTCATTGCAGTTGCCTGGAGAGCTGAATTGAGAAGGACTCTGGCGTCCACGCAGGCTCACTGGGCAACAGCCACAGGGACCAAAGCCCAGGAGAGGGCCACTCACCTCAGGGACCAGAGCTGCCAGGCCTGTCGTTGTCAGCGGGACATTGCTTGGAACCTGGCCCGAGACCAAACGGGAGAAGGGTTTGGTGAACTCAGACAGGAAAAGATACCTTCAGCACACATGGAATAATTTGCCTCTCTCCCTCCCCTCTAATCAAACACACACACACGCGCACACAAGAAACTGCCTCTGGGTGGGACTCCTGGACATGGGTTTTCCAGATCCACCAAATGTGAGACGCCAAAGGGGAATCAAGGGGCCCCAGAAGCTACAGAATGAATGTACGAGTGACCTTCGGTACAGTCCGACCCTCATTTTCTCTTCTCCAACTCAAATCTGCTCTTGAAACATAGAGGGAATGTTAGCCATTCACAGTGTAGCATAAAACTGGGCTTAAACTCAAAAGAGGCTTCTCTGGGAAGCTGGCTCCATTTCATATGCCGGCCTAACCCATTGAAAGTGGCTTCCTCAGGGCCGGCAGGAGGCGTGGTTAAGGGTGCAGGACTACCACATGGTCGGTCACAGTTTGAGTCCCAGACCTGGTGGCTTACTTTCTCATTTTCTCTGTCTCTCCCACTTGCTCTTGCTCTGTCCCTCTCAGATCAAATTAAAATAAGTAAATAAATGAGGGCTAGCAGGTGGCATGGTGGTTAAGGGCACTGGACTCCCACATGGCCGACTATGATTTAAGTCCTGAACCTGGCAGCTTGCTTTCTCACTTTCTCTCTCTCTAGCTCTGTCCCTCTCTGGTCAAATAAAAATAAATCAATAAAGTTAAATAAAATAATTCTTTTTTAAAAAAAAAAAGTAAATAAATGAATAAAGTTCAATAAAAAATAATTCTTAAAAAAAAAAAAAGAAAAGAATGTGACTTCCTGGAATCCCCAGTTGAAAAGGATTCAGAGGTGCCATTCAGGTTTCAGTAAGCAGAGGCCATTAAGAGTTGCAATGTCCTGGACCAGCAGGTGGTATAGTTGTTAAGGCACTGGACTCCCACATGGCTAACCACAGTTCAAGTCCGAGACCTGGCAGCTTGTTTTCTCACTTTCCCTCTCTCTCTCTGGTGAGGGCATGTGCCCTATAACAAATTTTAAAATAATAAATTAAATTAAATAAATATTTTTTTAAAAAAAGAGTTGCCATGTCCACATGTCCGCCCCAAGTGTGGGAGTGGGCAGCAGTAGGGTCTGCACATAGGTGTGTCCGACTTTCTCCTAGGACAGAGAGGAGGCCCAGCCAGGCTGACCAGCGATGATGGGACTTGGTGAGCACAATGCCAAGGGCCGGCAACGTCTCCAGGCTCTGCCCAGCTCCCCGTCCGCACTCACCAGGTCAGGGGTGATGTCTATATCGAGGGCGCCGGTGGTCTGCAGGAGCCCAAACACGGTGTTGAAGAGGTACAGTGGCACTGTCACCTGGGATGTGTGGTCCTGCTTGGGGGGCACCTTGACCGGCATGGGGGGCTTGGGGAAGTCGATGATGTCGCCAGCTACACTCTTCACAATGGGCTGCAGGGCCAAAGACAGGGCATGAAGCATCTCAGGGCTGCTCACCCACCCAGCCTTGACCTCCCCACTCACTACCCCACCCACCCCTGCTAGGGACAGGTCCCCACGGGCACTCACGTTGATGTCCAGCTCAATGTACTGGTTAGAGATGAGAGGCAGTGTGGCCAGGGTGAATTCCACAGATCCGAGAGCCCCCATGGGCACCAGGCCTACGTGGAAAGGCCAGGGAGAAAGACCCCATGAGCTCAGTCCCCAGTAACAACAGCTCTACTTCTGTTTATTGAATGCTTAGCATTATACTAAGAGTTTGCTTGGGTGCTACTGTCAATCCCATTTCACAGAGGAAGAAACTGAGGCTCAGAGGAAGTCACCAGCCCACGTGCACAATCACAGAGTGGCAAGGCCAGGATTCCCGTTTCCCAGGGCTGGAGTCCTGCGTCCTCTGCGTAATGCCGCACATGGAGACATCCCCACCCCAAGTTCTCCTTTTCCTGTGCATGCTTTCCAAAGCCCTGCTGCGCACACAAGTCTCCCTGGTCTCCCTAAGATGCAGAGAGTCAGGGCTCTGCTGGGGCCGGGGGCCCTGGCTGCATTCCTTAAGCTCTCTGGCCTCGGTGCCCTTGTCTGACTGGGTAATCATGCTACCCTCCCTCTGTTTCCACAGTGCCTGACGCTGGCCTGAGCAGCACCATGTGGGGAACCGGCTGACTCCTGGGCTCCGCACCCCGTGGAACTAGCCTGAGCCCAGCGCTCCTCCGTGAGGCTCCCCCAAGCGCAAGGAGGAAGGAAGAGGTCCCAGGGTCCTGCCCCTTCCCTTCCCCTGAGTACCCTATCCCATTGGGGTAATGGGGTGGGGGGGACAAGATGGGGCAAAGAGGAAGGGTGGGCCCCAACTTACACAGCACGGCCCCCAGGAGTTCATTCACCACGCCCAGCACGCTGTCCACCACGGGGCACAGCTGCAGCCAGAGGAGACGGAGGTCACGGGATGAGTAAGAATCAGCCCTCGCTTGGTGCTGGGCCAGCTGCCTGTCCTTGAAATGCCTTGCTATATGGTGCTGGGACACGGATGAGGGGACACGCGGGTGGGATGCAGGGGAGGGGCTGGAGCTCGAAGAGGTGGCAGGCTGAGCAGCCCAAAGCCACTTCCCTTGTTACATGTGCCCTGTTAGAAAGCCCCAGAGGCTGCTGGGGGAACAGATGAGACATTTTGGAGGCCAGCTGGAGTGTGGGAACAAGGCTGCAGGCCCCTCCTGCCACCACAGGTGGGCCCTGAGAAACCTAGAATCAGACCCTCGGGGGGCGCCTCCACTCTTCCTCCCAGGGTCCGACCTGGGTCCAGGGTATCCACTACACAGACCGAAATCCCCTGAGCTATAAGGACAGGGAGCAGAGACCATGTCTGGGAATCACAGGATCCGAGCCCGAGAGTCTGCCATTGGGACCTCAGAGCTGACCCAGTCTGGCTTCTCGTCCTACAGCTGGGGCCCCCAGAGAAAGGCAGCCTGCCCAAGGTCACAGCTATTTACAGAGAGACCAGAGGGTTGCTGCATTTGAACTTGGAGCCCCAAACTGCAGGAGTCAGGCAAGTTGCAAAAATAGTGGAGGAAACCAGAGAGGCCGGGGAGGCTGGTTAGGGATGGCCCCTCGGCGCCTGCTGTGTGCCACTCACAGGAGGGAGATGCCAGTTAGCCGGGTGGCTGATTGCACAAGCAAAGCCAGAAATCCGGATTGTGGAGCGAAATCGTCAATCTCTATGTGTTGTCAGTGAACTCTGACCTTAAATCCCTCTTTGTGTCACAGAAACCCTACCCTGTCCCTCCATGCAATGGGGCTTAGGCCAGACCCACTCTTTCTCAAGAGTGGCTCATTTCCCCGAAAGATGTCAGGACAGCCAGGACAGGCCATGGGCAAGCATCTTGGAGCAGTTCGCTCACATGTCTTATTTACAATGTCTGAATATATCTGCATGTGATTTTCTAGGTCATCTGCATGATCACCAAACACAGGGCCCAGTTTAAGATCATGAAGAGGCCCAGTTTTAGTTTAAAGCTAAAGTAAAGCAAAACATAAAGCCAACAGTAATAATACAAGTAGCAGGCCCAGCAGGTGGCATAGTGGTTAAGGCACTGAACTCCCACATGATCGACTGCAGTTCGAGTCCCAGACTGGGCAACTTGAAAATCATGCTGGGCGTGTGTGAATGAATGCCCAAAATTCTGAGAGGAGACTGGAAGAGAAGGAATTGCAGCATGGCCATCCTCCCAGGGGACGATCTCTCACTTTTCTTCTCACTGTCTCTCTCTCTGACAAGCATGCACCCTATGACAAAAATCTTTAAAAAAGAAAAAATAATAATACAAGTAGCAAAAAACGAGCAGGGGTGAAAATGAGACCCAGGTTTGGAGCGGAGGCCTCCTGCCATCTGGAACTGGAACTCATCCTGGGAGGTCAGGGGAGGGTTGCACCTGCCCATGGACTAGCCGCAGGGGCCCGCCCCACCCCTGCCCTGGGGAGGCCCATGGACAGGTGGCAGGATGGGATTACCCAGGGGGCGTAGAAGGAAAGTACAGCCTAATCCTGCCTGGCGCCTGGCTTTACCAGAGCTGGGGTGGGGCGTGCCTGGCCCCCACACTCACCAGTCCGGGAAGCACTTTGGGGCAGAGTGAGACATGTAAGGGGGCCGGCACTCAGAGGCAGCTCCCCCCAGACATTAGGGCGGTGGGCACTGGGGCTCTGGCTTTCTCTGATCTGGGACTCTGGGGCCTGAATTTAAATCCTGGCTCTACCTCACCAGGGGACCCAGAGGACGGTTTCAGTTTCCCCATCTATACGATGCCTGCTTTAGAGAGCTGCCAAGCCCGGGGTAAATGGGAGAGTTGGCATGTCGGGTACACAGTCGGCACCCCATGTCTGTCCGCCGTTGCCTCCCCCGATGTTTGTAGACATTCGGGCTTAGAGTAGTGCCTGGCTCAGAGTGAGGGACCGATAAGTACTTAGGGAAGTAATAAATGAGTGGGAGAATGAACAATGGTCGTGAAGGTGGCCTGAGGATGAGAACTGCATGTGGATGGACTCAGGCCTGGAGACCACAGGAGTGCAGAGGAAGGGGGGCGACCTCAGAAGCACACCCCGGGACACCAGCGCCACCTGGGCCCACTCCCTCCACTGCCACCTCTACCCAGATGAACAGGATGGACCCACTGGAGAGTGAGGAGCCCAGAGGCCCCTCCTAGAATCCTATTATGAGGACCCTTCCAGAGATGGGGCTGTAGGTTCCCCACCCCAGGAAGCTGCTCAGAGACACCCCACAAAGATGGGGCAGAGAAGGGGTGGGGCTGGGATTGGGCCTGGAATATAGAAATTCACGGGGGAGATGGATACGGGGGAGGGACAGGGCAGCTGGAGGAGGTGCAGAGCACTGGGAAGACCTGGGCCCTGGTCAGAGAGCAGCCCATCCCTGCCTCCAACTGCATGACCATGGGCAGTCCCCTCCCTCTCTGGGCCTTGGCCATCTCATGGGAGTGGCAATTCAGCACAGGTGCAGGGACAGCCACTGTGTCCTGCTGGATGTAAAAGTGCCTCTAGATCCTTAAATCCAGGTCCTCCCTCGGGGTACAGATGAGGACACTCAGGCCTAGTCAGGGGATGGGTTCCCTTCCAGACACAGCAGGCCAGGGCAGAGACGGTCTCTCATGCTCAGAGCAGGGACTGAGATTCCTGCTAATGGAGGGACCCCAGATGATGCTAAGCTGGATCCATGTTGGGGAGGGGACAGACAGCAGCACTGGGGGGGAGGGGCGGGTGACAAGCAAGACGTCCAGGAGTGGGTGGGCAAGCCATGGGCTGGGCCGGAATCCCTGTCCATGGTGGGTTCAGTCTGACCTGTGCAGCGGGTAGAACCCGGCTGGGCCAACGAATGGCTGGGATGAGTTCAGACCCCAGGTCACCATTTCAGGGGGACTAAGGTGGAAGGGGTGAGGCCAGGAGGCGCCCAGATGCATGTGAGACATGAGACAGGAGACAGTCGGGGCGAGGGTGGCGCCGCTGTGCCTGCAGACTCACCCCGACAACAGGCTGATGTGGCCCAGGAGCGTGCTGCAGCGCTTGAGGACCAGGGTGGGCGTGCCCCGCGAGCTCACGCCCAGCCCCACCCGAGATGACACGTTCACTTCCACTTCCAGCTCCAGGAGGCCCCCCAGGGGGCTGCAAGATCCGATACTGAGGGCGTGGCCAGGCGGCCAAGGCCCCACAACACACACAGCCACCATCAGGCCCAGCCACACCCATCCCAAGACTGGAGGAGCTGAGTGGCGTGACCTGAGAGTGGTCTTGCCCCGCCTGGCCGACCTCTCACCCCGGTATCCACATCTTTGCACCCTCTTTGTCCCGGTGAGCCCTGGGCAGTGGGGTAGGGCCCAGAGGAAGAGTGGAGGAGGTTCCCTGGGGCAGTGGACTGGAGGTCCCTGGGGAGGGGCAGTGGGGGAGGGGCAGGCAGTAGGATAGGAGTCCACTGGGGGGGAGGTAGGGTGGGGAGGAATTGGAGAAGTGGGGTAGTGGTGGGGCACAGCCGGATAGGGGTCCACAGGGGCACACTCACCCAGAGCCATGCAGGCCCACCTTGGTGTGGAGGTTCAACTGTACCCCGAATCCCGGCAGCAGCTTCAGTGATACCTTGGGCAGCATAAGTTCCTCAATCTTCAGCCTGGGTGGAAGTGAAGGAAAGGAATGCTCACTCCCAGAGACCGCAAGTACCTGGACCCTTTGGACCGGGTGAGACCCTGAGTCCCCTGTCTCACGCCGTAGAGCCAACTGGGAGCCTTCAGGCCAGTTCCTGTAGCTCTCTGGGTCTGGGTTTTCTCAGCTGGAAAGTGTGGTACTAGTACCCTTGTAAGAAAGTTGCAAAGACAAATGAGATGACGTAGGTGAGGAACCTGGTCCAGCACGCGCTGGATAAATGTAGGATGGAATATGATAATATTTCGTGAGCGTTCCGTGTGTGCCAGCCTGTTTTCACTGCGTGACAACAGACTAACTCGGCGTCCTGCCAGCAACCCCATGATTGTCTGCTAACGGTGCAGCCAGGTGGCCCGCACACCAGCTCTGCCACTAGCTGACTGTGTGAGCTTGGGCAAGTCACACTCATGCTCTGTGCCTCAGTTTCCACATCTGTAATACAGGGAATGACGACACCTAGCACGGTGTGACACGTAGTGAACCTCAGGCAGCATCCACTGTTACAGCCCCTTTTCCAGACGTCACGTGTTGTTGGGGGAGGTGACACTCACTCCCCCTCTTCCACTCCTGGCACTCCATTTTCTCCTGTCAGAGGACCCTTTCTCATACCCTGGCTCCTGGACTTCAGCCTTCCCTGAGGCCTGCAGTTTGCCCTTCCTCTGATTCACCAGCAGCCATGGATGGTTTCCCTGCGATTAAACACACAGACGCCTTCCCCCTCCTACCCCAGTTGAGTGAGCTCGGCCAGGTCACTACCAGCCGGGCCTCGTTCTCCTCACCCGTTAAATGCAGTTGGTCCCTTAGACTGAGGTGGGTAATTCATTTCCAATGATTAGCATGGTGCCAAGTACTCACGAGACTCTGGGTACGTGTTTATTAATTTGTAACTATATAAATATGAGAGGACTTTGTAAAGCTCATGGAAGGGACCAGAATCCCGGCAGCAGCTTCAGTGATACCTTGGGCAGCATAAGTTCCTCAATCTTCAGCCTGGGTGGAAGTGAAGGAAAGGAATGCTCACTCCCAGAGACCGCAAGTACCTGGACCCTTTGGACCGGGTGAGACCCTGAGTCCCCTGTCTCACGCCGTAGAGCCAACTGGGAGCCTTCAGGCCAGTTCCTGTAGCTCTCTGGGTCTGGGTTTTCTCAGCTGGAAAGTGTGGTACTAGTACCCTTGTAAGAAAGTTGCAAAGACAAATGAGATGACGTAGGTGAGGAACCTGGTCCAGCACGCGCTGGATAAATGTAGGATGGAATATGATAATATTTCGTGAGCGTTCCGTGTGTGCCAGCCTGTTTTCACTGCGTGACAACAGACTAACTCGGCGTCCTGCCAGCAACCCCATGATTGTCTGCTAACGGTGCAGCCAGGTGGCCCGCACACCAGCTCTGCCACTAGCTGACTGTGTGAGCTTGGGCAAGTCACACTCATGCTCTGTGCCTCAGTTTCCACATCTGTAATACAGGGAATGACGACACCTAGCACGGTGTGACACGTAGTGAACCTCAGGCAGCATCCACTGTTACAGCCCCTTTTCCAGACGTCACGTGTTGTTGGGGGAGGTGACACTCACTCCCCCTCTTCCACTCCTGGCACTCCATTTTCTCCTGTCAGAGGACCCTTTCTCATACCCTGGCTCCTGGACTTCAGCCTTCCCTGAGGCCTGCAGTTTGCCCTTCCTCTGATTCACCAGCAGCCATGGATGGTTTCCCTGCGATTAAACACACAGACGCCTTCCCCCTCCTACCCCAGTTGAGTGAGCTCGGCCAGGTCACTACCAGCCGGGCCTCGTTCTCCTCACCCGTTAAATGCAGTTGGTCCCTTAGACTGAGGTGGGTAATTCATTTCCAATGATTAGCATGGTGCCAAGTACTCACGAGACTCTGGGTACGTGTTTATTAATTTGTAACTATATAAATATGAGAGGACTTTGTAAAGCTCATGGAAGGGACCAGCAGATGGTGTAATGGTCACGTTGTTGGACTCCCGTGGCCGACCAAGTTTCCAGCCTTGGACTCAGAGGCTTGAGGCACTCCTGGCATGTGTGTGTGCATGCCCAAAATCTCAAGAGGAGAATTGAGAAGAAGCCACAGCATGGCCATCCCCCCCTGTGTGTGGGGGCGTGATTTCTTGCTTTCTGTCTCTCTCTGCCCAGTGAGCATACATGTGCCCTATAGCCAAAAAAGAAAAAAGAATCTCTCTCTCAAAAAAAAAAAATTAATTAAAAATAAAGAAACCATGGAAATATAATAAGTTTATTTTGGTAAAAACTAAAAATAAACATTCAAGCATAGTTTTTTCATTATAGTCTATTTCCACAAACTTTTCAAAGACCTCCCCCTTGTATTAGCCATTATGTGTTTTCATTCAGTCATTCCAAAAATTTGTAAGCATCTATTAAATGCCAAACTCTATTTATGACACCAGGTCATGACCTTGAACAAACCATATAAAAATCCTACCCCTCCTGCGTTTATAATCTACCGGGGAAAACAAAACACAAACCAATAAAACATCTGATGTGCAGAGGCGTGATAGGCCCAGTAGAGAACTGGAAGGCAGGGGAGGGGTGGGCGGGGAGACTCAGGGCAGGGCTCTGCTTTGAGCAGACGCCTGAAGGAGATGGCAGAGGGAGCCCTGACGACACCTGGATTAGCCCCGTGAGCCTAAGCAGTTTGTCCCAGGCCACACAGGGAGCAAATAAACTTGACCCCAGCTGGAACCCTCCACACGGGAGCACACAGCCACTCTTGTCCGCCAGGCCCACAGGAGAACAGTTAGACCACCACCTTTCCCCTCTACCTTCACTGCCAGCAAATTAAGAATCATCAATATTACCTCCTTTTCCTGACGTAAACACAAGCCGAGCCTTTCTGGGGGTGTGTAACAGGTGAGCTGATGAAAGGCCGCAGCAGACTCACCCCGAGAGCTCTTGCACGACTCCAAAAACCCCTCCATAGCTCAGCAGGCCACCTCCTCCAAGCAGCCCTCCTGAGCCCAAGAGGCCCTGGTTCACAGATGTGACAGTCCCCAGCACATTCTGCAGAATGGGTCCTCCGACCAGCGAGTTCTGGATGGCTGTGGAAAGTGGGAGTAGGAAGGTGTTGAGAGTCCTTCCCCGATCCCAGGACCATGGCACTTCCCTGGCTCCTCTGAGCTTGAGCAAACCTCTTTTTGAAACGAAATTGACCCAGACATTAGACTCAGACGGTGGAGCCCATTGAACCCTAACAGCTTCCTACTACCCCCACAGAACCAGTGGCCACCCTCCCGGCCTGGCACACGGGAGGTACTCAGTGTTTGTGGAATGAATGAGAGAAGTCCATGCTAATCCCTTCATTTTCAGGATGGGGAAACTAAGGCCCAGGAGGGCGGAGATTTGCTGACCCCATACAGCAAACTGCCTCTGGGCCAATAGCATGACCTGGGCTCCCAAGCCTGGGCTGGCCTGCAGCATGGATGCAGAGAGGAAGGAGCTCAGAGGCATGGGTGCCTGATTAGATAGACGAGGTGATCCCCGCTCCCTCCAGGGCACCCCAGTCCTGACTCTGTGTGCACTATAAGTAAAGGGCAGAGTGGAAGGTTAGGAAAGGCCAGGGTGGCTTCCTGGAAGCATTGCTATCCACGACTGCTCTTACTCCGTCCCTGAGTTTCGCCCAGAAGCCCCAGGTGCCAGGTCCAGCTCCTCCAGTGGAGAAATGTGGGGCAGACACTGGCTCCACCATGCACCCCCAACCTCCTCAGCCCTGCCCAGGCTCTGCCCCTGAGCCACATGCAGTCACCACACAGCCCAAGTCCACATCCCCAAATCCCTCTCTCAGAAGCTAATTAGTCGCCCGATCATGCCTGCGAGCAAAGCTTAGCCTCCCGAACGGCCTCTGCTGTTCCCCAGCCTGGAGAGCATAACATCTAAGCAGCTGCTCTCAGCTGCCCCTCAAAGCAAACCACTACCCTGTGGATGGGGTTGTTGGCCCTGCAACCAGGACTGCCAGCCTTGGGCTCACCTTTGCCCAGTTCATCCTTGTCAATCCGAGCGAGTGTGCCAACCGTCTCAAGAAGCCCCTGGCATGGAGTGGCCAGGCCCCAGAGCAGAAGCAGGGACCCTACGCCCACCATCATCTGCTGCACACCTGTAAGGGGTGGACGCAGGAACGTGAGAACCATCCTGCCTAAACCTTCCCCCTCCCTGTCTCCCACCACCAGCCTGGGGCCTCCCGCCCCCCAGCACAGCCCAGGTCCAGCCTCACTCCCAGGAGAGCCCTCTCCGTGACAGTAAGACAGCGGCAGCACAGTGCAGCTGCCACAGTGCGCCAGCCCCCCAGCTCCCTCCGGCTTCTCCTTGGTCGGGTTCCAGTTCACAGATGGGAACACAGAGGCCACGAGAGAAAGAGGGGGCTGTTGGAGTCACAGAGCTCATCTGTAGTAGGGCCAGAATTCAATCCGAGTCTTAGTCCTCTGAGGCCCCTTTGAGCCTGGCCCAACATCGAGCGAGAGCTGCCAAGGCGTCTCCTCTTCCAGGGTGGCAGGACGGGAGCTCTGTGTCCTGCATCTGCTTTTCCTCTGGCTCATGAGGCCATCTTAGAAGGTGTGGCCTGGGGCCGCCTGGTGGTCTGATGGTTAATGCATCTGAATCCCATATGGTAGACTCTAGTTCGAGTCCTGAATCCAGTGGCTTGAAAAGCATGCCAGGCACATGTGTGTGAGTACTGAAATTCTCAAGAGGAGAATAAGGGAGAAGTCATTGTGGCATGGCCATCCCCCTTAGGGGGTGATTTCTCACTTTCTCTCTCTCTGACTTTCTCTGGCAAGTGCACATGCCCTATAGCAAATTAAAAAAGGAAAAATAAAAAGGTGAGGCTGGCTGACTGGGAGTGTCCAACATGTAGACTAAGGTGTCCAGTCTCTCTCTTCCTCCTCTATGGACATCCCAGATGGTGTTGAAAAAGAAAATCGGTGGGTAGGGTATGGAGTGGTTAGATCACCTGGATCCCACATGGCTGACCATGCAGTTCAAATCCCAGCCCTGGTAGTTTAAAAAACACACTGGACACTTGTATGTGTGTCCCAAACCCCAGTTGGATGGAGAAATACAAGAGACAGGACTGGCGTGACCAACCCCATTTGTATGTGTGTGTGTGGGGGGGGCTGTCCATTTGCGTGTGGCCAGTTGGTCCTTCCTCTCTTCTCTCTGAGTGTGCGTGCCCTCTAGCAAATAAACTAAAAAAAAATCAAAAGGAATGGGATGGGTGTAAGTCTCATGGAGTAAGATTTTCCTTCATGAAGTTCCATGTCTGTCCATCCAATCACATCCCCTCTATCTCATGTCACCTCGCAGAGTTAAATCTTTCAGTGGTTCCCCACTGCCCTTGGGGTAAACCCCAGGCTCTTTGCGTTCACCCACAAAGTCCATGCTGTTTCTTTGGCTTCCTCCCTCTTAAACATGTCAATGTCCTCCCACCTCAGGGTATTTGCATATGCAGTTCCTTAGGTTAGGAAGGCTCTTTGCATGGCTAACTCCTCATCCTTCAGTTTCCAAATAATTGTCCTCTCCCTGTGGATTCCTCCCTACTTTACCTTGTCTAAAGAAGCCCCTTTTGTCACTAATCATTACCCGGAATATTTCTTTTAAGTGCTTGGCCACATGCAGTCACCACACAGCCCAAGTCCACATCCCCAAATCCCTCTCTCAGAAGCTAATTAGTCGCCCGATCATGCCTGCGAGCAAAGCTTAGCCTCCCGAACGGCCTCTGCTGTTCCCCAGCCTGGAGAGCATAACATCTAAGCAGCTGCTCTCAGCTGCCCCTCAAAGCAAACCACTACCCTGTGGATGGGGTTGTTGGCCCTGCAACCAGGACTGCCAGCCTTGGGCTCACCTTTGCCCAGTTCATCCTTGTCAATCCGAGCGAGTGTGCCAACCGTCTCAAGAAGCCCCTGGCATGGAGTGGCCAGGCCCCAGAGCAGAAGCAGGGACCCTACGCCCACCATCATCTGCTGCACACCTGTAAGGGGTGGACGCAGGAACGTGAGAACCATCCTGCCTAAACCTTCCCCCTCCCTGTCTCCCACCACCAGCCTGGGGCCTCCCGCCCCCCAGCACAGCCCAGGTCCAGCCTCACTCCCAGGAGAGCCCTCTCCGTGACAGTAAGACAGCGGCAGCACAGTGCAGCTGCCACAGTGCGCCAGCCCCCCAGCTCCCTCCGGCTTCTCCTTGGTCGGGTTCCAGTTCACAGATGGGAACACAGAGGCCACGAGAGAAAGAGGGGGCTGTTGGAGTCACAGAGCTCATCTGTAGTAGGGCCAGAATTCAATCCGAGTCTTAGTCCTCTGAGGCCCCTTTGAGCCTGGCCCAACATCGAGCGAGAGCTGCCAAGGCGTCTCCTCTTCCAGGGTGGCAGGACGGGAGCTCTGTGTCCTGCATCTGCTTTTCCTCTGGCTCATGAGGCCATCTTAGAAGGTGTGGCCTGGGGCCGCCTGGTGGTCTGATGGTTAATGCATCTGAATCCCATATGGTAGACTCTAGTTCGAGTCCTGAATCCAGTGGCTTGAAAAGCATGCCAGGCACATGTGTGTGAGTACTGAAATTCTCAAGAGGAGAATAAGGGAGAAGTCATTGTGGCATGGCCATCCCCCTTAGGGGGTGATTTCTCACTTTCTCTCTCTCTGACTTTCTCTGGCAAGTGCACATGCCCTATAGCAAATTAAAAAAGGAAAAATAAAAAGGTGAGGCTGGCTGACTGGGAGTGTCCAACATGTAGACTAAGGTGTCCAGTCTCTCTCTTCCTCCTCTATGGACATCCCAGATGGTGTTGAAAAAGAAAATCGGTGGGTAGGGTATGGAGTGGTTAGATCACCTGGATCCCACATGGCTGACCATGCAGTTCAAATCCCAGCCCTGGTAGTTTAAAAAACACACTGGACACTTGTATGTGTGTCCCAAACCCCAGTTGGATGGAGAAATACAAGAGACAGGACTGGCGTGACCAACCCCATTTGTATGTGTGTGTGTGGGGGGGGCTGTCCATTTGCGTGTGGCCAGTTGGTCCTTCCTCTCTTCTCTCTGAGTGTGCGTGCCCTCTAGCAAATAAACTAAAAAAAATCAAAAGGAATGGGATGGGTGTAAGTCTCATGGAGTAAGATTTTCCTTCATGAAGTTCCATGTCTGTCCATCCAATCACATCCCCTCTATCTCATGTCACCTCGCAGAGTTAAATCTTTCAGTGGTTCCCCACTGCCCTTGGGGTAAACCCCAGGCTCTTTGCGTTCACCCACAAAGTCCATGCTGTTTCTTTGGCTTCCTCCCTCTTAAACATGTCAATGTCCTCCCACCTCAGGGTATTTGCATATGCAGTTCCTTAGGTTAGGAAGGCTCTTTGCATGGCTAACTCCTCATCCTTCAGGTTCCAAATAATTGTCCTCTCCCTGGGGATGCCTCCCTACTTTACCTTGTCTAAAGAAGCCCCTTTTGTCACTAATCATTACCCGGAATATTTCTTTTAAGTGCTTGTCATCATTTGCGATTATGCGGTATAGGAGTCCTCATTTGCCATCTCTATGGGCTCTGAGAGGACTGGGACTGTGCTAGGACCTCCCTCCGCATGACTGTGTGCCAGAAGGGAGGGCACTGAGGGGGCCAGAGATAGACCTGGACCACCCTTTACTTGGTACAGGCTGTGTCTGCCCAGAGAAGGCTTTCTCTGTCGCACAAAGGTGCCATGTGGTGCCCGTGGACCCGCAGCAGTTCAGGCTGTGTCTGGACTCACTCCAGAGTAGCTCCCTAAAACCCCCTGGGGTCTCTCCCAGAAGGAAATACCCACATGATGGGAAGCCAGTCGGGTCCCATGGCTTAGGGCAACACAGACACCCCCCTATAACCCATCCACAGGGCAACTCTGTCTCAGCCTACCCGACCCTTCCACGAACTGTACAGCAAGCCTTTGCTCCTCTCTGGGCTCCTGCTCCCTCCCTGTCCCCCAGTCCCCTCCCAGGGTGAATTCCTTCTGTGGCCATTATTCAAATGGGAGAGCAGAGAGCCCTGGGGAGCAAGACAGGGCCCGCTGCCCCGAGCTGCCTTACCCACTTGCTCCTGCAGCTCCACAAGGGGCGGGTGGGGGTTCCCAGCCTCCTGTCGGTACCTCCACACCCTCAAGCCCGAGGGCGGCCTTATATGCCACAGCAGCTCTGGGTACACAAAGGGGGCTCCATCGCCAGAAACCCGTCAATGTGTCATGTCAGAAGCAAATTGCGGTTTTCCCTGAGGGCCTGGGCTAAGCCTTCCTCCTGGGAGAAGAGTGAGGGGGCTGGGGTCAGTGCCCAGGGGCGGAAGTGAAGCGTGGGGGCTGCAGAAACAGCCACCTCCTCCAGAGTGGGGGCGGAGCTCTGCCACCCCCCATTAAGTCACCTATTGGGCTCCTTCCAGGGCTCCCTGAGAGCCACCTCAATGGAACAAAATGCACCCTGCCTCCGCTAGTAGCCCACACCCCCTGACAAAGCCCCAGGGAGGGAAGGAAGGGACTCACACTGCTGGGCCTCAGGATCCTCTCCCACCCCACCCCACCCAGCTTAGCATGGAGATGGCCACGGGCCTGAGCCTAGAGGGAGCATTCTGGGCCAACAGAAGGGTGTCAATGCCACCCCCAAGGCCCAGCATCCCCAGGGCAGGCTGCTCTGTCACCTTTCTGAGGCTGGTCCAGATGGCAATGAAGAGAAATTCATTCATTCACTCCTGCTTGCATTCATCCATTCTACAACAGGCATCTATGAAGCATCTGTTGTTTGCCTCTCTCTCTCTCTCATTTGTTCATGAAAGAACTAGATCAACTTCAAAGGAAAAGAAAAAACAGACAAACCCCCTGCCAGAAGGAGCTGACCAGTAGAAATACAATGCCATTTCAAATTTTCTGATAGCCACATTTTAAAAAAAGGTTAAAAAGAAACAGGTGAATCCCACCTAATAGCGTAGTTTATTGAACTCCGTATATCTAAAATATTATCATTTAACATATAATCAACATAAAATTAATGTGATACCATACTTTTTCTCATCCTAAGCTTTTGGAAAGCCCCCTACAGACACCAAATTTGGAGCCTGCCACATTGCACAGTGTGGCTCTTGGCCATCGGACTGGACAGCACGCTCTGGAGGGGACAAATGAGCACTTGACACGATCAGTCAGAAGCTCCCTGGGAAAATAAAGCAGGGTCGGGGCTCGGGAGTGTGAGGAGGGGCTGCCATTCCTGATTCAGCGTTCAGGAAAGGCTGGCTCCATATTGGAGCAGGGGGTAACTATTTTTTCGAGTTCTTCCTTTCTTTCCTCCATGAGCAAGAAAGAGAGAGAGCCAGCACCCCCAATAGGGTATAGGGCCCTAATGCCATGATCCAGCCCTAACCCTAGCCAGCCCTTGTATGTCCAGGAGGTCTCTGGATGTGAACCCCGAACCTTCTGCTATGGGTCAGTCTCAAAGAGCGTTGTGCTCCCACTGTACTCTTGCCCTACACCAGGGGTGACTTTGGACCTGAAGAAGGAGGAAGTGAGATGGGTAACTAGGGAAGAGCCTGCCAGGCAGAGGGAACCACAGTACAAAGGCCCCAAAGCCTGTGTTCCAGGAGAGAGTTGGGGGCTGGGGGAGCAGGGGATATGGGGCCAAGGAGGTGACGAGGCCCTGCCGTTACTACATGGACTGACTGACTCTGGTTTTGATTTGCAGTTCTTCTGCAGGACCAGCTCAGGCATCGCCTCTCCCAGGAAGCCTTTCTGACCCCTAGGCTGAATGATGGACTTCTGAGATCCCATGGTCCCCTGGGACTTCCTCTCTCAGAGCTCCTGACACGTCAGGCTGTCACTGAGTCTGGGAGTCCATGGGTCTGTCTCCTGCCTGGAGCCCTGAACCCCTTCCTAGAGAACTGATGATATTTGCCTGGTTTACCTCAATAATCTCTGAACTCTTTTTTTGTTTGTTTGTTTTTTTACAGGTTTTTTAGAGGTTTTTGCTATAGTGCGCGTGCACTCTCCAGATAGAGACAGAGAGACAGAAAGCAAGAAATCACCCCCCAGGGGTGATGGCCATGCCGCAATCCCTTCTCCTCCATTCTCCTCTCAGGATCTTCGGCGCGCACACACACACAGGCCTGGCGTGAGTTTTAAGCCACCAGGTCTGGGACGCAAACCGCGGTCAACTACATAGGAGTCCAGCAGCATAGCCATTACGCTAACTACTGGTCCCAATAACCTCTGAACTCTTAACCCTACCTTATTCTTGGTAAAGACTTTAGACCTGGACTAGGTTACTCAACCACATCATACTTTTTAAAAATTAAACTTTTGGGCCAACAAATGGTTAAGGCACTAGATTTCCACATGACCAACCGCGTGGTTCAAGTCCCAGACTGATGGCTTGAAAATCAGGCCAGGCATGTGTGCATGCGTGCCCAAAATTCCAAGGAGAACGGGAGAGAAAAGATTTCAGCGAGACCATCCTCCTGGTGGATGATTTCTCACTTTCCCGCTCTCTATCTCTGGCAAGTGTACGTGCCCTATAGCAAACACCTAAAGATAAAATAAATAAAAAATAAACTTTTTATTGAAATACAAAACTACATTCAGAAGAGGGCACGGATCACAATTGTACAGCACAGTGAATTTTCACAACCCGAGCACTCCAGAAGCCCCTCTGGTGTCCCCTGAGTCCCTGCCCTCCAAGGGTGACGCCTGCCCTAACCTCTAACACAGAGAATGAATCCGGCACATTCTTGGTGGTCATTTGAGCACAATCACATGTGTGTATCCCTCTGTATGGGCTCTCTCTCACTTTATGTCCGGGAGCTTCACTCCCACTGTTGTGTGTGGAAGGGGGTGTACTCCCCTGCCTGCACTCACTACCCACTGCAGGGATGCCCCAGTCAGTTTATCACCTCCGGGCCACAGCTCCTGGGCTTTCCAGCTGCCGCCTATTATAAATGCTGCTGCTATGATGTTCTTGCCAGCCTTTTTGTGGATGTATGTTTTTGTTTCAGATTTTTGCCGTAGGGTACACTCGCCAAAGAGAGACAGTGAGAGGGAAAGTGAGAAGTCATCCCCTAGGGGGGGAATGCCACTTCTTAATCCCTCTCCTCCATTCTCGTGCTGGGATTTTGGGCACATGCACATACGCGCCTGGTGTGATTTTCAAGTCACTGGGTCCGGGGCTCAGACTGCAGTCAGCCATGTGAGAGTCCAGCATCTTAACCACCACACCACCTGCTAGCCTGGGACACGTGTTTGTATTTTCTGTTTCTCGTGGATAAATAGCGAGGAGCAGAATGCTGGATTACAGGGGGGCATGCACACACTTACTTCGCTAGCGGTGGTCACGGCTCTCCCAAGTGCACATTCCCACCCCCAGCCTCCAGTCACTCCACAGCCTCGGCAGTACTGGGTGTGTTTTCAGGACACTTGTTTAAAAGAGAGGAAAGGGTTCTGGACAGTGGTCCAGAGGTAAAACATGATGTTTTGTGAGGTTGACCCACATGGGAAGTTTCTGGGTTCGAGTGCAGAGACCTCCCTGAGTATACCAGGCATGTGTGTGCCCTGATTTGGGGTTAGCTGAAGGCTGCGGGTGCATTGTGGTATGGAGACCCTGTTGAGGATACTGACTCTCTCTCCGTCTCTCTTGCTCAGGGAAAATAGTAAATAAACTTTTATTTTTTAAAAATATGGGACCAGCAGTTGGCATAATGGCTATGTCACTGGACTCCCATGTAGTTGACTGCAGTTAGAATCCCAGACCCAGTGGCTTAAACTCAAGCCAGGTGCATGTGCGTGTGTGCCCAAGATCCCGAGAGGAGAATAGAGAAGGGATTACGGCATGGCCATCCCCCCTGGGGGTGATTTCTCGCTTCCTGTCTCTGTGCCTCTCTCTGTCTTTCTGGCAAGCACATGCATCCTATAGCAAAAACCTCTCAAAAAAAAAAAAAAATTCAAAAAAAAAAAAAAAAAAAAGAGAGAAACGAAAGGTAATCGGTAGCATTTATTGAGCACTCATACTCCATATGAGTCACTGGCGTGTGTGAACCTGTCCAGTCCCCACAACAACCCAGTGAGGTCATCCAGGCCGTCTGACCCTCTCACCCACCACCTTAATCACTGCCCCGTCCAGCCTCTTTAGAGAAAGGAAACTGCTACCTCACTTCTGGTCTGCCTCATCTTCCTGCTTCCTTCCAGACCCTACCCCCCAGGAGACTGACCCACGCCAGTTCCAGGAATCCTCATCTCGTGTCATGCACCAAAGTCACGTCAGTGCATGGAAAGGGATTCATTTAAATACAGGTCTCTGGGCCTCATCTTTGAATCCTGGCTCAACAGGCCGCAGTGGAGGGCCTGGAACTGGCATGCTTAGCAACCTCTGGAGACAGTGTGGCATGCAGCTCTATGAGTGGTGGGAGCCAAGGAGGAGAGTAGAGTAGGGAGGACTTGACAAGGAGAAATACCCCAGGGCATTAGCTCCTCGAGAGAAGGCTCTGGAGCCAGGACTCCTGGGTTCAAATCTCAGCTCTTGCTATCAAGGGATTTATCTCACCGAGCCACCACATTCCCGTCTGTAAAACAGGCTGAGGCTAAAGTGCCCACCTTCAATGGGTCTGGCTGTGAGGACAGGCATCCTAGAATGGGCTTTAGGAAGAGGAGCCAAAGGAAAATCAGACAACAGGAGACCCCAGGAGGCCTTTCTGGGTGTACCTCAACTGAGAGCTGGCTGGGGAGGGTGAGGCAGGGCAGTTGATGGGACATAGGTGTGGAGAGCACTGTGGGGTCTTCAGCTTCCCAGCGTTGGGCTGCCTAGTGGGTCTCTGAGGAGTCAGTAGCTGTGGGCCCAAGACCAGAGATCCGGCTGTGCTCCCCTCACTCCGTGACCTTGTGCCTCAGTGTCTCCAAGGAGGAGGACACAGCCACTGCTAAGTGTGGCATGAAGGAGCGTGGAAGAGGTGTGGGCCCAGGCAAAAGGGGCTCCCCGTGGGCCCCTGGGTAGGTTGCTTCTCTCTCTGGGCCTCCACTTCCTCATCTAGGGCTGGGGGAGTCTTGGGAGGTGGGCAATGCCCAGGGGGATAGAACTTCCTTCACTGCCTGCCCGGGAAATGGGGTCACTGCGTAGCTGCTCTGCTGGGCCAGCCCCCAATTTCTGCCCAAGGAGAATTGGAAGTAACCACCGACCACTTGAAGAATGCTGAATTTAGATTAGCAGTCAGAGCATCCAGCTCCCTTCCACGGCACAGACGGGAAGGCCAAGGACCAGAGAGGAGTCGTGCCCAAGGTCTGGCCGAAACCCAGGTCCTTGGACTTAAATGGTTAGCTTCTCCATCTGCACACAGGGCCTGGCGAGGCTGGCAACAAGGCTCCAGGTGACCGTGAGAGCGCTGGCTGTACACTCCAGAGTAGGGCTGGGGGGAGTAGCGAGATGTCTCTGGCATGGCTAGTGCCAGACTTCAGCCGCCCACAGATTACCCTGGCGTCTGAACCTGCCAGGCTTGCCACAAGGCTGTCCTTGTCCCAGAGCTGGGGAGATGAAGGGTGATGGGATTAAGGCTGGCGACAAGAGATAGGGGACAGCCCTGGCATCCGGGCCAACACAGGGAAGGCCCCTACCTCCTCTGTGACATGGGCCTATGCCAGGCTGGGACAAGGCCCACCTGCCAGGACCCTGCGGGCTCAGGGAGCTCTGGCTGCCCAGGCTCTGACCACACTACAGACATGCGTGCCCAGACATGAACTCACCCACACTCACAGACACCCCTAGACCCCCACATCCAAGGACTCAGACATTCTAATGGACACACAGCAGGACACAGACACAGACACCACACTGCCACCCGGTCACTTCCAGGGATGGGGCACCAGCCCTCATAGGAGGTCCCAATGTAAAATTTCTATTTAAACAAAACTATGTTTTCTTGACATTCTAGTAAGTGACACTGATTTTGGGGGTCCACTTAAAATACATTTATTTAAAAATCATACTTTTAATTATGTATAGACACATGAGAATTTATGGGAAAGGAAGTTAAAGTACAAGTTTCTTTTCTTTTTTTTCCCTTTTTCTTTTCTATTTTAGTTTGTTATACAGCACATGTGATCACTGGGCGCACACGCAGAGAAAGAGGGAGAGTAAGAAAGCACACCCCAGGGGGGATGGCCACCCCAGCCTCTCCCCCCCACTCTCCTCTCAGATTTGGGGCACGCACGCACATCCAGCATTGTTCTCGAGCCATTGTTCTCGGGTCCTGGGTTTGAACGCAGTTGGCCACGTGGGACCCAGCTGTCTTCACCTCCGTGCCACTTGCCGACCCACAGGTTGATTTTGATGTAAGAAACTTTTGAAATCCATGCATAGTTTTTTCGTAACACGCATTTTCCCTGGGCTTCTTGAAGACCCCTTGTGCATTTACTTTTGAAAGGAGTCAGTTCACAGAAAAATATCGGGGGAAGCCCAGGAGGGGTGATGGGGCAGATGTGGCAGATGTCGGGGAGGGACCCTCCCATGCACATGAGACACAGAAACACCCCTGGCACAGACAACGTGTGAGTGAGCACGGAGCACACAGACCCGCGCAGACCCTGACAGACGCCAGAGGCCTTTCCCACACAAACCTCTGCACCCTGGGCACTCACGTCTACATAGCACCTCCCCCGGGCCTTCTGGTGCAGAGGCAGTTTCTACCCGGGCATGTGCTCACACACACATGCACATGCCGGCCCGTGGCAACCCAGCCTCGCACGCTCTAGCACAGAAGTGCCCGTTCCCACCTCCTTGGCGTCCAAGACCCACTGGTGGCTGATGTTCACAGAGCGCTTACTATGTGCGACACTTCATGTGATTCGATTCATTTAATCCTCACGACAACCCTGCTGAGGTCGGTCCTATTGGGATGCCCACTTCACAGGTGACAAAACCAAGGCTCAGACTGGTGAAGTGACATGACCAGGACACACAGCAGAGGCAAAGGCAGGATTTGAACCCTAGCAGGCTGGCTCCAGAGCCTGAATTCCAATCCCAGCTCTGACCCCTGGTTTTCCAGGTGTCTTCGAGCCAGTCTCTTCACCTCTCTGAGCCTCACTCTCCTTACCCCTCCCTCGACTGCCATGAGGATTAAAGGAGGTAACGTGAGGAAGGTTCAGGGAATAGCCTGAATAGAGCCATCGAGTCATTGAGACTTGGGGGCACACAGTTTAGATGAGAAGAGCTTTTCCACTTGTTAAAATGGTGTGGTTTTGAACAAGGAAATTGACGTCCCATGCCTCAGTGTCATTATCGGTAAAGTGGGGAAGGCAACTGTGTAATTAAATGAGATGAAAGGTGGGGCCCTGAGCATGGCACCCAGCTGGTATTCAGTATGTGCTCAAGCGCACCCTCCAGGCGGTGACCAGCTGCCCTCCAGTCAAGCACGTCTGAGACCCCAAAACCCACCAGCGGAGATACAAACCCACATGTCGACTCGCTACAAAGAGATGAAACACCGGATATTTGTAAGGGCCTTTTTCTGATTTATTGGCAAGGCCCCAGTCCAGGCCTGTCCCACTCACTCCTTTTCAAAGGAAGCAGCCACTGGTGGTGGGGGTCCAGACCCGCCTGTCTTCAATCCAGGGAGCGCCTCCACGGGGTGCCGTCAGTTGGTGATTTGCGGGCAGCTGGCAGGGGAGTCCTGCCGTGGTCAGTCCAGCCTCAAGTTCAACACCAGGGCATTCTGGCAGGAAGGAAAGAGCCAGGATCGAGGTGAGGGAGCAAGGACAGGGGTCACCCAGCACAAGGAGGGGATGGAACTGGGCCTGTTGTCAAGAAATGGAAGCCAGTGCAGTTGAAGCAGAGGCTGTGGGAGCCTCGCCTTACAACTGTGGGGAGGTCCCTCCACCTCTCTGAGCCTCCATTTTCTCAACTGTCAAATGGAGAGAAGCATCCTTACCTCCCAGAGTAGAGAGACAGGATAAGAGAAATGTACATTAAACATTCCAAGCTTGAAGCCTGGCATGCAATGAAAAGCTAATATGGATTAAGCACTTACTGTATGCATTTAAGTGAATTATCTCAATGAATCATACCAACAGCTCTGTGAGGTCAATGCCCATTGACCCTATTTTAAGCACAGGAAAATGGAGAGCAAGAGAGAGGTGAAGTAATTTGCCCAAGAGCAAGAGAGTAGCAGAGTTCAAATACCCTGCTGGGAAAGCCTTGCCAAGAAAGGCCCCAGGTCCTTTGCTTATGGGATTGGTAGGGTTATACCAATGACCACCTGCCCTCCCTTATCCCACTCCATCTAGTTTGAGAGAGCTAGGCTCTTGCTCATCGCCCATTGGCTAATAGTGTTAATTGACATGTCCTCCCCACCCTGCCTCTCACCTCTATGATGTCCAGCTCAGCCAGGTTGTAATTCATGGCCAGAAAGTCTGGGAGTGGGAGCCCAACTTGGAGCACATCTGAGAAATATAAGAGTTATCTCAGCCTGGCTGGCCTGAAATTGATTAAGGAGTGACTTTCCAGAGCAGCGTGGTGTTAATAATGCAGTGATCAATTCGTGATGTCTGCCAGGTAGACAGACAGTGAGTGCATAAGCTCAATCTGCATGGTAGCTGCATTTCAGGTCAAGAGCTTACTCACGTATAAGGCCAAGGATCGGAGTGCAAATTGTGGGAGGGAACTTTGTCCCCAGGTAGATGACGTTAAGACCACATTTTCCTCAAAGATCAGCAATGACTATCCACTCCCCCTTAGCTCTCCCCTGGAGCCAATGATGGGGCTTGGAGACCACCTAGGTGGCATCTCTTCCTGCTTAAGCGCTCTGTACCAGCAAAGTCAAAGCCCGTCAGTGCCCTCACCATTGACAGTCGGGACATAGGCTTCTTGGAGATAATCAGTAATGAAGTCAGTTAATTTCTTCTCCTGGAGGAGAACGAGACAAGAAAAACATCCACATCCCATCATTGGATTCAGTTCCATCCAATCCAGTCCGATCTGACTCAACAAATCTTTACTTCAAAAGTTCAGAGACATTGGGAACCAGCAGTTAGCGTAATGGCTATGTCGCTGGACTCCCACGTAGTCGACCGCGGTTCGTGTCCCGGACCCGGTGGCTTAAAACTCACGCCGGGCGCGTGTGCGTGCGTGCTCAAGATCCCGAGAGGAGAATGGAGGAGAAAGGATTGCGGCGTGACCATCCCCCCTGGGGGGTGATTTCTCGCTTTCTGTCTCTATGTCTCTCTCTGTCTGTCTGGCGAGCGCACGCGCCCTACAGTGAAAATCTCTCCAAAAAAAAAAAAAGTTCAGAGACATTCAGGGGCTTCTGCTTAGTCCCCATTCAGGTGACACGTGGGCTTTGGATCACAGTGCAGGAATGGGGCACCTCAGGAGATAGGAGGTGGCTCTGTAGACCTCCCTCCTCCATTCATGCATCCTCTCTGTGCCTCAGTTTTCCTGTCTGAGAAGGGGAGCCCTAACAGCACCGGGTTCCATGAGGGTAGAATGAGTTTGAGTAAAGCACACACACACATAGAGTAGGTGCTGCTGCTGTTGTTGTCATTTTTTTTTTTTAATTGGTGTCCGCTAGGGTCAATTCTGTGCTGGGCCCTGAGGTTGTAGAGGCTTCCACCATCCAGGGCAATGTTTTAAAATCAATCCAGACAGATGCCCAGATTCTACCTAGAAAAGGAAACTGGGACGCAGAGAGGTTTAGGGCCTTTCCTGAGCACACACAGCAAGTCGGGATCTCCAAGCCTCACTTGCTCTGTTTACCCTGCCTCCATTTCAGGGCTTCTTCTCTGCAGGCTCAGAAGACAAGGGCCTGGCTTGCCCTCAAGGCAGACCAGGAAGAATTTGGGGCACTTACGTTGAAGTCACCAATCGATGAGGACTCTCGGGACAGGCTCAGTAATCTGTGGGGGAGGAGGAAGAAAAGCAAGTGGTGGGGGGCGAGGAGTCTGAGATACCAGCCCTGGCCCTGGAGAAAGGGGATCCCAACACTTCCAACGTCTCCCTGACACAGGAGTCCCCTCAGCAGCCTTCAGACCAGATGCTCATACGTCCCTGCTTGCCTGTTCCCGAGGACAGGGCCCTCACCCCTTCAGTGCAGCCCATTCTAGTTCCCACGACTCAAACTACTAGACTGTCGTGCACCTCCTCTCACCGTCCTGACTCTCCCTCTGGGACTCTCCTCCTGCTCCTGCCCTAGCCAGGTGTGCAGAGGCTTACAGCCCAACTGGTCATCTCAGATCCTTGCAGGACACGGCGTATAAGCCCCTCACCTGGGCCCACCTCCACCCTGCCTCCGGTTAGGCACTAATCCATGTTGGCCCAGAACAGAGCATGCTGGCCCTCTGGTGGTTTTTACCATCTATTCTCTACACCAGTAGCAGACCTTCCTTTTCCACTCTCATTCCTGGAGCTGAGTCCAAAGCTCCTAGGGTGAGCACATGACCCAGGCCTGGGCACTCAGAGTGAATCATCTCTCAATCACAGTGACTGGCTTAGAATTGGGCATTTGACCCAAGCTGGCTCTAAGCTTTGGTAATTTTGTTGGAACCACGGGCTAAGATTTGAGAATGTCCCTTGCAGACAGTGGGGAACCATTGAGGGTTCTTGGGCAGGGATAGTGACCACGGTAATATGGCCACGCTGGGTGGATCGGGGAGGAAACTGGAGCAGGAAGTCAAGTGGTACTGGCAGTACCCATCAGAGGTAGAGGGTGTCAGCGTGGGACAGCAGCGCCTACCTGTCCAGAGAGGTGGCCATCTGTAGCCGGTTCTCGTGCACTGAATAGAGGATTTTCAGGTTGAAATGCTGGCTCGGGGGACGGAGGCAGAGAGAAGGCAGTGAGCCCCCATGAGAGCTGGCCCATCTGGAGACCTTATCACTTACCAGCACCACTGCCATTGCTGAGACGAAGCAGGAGTCCTCCTCTCCGCACATCCCACCCCAGGCTCCTCATGCCTCCTTCTCTCAGCCCAGGACAATACCCACAAAATACCTGACACCATTGTAGGCCCCTGTACATAACCACATGATTGCCCCAGGCCCCTGCACATGACATAACTAGTGTCTGGAGCATTCTGCATCCCCAATGTCCTCAACATGAACCCTCTCCTTGGCCATTTCCTGCTCCACCTTCAAAACAGCCCAGCTATCACCTCCTCTGGGAAGTTCCCTGTGATTTTTCCAAACTGGATTTGGGGTCTCTCTCGCCTACTATGGTCCCCTCACGAGCCCTTTACTGCCCTTGTAGATGCTAGTGAATGCTGAAGGGAGGTGGAGGAAGAGAGGGGAAGGGAGGAGCCATTGACTTTCCCACTTTTCAGCCATTCAAAAGTTCAATGGCAGAATCAAGGATCAGACTGCAGGTGACAGTGGCTGGGGGTTAGGACACACAACTAAGATCAACTAGGAGCCCTCCAAACTGTTACTTGGCCATCGACTAAAATCCCACCTATGAGCCTCGAATATCTATGAGGTTAGGAATAAGTGGGGAACAGATTCCACTCACAACGTCCAGGAGGAAGAGGGACACGGGGGCCTTCCCTCGCTTGCGAACTGCGAACATCTCCAGGGTGCCGTGAAGGTGCAGCAGGCTCTTGTCCGTCTCCATGGTGACCTTGGGGGGCTTATTTATCCTGATCTGTGTCATCAAGGGCTTTGGCTTGGGATAGGCCTTAGCCACCTACAGAAATCAGGACACTTCACTTGGGGCCAGTTCTTAGACTGGTGGCTTCCACTGAAACCAGAAGTCTCCTATTAAATAGGCAATTTCTGGATACAGGAAATACGACTTTCAAAGGCCGGGGTGTGTCAATTGGGAAGTAAAAGGAATGAAACATACAATTTGGCTGTTTCTGTGTTGGATGGAGAAGGTGCAATGCACAAACACTAAGCTCTTCCTATGTTGGACCCAGAGAGTACTTTTCGGAGAAGTCAGATGTTCCACACCAGACTAGAGACATGTGGTAGGTCCCTTGCCTTTGGCTGGAGGAGAACAAGGCAGGGCATGGTGATCACGGGCAGTTGGGGCACTCACTTTCCGGAAGAAGCGAGCCAAGGTCTTAGTGGTTTGTGGAGACAGCTTCCCGATCTGCCGAATGAAGCAAAAGATGTGATTCCTGAAGGCCTTCATCGGGAGCATTTTCTCTGACTTGGGAAGCTGTGTCCTGTGAAGCTCCCTTCCTCAGGACACTTGCTACTCTGTGTAATTAGATAATGAGCTTTCGGGTAGCCCAGGCTGAAACTTATACACCCCTATCACTTTAGCACAGGTCAATGCTGAGAAATGTTATTGGTCGGAAAAGCAAGAAGGTAGATAAGAGAGTGGATTGGTGCGATGGATTGGGTGAGGTGAATGAATTTGTGGATGGTGGATAGATGGATTGGGGAATGGATGGATGAGTGGGTGGGTTGGTTGGATGGATGGATGGATGGATGGATAGATGGATGGCGGAATGGACAGATGAGTGGGTTGGATGGGTGGATGGATGGATGGATGGGTAAAATAAGGGGGAGGATACATGGATGATTGGTGAGTGGATAAAGGAAAGAAATGATGTATAGGAGTATGGGTGGGTGGGAAGATGGTAGAATGAAATAACGAATGGGAAAATGGATGAATGGATTGATGAATGGGAAGAGAGGTGGGAACACACATGGATGGTGAGTGGTTGGATGGGAAGATGAAAGGATGGACCAGTGGGGGATGGATGGATGGACAGTGGGGGATGGATGGAGTGGGTAAGTAGAAGGATGAATAATGGAAGGCTGAGTGGTTAAGGAGTGTTTAGGTGGAAAGCAGCAGGTATACAGGTTCACTAATTTGACAATCTCAAGCCCTGTTCTGGGTGTTGCGTAGGTGATATAAAGGGACAAATGGATGCTGGTTGTGAAGAAAGAACCCAGGACATGAATAAGCAGCATCTGGCTGGATGGGTGGGTTGATGATTAGATGAAAGGAAAGGGGTAGGTGGCCAAGGCATTGGAGAGGCAGGCAGATGACCAGTGGGTTGTACGAGCAGTCGGATGACTCGCTGCTGGTGGGTGCTGAGTGCTGGGTGGTGGGTGGTGGGATGGACTGATGATAGAAAATCAACTCAGCCCTGGCATGTCCCAGTGCTCATGTTGCCCATGACCCCAGGATGATTCTCAGAATAGACAAACTAGCACAGACTGTCCTGATGGCAGGGAGAGGAAGAAGAGGGTGGCCCTGGGCAGCTCACCTTAATGTCCTGGACGTCCACAGAGAGGGACTTCTGCAGAAGGGTGAGCTCTGCTGAGAGGAGGGTGGACGAGAGCAGCAACTGCGAGGACCCTTCAACATAGTCTTTGGGGAAATCCAGGGCCTCCCCATTGCCAGCAAGCTCGATGGCTTGGCCATTGGGGTCCTCCACCACAGGCTGTGGGACAGCAGAAGGGGACACTCAGTCTCAGTCCTCCATACCCAAGGGGTCTACACCAAGCCTCCAGTCAGTAAGTCATCCAATATAAGAACCCGAGTGGGCTACAGTGGCCCAACCGCCCATGCCCAGGTCAGGGCCTAAGCTCTGAGAGGCAAAGGGAGTCACTGCTCAGTGGCTTGCTCTACCTGTCATTGCTCTACGATTGCTTTGGGACCTCAGTTGATCTCACAGACTGCTCAGAGCCCTCCTCTACCCGGACCATGATTTCTGCTTTACTCCCAGGAGGAAGAGTAAGCAGGAAGTAGCCCAGGCCCCTGAGAAAGAGGACTTCACAGGCAGGTGACCTGGGACTCTGAGATATGGGTGAGGGCCCAGCTCTGCCACTTACTTGCTATGGGACCCAAGTCTCCTTATGCATCCCCCTCCCCAGAACTCAGTGTTCACATCTATCCAGTGGCAGGGTATAACTGTGCAAGCACCTAATTGGGAGACGCAAACAGCCTTGGGAGAAATGTAGGTATGAAGACCCCCAGAAATCAACTGGGAGGTCAAGGTTCAGGTTCAGTGCAGAAACAGGGAGAAAGCTCCAGTGTCCAGGCTTCCAGGGCCTGAGGAGCCCTCCCACCCTCCACAGCCCATATGGAGCACCTGCCCTGGTGGGAGCAGCAACCACCACCCAAACCACTGAGCCTGACACCGCAGCCCTGAGTCCCAGCGCTTACACTGAAGTCCACTTGAATGTAGCTGGCTGTGGTGGCCGGTGTGGACGACAGGACATATTTGACAGTGCCCAACTGGCCCACGGGCATGGCATCTGTGTGAAGAGGAGGCTTCACTCAGAAAGGTACCAACCCCTGGGGCAGCCCAGAGAAGCTGGCACCAGCCAGCCACTACCTGAACCAGCCTTCTGCGTGACCTCAGGCAAACTGCATCTCTGGGCCTCAGTAACTTCACCTGCAGAATGGAGGCAACGGCGCCTGGCCTGGAAAGTCACATCGCTCTGCTGGCACAGAGCTGAGAGTTCACAAGGCTGTCACAGTTAGGACCTCACGACAGTCTGGAGGGTCAGAATCACTGGCCGTTTACAGATGTGCAAATACAGTGGCTTTTCCTAGGCCACGTTGCTAAGGACATGAAGCAGCTTCCTTCAGTCTCAACCCCTGGGATTTTCTCTCTCCCACACTCGGGAGCCCTGGGGACCTGAAAGTGATGGGGAGAGCAGATCCCCTCAGCAGAGGCAGGTATTACCACAACGGGGATTTTTATCTGAGGCATGAGGTTTATGGTGAGCACAGAATGGCTGTTGTCCTTGGTATGTGGGGGCCGGATGGGTCAGCGGGTAAAGGGATGAGAAGGAAGGAACCTAGAGTCCCTCAGGCCTTAGCTTTCACACCTGGACAGTGGCCAGTGTGCTCATGGACGCCATGCCTTTAGACCTCCTCCAGTCCCCGGCTGGGTGGGAGCAGGTTTGTGAGTGGGGAGTGGGCACAAGGTCCAGCTGCCCTGGTCCCCATTGGGCTGAGGTGTGGCTAGGCCGACACTCACCATTCAGGTTAGCCCACTTCCTGTTCACATACACCAGGACTGCATCGATGGCCGGACACATCTAGAAGCGAGAAGACCCTGGGCTGAGAGGACCCCTGCCTGAAGGATCTCACTCCTCACTGCTGACTGGCACTCCATGGGGAATCCTCAGGGCCCTGGCAGGACAAAGCCTGGTGGGGAAACTGAAGCCCCAAGTCACATATAAAGTCAGTGGGAGAACCTGGACTGGAACCTAGATCTGACCACAGTCTGCAAAACCTTGAGAACTCACTCCCCAGAGACAAGTCATCTCTGCAGGGTGGACAAGCTATGATATTCAGGCTATGGCTTCTCCTCCTGTGCTCAAGGCAGACATACTAGACGAGCATGACACTTTCTTCCACTGAACCAGTCACAACCTAGGGACCCTTCTCAGTCACTATCAGCCCGTCAGGGTCTACACTCAAAGTAAAATGCATTTGCAGCCCTGGTCTAAGCAATCCTGGCAATGAGGCATGGAGGCTTGCTCTGGGCCACTCACCAGACCAGGGAGGACTTTGTTCAGGGTGCTGTCCAGGAATTTGTTGACCACCTTAGGCAGCATACTAGACGTCACCACAGAGGATGGGCAGACGAATGCACAGATGGCAGGAAATTAGACACAGGACATGAGGACACCATTAGGAAGTTCAGTGACTCAAGCAGCGGGGTGACAGAGGTGCAGCGGTGGACCAGCCTTCCTCCCCAGCCACAGAGCCCCTCACTTGCTAGGCAGGTTGGTCTTCACGCTGACCAAGGTGACCTCACAGCCTTCGCTCTTGAACATGGGGAGGCTTGTCTCCTCATCCTGCAGGAGCCGGTTGGTGGCTGTGATGTTCAAGACCACAATGATCTCCATGTTGCCTCCCATGAAGCTGGAGGACAGGGTAAGTGGGCATCATGGCACCTCTGCCACTATAGCCACCACCCCGACCTCCCCTTTGCGCACCCTTTCAGCACCTCTGAGGGTGGAAGGGTGAGAAACCATCCCCACTAGACAGAAAAGGGGAGGCCACCTGCACAAGGTCACATAAACAGTCTTTCTCCTCTTCTCTTGCTTTTGCCAACCCCTACACATCCTTCAAAACTCTGCCCAGAGATCATCATCCCCACAAAGCCTTTTTTGACCCCTCACCATCCTGCCCAATGAATCTTCTGTCCTAAACCAATCAATCAGTCTGTGATTGTGTGGTTCCCTCAAAGGTAGGAGCCAAGTCTGCACCAGTTGGGACCACAGCACCCGGGTGGTACACACCAGGTACTCGATACGTGTGCATGTAAGGACGAGGCAGGGAGGCTGAGCCCCTTCACCTCTCCCTCCCCTGCCACACTCACCTCTTGCCGGTGATGGTCATGCCAGTGGACACACACTGGAAGATGCCCACTTCAGGTACGAAGTTCAGCGTGATGACAGGCTGCAGGACATCCTTCACCTTTAAACTGAGAGGGCGTGGGCATCCACAGAGATGAGAACCGAGCAAGACACAGGACCTCAACTTGTTCCTCCCTGCTGGGGGGCCTTGAGAAAACCTCCATTCCATTTCACAGGGATAAGCCTGCTTCGCGAGACCCTCATGAAGCACAGACAAGAGCCTGGGCTTGAATCCATTTGCATACATCACATGAGGTGGGACACGTGGATGATGCTGCGTGACCTTGGGTTGTTCCCTTCCCTTATGTGAGCCTCCAACTTCCCCATTAACACACTGGAGAGGCTTGTTCAGGTCAGGGTTCTCAACAGGGGCACTATTGATATTTGGGGCGGGACGTTCCTTTCTTGTGGGAGATTGTTTTGTGCATTGCAGGATGTTTAGAGGCATCTCTGACCTCAACCCACAGACACCAGTGCACTCCCCCATTCTTCCACAAGTTGCAACAACTTAAAATGTCTCCAGATGTTGCCAAATGTCCCCTTGGAGGTGAAATCACCTCTGATCAAGAGTTGAGATCCAGAGTAACAAAGATGTGGCCCAAGTATCTCTGCCGGCCCGTCCTAGGCTGACAGACATTGCTAATCGATCACAGTCCTATTTTCTGCTAAGTCTAGACGGTGCCTCAGAATCCTCTCCATCATTCATCCCATAGGGCCCTTGCAAAGGAACCCGTTTCCTCCTCGTTGGATGATTGTTGATACCTTTCCAGCTCTACCATTTGAGAAATGTTTTCATTTAGGTTCGCATACATTCAGTGAGTTCCTGCTGCGGGCGAGGAGCTAGAGTTTGACTTTTCCACCTCACTTCCTCCTCGAGCTGCCTCTGCTTACAACAGGGCAGGAATTTTCTGTAGTGGACCGCAGAGGAGGCCCAGGCCTGGGTAGGAGCAGTGACCTGCCATGGTCACACAGCCTGAGGCCCCCAACCTGTCCCTCAGTGGTCTCAGGTCTGGGGCACAGCACTCTGCCCCACCCTCTGCCCTCACTGCCACCCCAGTGCCCTCCCTGCTTACTTGGTGATGCCCTTGATGGGCTTCATGCCCGGCTGCTTCTTGCCTGCCTCAGCTGCCATCTTCTCCAGGATGTGACTCTCTTCCATGGCACTCTGCACCTCTAGAAGGACCGGGGTCCGAGGGACACTTAGCTGGGTTCCCCGCTGCTTCCCTGACCTGGGCCAACCTCCTAGACATCCCAGGCCACTAACAGCCGCTGGGCCTCCCCCTGGGCTGGGCCATGCTGAAGACCCAGAGAGGAGGGAACACAGTTGCCAGCAAGGACAGTATCAAGTGACAAGAGTCATAATGGGGTAAGCGCAGGCAGCTTAGCAGCCACATGAGGAGGGTAGACCAGGTGAGAAGACCTGGGAGAGGCTTCCAGGAGGAGGTGATATAACAGTTTGTTCTTGAAGGAGGAATAGGAATTTCTCCAGGAAGCGAAGAGATCAAGGGCACCCTCAGGCAGAGCACTGCACGTGAGCGTGAGCAGGCCAGGAGGGCAGGAGGCCTGCTGAGAGAGAAACTCAAACCCAGCATGGCCTGGCGGGGGAGATGCATGGCAGAGAACCTGGAGCAGTTCGCAGGGACCAGCCTCTCCCAACCCTGGGTCATTAGGGAACATGCCCAGGAGCCTGTTGCAATGCAGATTCTGGGTCTCGGTTCTGACCCTCCAGGCCTGGAGGTCTCAACCTCAAGTGACACCCTGCCAGAAACACCCCTATTACGGTCACAAGCTAATTGCCAGAGAGGGGACAGATACCGAGCTGATAAAATTGCCTTTAGTACACTGATGTGACTTCGGGGTCACCGAGCTGGGGGTGGAGGTGTGAAATAAATTTTATCAAGGTGTCCTAGGGTTTTTTTGGGGGGGAGGGGGTAGAGATTTTTGCCTTAGGGCACATGCTTTTGCCAGACAGAGAGAGACAGAGACAGAGACAGCAAGAGGGAAAGTGAGAAATCACCCCCCCCCCAGGGGGGATAGCCATGCTGCAGTCCCTTCTCCATTCTCCTCCCAGGATCCTGGGCACACATGCACATGTGCCCAGCGTTGAGTTTCAAGCCACCAGATCTGGGACTCAAACCACAGTAGGCCTAGGGCATTTTAATCTTGCATTTCACTTGATCCTGCCAGGGAAGCACTGGTCACTCTATTTCACATTTCTTTACACTTATGGAGGAGCAAACAGCAACACAGAGAGGGCAAGTGATTTGCCTGAAGTCACACAGCAAGTTGTTGGCAGAGCTGGAATGTGACCCATGTCTGTCACCCCCACAGCCCACCCGTGGCCACCAACCCTCAGGACCAAGGAAAGACTCCAAGGAAACAGAACTTCCAGCTCTGCCTCTAACTTGGGGGAGTTTGGGCAAGTCATCTCGGTTTCTCCGGGCCTCACGTCCCCCTCTGAGAAATGGGAGAATAATAACATACTGCTTATACGCTTGTTTTCAGGGGGTCACAGACTGCTCAGGGCTGAGTAACCATGGCCGGCCACAACCTGCCCCACCTCCCGGCCCCATGTCCAGACCCAAGCTCACCGCGGTTCATGATGTCCATGCCCAGCCGCAGCAGCGCCCCCGGGTCAGCTCGCGTGCTGGTCAGCAGGCTGCAGAGTGCCAGACACAGGACCCGCAGCATGGCGCCACCTGTACCGAGGGGCCCAATTGGGTACAGCCCTTCAGGTTTGGTTCTCTGGGGGGAAGTCACCCATGCCCAAAGCAGATCAAGCTCCAGTTGTAGAGGGTCCAGGAGCCTTCAGACTCTAGCTAGTTTAGCAAAATCATTACTGCCTTCTCCCAAGGGAGTGAAGAACACCCAGGTTAAAGACATGGCCAATAAGTCACCCAAGGTGGGATTCTTCTCCCTCTCAGCCTCAGTTTGCCCATGGGCATGAAGCACTCTGACCAGCCTGCAATACGGGGTTGGAGGGAAATTCAGTTACAATTTTTCACGAGTTCAAGTGCAGCTTCAGGTCCGGCAATGCTGGAGCCGTAGAGGGAACCCCAGCTCCCTCTGACTTGGGGCGTTCCCATCGCAGTGCAGGAGTGGGGGGTCCCTGAGTCCCCCCCGCAACACTAGCCAGTGGCATCTTTCACCCACTCCAGCTCAGCCTCACTTACACATCAAGCCCCAAAATCTCAACTCAGAGTCCCTTAAGGCTCCTCAAGACTTCCCCTGACCAATAGGGAAACAGGCCCGCACACACAGTCTCACAGAGCCGCAAGCTGAATAAGGACCTCCCTACCCAGACCCTTCAAGTTTCCCGGGAAGACCTGCCCCACATCCGGACCCCAGGAAATCCACCCCACTTACCAAGTCCTGAAATTCTCTGATGAGGGGTCAGGTGTATATTTCAGGTTTGAGCCTTGGCTGAAAAGAACCAAGGAGGAGCCCATGGGAGCCCAACCTGTGTAGGGGGGCCTGGCAGGGGGCGTTCCAGCTGGAGCTTCCCAAGATGGGCTTTGGCACTTGAGAGGCCCCTAGTCCAGGCCCCTAGATGGGCCCTGACTATGGGCCCGCCTCCCCACTCCAGGTCTAGACCTTTTTTCATTCGGTTCCCATTTTCTGAGTGCCTGTTGTGAGCCAAGCAGACTGGGCTACGAGGTGCCCATGGCAGAGACAGTCCTGTCCCCTCTTATCCTTAATGTCTGCAGGGGAAGGCAGGCAAGACACAATCGAATGGGATCAAGTGGCCGAGGAAGGACTTTCTAAGGAGATATTTAGGCTGAGATCTGAAAGGTAAGAAAGAGCCAGGGAGAACGTTCAAGCCAGCAATCAAAGTACACCCAAAAAAGCACGATCCAGTGCTCCTTGTCCTGTTCCATTTTTTAAATGTATTTTTATGGATTTTTTTTTGCCATAGGGAACATGTGGTCGCTGGACAGAGAGAGAGAAAGTGAGAAATCACCCCCCACCCCCACCCCAGGGCAGTGGCCACACCGTAATTCCTTCTCCTCCACTCTCCTCCTGGGATTTTGGGCACGTGCACACACACGCCTGGTGTGATTTTCAAGCTGTCAGGTCTGGGACTCAAATAGTGGTCGGCTATGTGGGATCCAGCACCTTAACCACCTTGCCACCTGTTGGTCCGTCCTGTTCCATTTTAAATATCTATTTGGGCTTGAAAGTAATCTCTCTTAGTGTTTCCTTTCCCCCTGGGACCCCTTGAATGCACATGCGTGTGCCACGGGCATGTGCTCATGGCCATGAATGTCCAGAGCCTAAGCTCCTGAACATCATGCCCGGGGTTCTGTGGGGCTCTGAGCCGGGCAACAGAGCTGAAGGAGCTTGGCGAAGGTCTCTCCAGCCCCAGCCCCCGTCACAGGTGGACTGAGTGCCAGCCCAGGTTGAGTGAGACCAAACGTTAGGGTCATCCAGGGGAGGGGTCTACCCTCTGGAATGGTAAGTGATGAGGCTAGCAGGTGGTGCGGTGGTTAAGACACCAGACTCCCACAGGATCAACTGTGGTTCAAGTCCTGGACCTGTTTGAAACTCACACTGGGCATGTATGCATGCACGCCCAAAATCCTGAGAGGAGAATGGAGGAAAAGGGATTGCATCATGGCCACCTCCCCTGGCAGGGACTGGAGGATGTTCCTTTCTCAATTTTCTCACTCTCTGGTGAGCGCACACTCCCTATGGAAAAAAAAAAAAAAAAAAAAAGAATGCCAAGTGGCTGAGGGTAACAGCCATGCAAGTATTGCACAGTTCGTTTCTGGTTGTGCTTTCGCCTGAGCTGTCACCTGTGGAATGCCTCCACCCATCTGCCACCCGCTCCTTCCTCAAGTCCTAATTTCAGCCCTTGCCTCCGCCACTAGGAAGCCTCTCCTCAACCCCAACCGATCACAGTTTGAACCCGACCTTGTACAAAACTCATCCTACCTGTGAGGAGCGTTTTCTGCTGACCCACCCCTACGTCACTCATGCTTTCTCCCCACTGGGAGCCCCTTCCTTCCGCTCTGCCTGACATATTCTCCCATTCCCTCCCTGATCCCTCCTCAGCCTCAGATGGAGCCCAGGGCAGTCTGCTGGCTCTGCCTCCATGATGTCTCCCAAGTCTAACAGACTCTGAGGGTACACATCCAGGAACTGTGAGATGGGGGCCCGGGCAGGGGTCGGACACACATCCTAGCTCTCTGCCACCCACCTACTGTGTGATCTCATGCCCCTAACCCTCCTGGGCCTCCTTTCCTCACCTGTGAAATGCCAGTGCCGGAGAAGACACTCCAGGGAGAGTTCTGCAGATAAGGGACTGTTCTTACCTTGTTGAGCTCGGAGAAGTCCTGCAGGTGACTAACCCTGCCTCTGACCCTGAGACGAGGAAGCCCTTATATTCAGGAACCCGCTTAGCCGCTTGAATAATTAGGGGCTTAATAAGGTCCAGATAATTATCTACAGGCCTGAAGAATAGAGCCCCGGTGCTCACATGACACCTCAGTCTGTTCCAACGTAAATAGCACAGAGGACGAGGGTGGTGGGGAGCCCAGTGGCTGTAGGGCAGGCACTGGGACGGGATATGGCTGCCTCTTCAGAATCAGCCCCTCCCAAGAAGAAGATTTCTCATGGCTTCTGCGAACTAGGCAGGAGAGGCCAGGCCTTCAGAAGAAGATTCCTCATGGCTTCTGTGAACTAGGTATTCCAGGGCACACGAGAAATGAAGATTTTCTACTGATAATTCAGCCTCCAGCAAACAAGCTAGCGTGGCAGGAGAGGCCAGGCCTTCAGAAGAAGATTCCTCATGGCTTCTGAGAACTAAGTATTTCAGGGCACACGAGAAATGAAGATTTTCTACTGATAATTCAACCTCCAGCAAACAAGCTAGCGTGGCAGGAGAGGCCAGGCCTTCAGAAGAAGATTCCTCATGGCTTCTGAGAACTAAGTATTTCAGGGCACACGAGAAATGAAGATTTTCTACTGATAATTCAACCTCCAGCAAACAAGCTAGCGTGGCAGGAGAGGCCAGGCCTTCAGAAGA
>NW_006159579.1:158644-162121 GCF_000334495.1 Tupaia belangeri chinensis | reverse complement strand
GGGAAAGAATGTAAATTAAGTTACAAAAAATAAAAAGTTTCAGAAAAAAAAATATCTGTTCAATGACACCAGTAAGATATATAGCCCCAGCTAGGTGCTATTTTATAGGATGCCTAAAGTTAGACTTGTGTTCATGGAAATGTATATATCAGCTGTGTTTTCTATGAAAATATTTAGATTAATTAAGGTCTTTAGTAATTCAATAAAATGTGGGGGGAAAGCCGTATAGAAAACAAACATAGATACCAGAGACAGTGTGGGAGGCAGAGGGTAAGAGATAGGGAATCAAGGATGGGGAAAAAAAGCAAAACATACAGAAAACAAGAAATGGAAAATTATTTGCTGACAATAACATGTTTGTTGATGTGCTTGATTGAGACAATATGCAGTGTACTCTGTATAGAAAATCTCATTTTGAATGCTGTAATGATGTACAGTGAATGAATGCAAATAAATAAATTTAAGCTGAACATACACACACACACACACACACACACACAAAGAATCAGCCCCTCCCACAAGGCTGGGCACACAGTAGGCATGCCATTTACTGAGCACCTACTATGTGCTAGGCCTGTGCAGGCACTGGGTTTACCAGAATGAACAAGGCAGCTGAGAAGGCTCCTGGAGCCCAAAGGGAAGGGCATGATCCAAGTTGCCAGCTACAAAACTAAGTCATTCCCAGGGGAGACAAGGGTGGTGGGAGCCACAGAACTGGGGTTGGTGGGCAATGATGGAAGGACAGGACAGGGGGACCCCTTCCTTGAGCTGACACCAGAGGGACAAGTGAGGCCAGCTCTTCAGGGCAGGGGAAGGCGTGGGGGAGTGGCAGTAAGTGGGAAGCCTGGGAAACATGGGTGGGCCTCTAGGGACTTGTGTCCAAAGCTCATTACAGAGAGGAGCTAATGGCCAAGTGGGGTATCCTCGAGGGGCCCTGGGACAGATGCCAGGGCATGGCAAGTGTCAGGTAGAAGAGCTTTCTCTCTGAGTCCAACCCTGAGGAGCAGTGAGGTCAGCGTGACCTTAGGGTCACAAGGCAAGCCAGGCAAAGAGCTGGGCACACCCAGGCCTTGGCTGCCACCTCCACTCTGCTCTGTAGGAGCGATATTGGTAGGCTCGACTTCTGCTCAGGCCACCTCGAGGGCCTTTGAGTTTGGTGACCAGTCCCAGGCAAAAGGAATTCTAGGGGACTGGCATTTCCACAGACCTCAAGGACAGAGAAAGCCACAGCACTCATGGGGCCACCAAGGCCAGAGGGAAACACGTTCCACAGCATGGCTGAAGCCAGGTCGAGGCAGGACAGCCCCGTCCATCCCAACTTGATCTGGCCCCAGGCGGGCCTCACATTCACCTACCTGCTCCCAATGTACCCGGTGTGCTCTGGCTCCAGCCACCTGGTCCTCCCTGTTGCCCCCCAGGGACACCCTGAGTACTGGGGAGGGGGACAAAGACATGGGGCAGGGAAGGCAGGAGAAACCCCCTTGAATGGGTTCAGGGACCTGAGCCCCAATCCCACCCACTGACCTCTCAAGCTGTGTGGCCTTGGGCAGCTCCTTCAACCACTCTGGACTACTGTGTGCCCTCTTTGTGAGGAGAAAGCAGGACTCTGACACGTGGTGACAGTGATGACAGGACTCGCTGGCTGCACCAGGCATTGTATGAAGCACTTCCTCTGTGCTAGCCCATCCAGTTCTCAGAACTGCCCTGTAAGCGGGCACTTGGCTAGATTCCTCCATTTTACAGGTAGAGAAACTGAGGCTCACAGAGGGCAAGCCATTTACCCAAAGACGCATAGCAGAGCTGAGGGGCTGGGCTTGAATTCAAGAGGCCCCAGAGCCCAAGGCCTGCCAGAACACACCCAAGAGGGCTCCTGCTACCCCTCTCAATTCCCTTGCCCCAGCCCCAGATCATCCTGCTGAGTCCTTTTTTATTTTTTCCGGTTTGCTCTAGGGCATGTGTGCTCCTTGGAGAGAGAGAGAAGGAGAGCGAGACAGTGAGAAAGTATCCCCAGGGGAGATGGCCACACCACAGTTCCTTGGCTCTCATTCTCCTCATGGGACTTTGGGTACTTGTACACACATACCAGGCTGGTTTTTCAAGCCACCAGGTCTGAGATTGAAACTGCATAGTCAGTCGTATGGGATCTAGTGCCTTAACCATCACACCACTGGCCGGCCCCATCGGGCCCCTTTCAACACCCTCCTGCTGCTGCTCCAAATTCGACATCTGCCAGGACCAGAGGAGGCTCCTTCCTCCTCAGAGCCTTCCCATCCCCCTTCCCCTGTCTCTCAGACACTGAAGACTGTCCAGTCCTGAAGCCCAGCATCATCTGTTTTTTGGTTTTGGTTTTTCTGCACTCACCAGAGAGAGAGAAAGTGAGAAATCCCTTCTGGGAGGATGGCCATGCCATAATCCCTTCTCTTCCATTCTCCTGTCGGGATTTGGAGTATGAACACACATGGGCCTGGAGTGTTCCTTCAGCCTCCAGGTCCAGGGACTCCAACTGCACAGTCAGCTCTATGGGACCCAGTGTCTTAACCTCCATATCACCTGCTGGCCCAGTGTCATTGTTTCCCTTCTTCTCAGACCCTCTGGGGACCCAACAGGAGTGACTCCAGGTCCCTCAGCCCTCATCTGCCTACAGAGATGGGGCCCTCTCGGCGGCCTGTCTGGGCTCAGGCTGGGTGAGTCAGGGCCAGAGCGCCAGCTCACGCATGTGCAGACAGCTCCCGGGCCATACACTTATTATACGCTTGCTGTGTTCTGTGCTCTGGGGTCAGAAAGGTGCGGCGGGGAAGGCATCCCCGACACCAATCACCATGGTGGTCAGTCACGGGCTCAGAGCAGCCAGGGAGGGAGACATGGAGAATGGGAGGAGGATGGTGCCACCGGTGCTGCAGCCAAGACATTGCCCTGGCAACAGTACCCGGCTGGAGTGGAGAGCAAGGCCGAGGCCTGGAGAGGAACTGGGCAGGGTACACATTCCAGGTTAAGGGGGGCCAGGCAGGTGGACAAGTGGGGCACTCAACCAGGAACCGGGCCAGGAGGGGGGCCCATCCTTCCCGCCTCCCTGGGTGGTGTCAGCGCGTTACAGCCTCTCGTGGCCCAATGCGCCGCAGAGCATGTCCCATGATAAGAGATGGCATTCTCCTTTAAGGTCAGCACAAAGTTAACCTTCCCCAGGAGAAGGCACCGGAGGTCCATTGCAAGAGCACGAGGCTTCCTTCAGCTTCCCGAACTGGTCAGGTTGGCGCGTGCGTAAGGAACACCAGGTGAAGCCTTGCCCACACAGGGACCCAGAACTCAATCTCTGCAGCCTGCGGCCTCTGCCTGTGGACAGCCCTCCTGTAGCCCTCTCCAAAGGAAGAACAGAGACAACCCCCAGGCTCCCACTCATCTGCCTCTCCTCCCCGGAGGCCTCTTGCCTGGGCCTGGGCCTGGACTCCTCTGTAGGTACCTCATGGACCATTGTGCAGC
>NW_006159579.1:153979-158613 GCF_000334495.1 Tupaia belangeri chinensis | reverse complement strand
TGTGCCGAGGGAACCCCACAGAGACGGTCGCCCCATCCACAAGCAATAGCCAATCCCACCCCACCCCACCTGCCTGGTGCGTCCCTCCCCCTCCCTCTCCCGTGCTGCTGGCAAGTGGACTAAGGCCCTCATTGATGTGCAGGTTAGTGGATGGATGAACGGAGAGATAAGTGGCTGGACGGGTGCATTACTAGACCACTGACCCATGAGAGGATTCTGCATATCGAGCTCATAATCTTCTTCTTGGTTCCTAACTTCCTTTCAGGTCAGAGATACGTCTTAGACTTTCCCTCCCTCCCACCGTCCTGACTACCTAGGACTGCGCCTCTATTAAGCCCCAATAAAAGCAGAATTCATGAACTAATTAAGCAATCAAAGTAAACAAAAGCCGCACTGCACTGAGCAAATCAGGTCAGGCTTTACGGTCTGCCCCGGGTCTGCCCCTGTGCACTCGCTCCTCTCCACCGCCGAGACCTGGGCTCAATCCAGGCCCCTCTGCTTGTCCCACTTGAGACTTTAGGGACAAACCTGTCACCCTCGTGGAAAGCTGCAGGTACCGCACTGTACCAAAGGCTTCGCTTACTGATGAAGTTGTGGCACATTTTACACCCCAAAAGGGATGTAAACAGAACCTGAATCCTGTATATCCAGCAGGAAGGAATCCTGTCTCTGGCTACACGATGAGCTTCTCCGGAGTGAGGGGTGGCATGGCTTTGGCTGGCCGGTGTCTGCATCCCTTGGTCTGCTCTGGTGTGACCCTCTAGTGTGACGAGCGTTAGGGGTAAGGACTGAGATGTGTTCCATGAGAGCAGAGAGGCAAAGCCCAGCAAGCAGGCCCTGCCCCCTTAGAACAGGAAACTTCACGGGACCAGAGGAAACCAAAGATGGAGAAGCTGCCCAGGAAGGCAGTGAACTCCTCATCCCCTAAAGCTGTGACTTGGGACACAGTCCAGGCAGGGGAGCTGGTGAATGGAAGAGGGGATGGGACATCTCAAGCCTGGGTTCCAGGGAGATCACAGACTGAAGGACCTGCCACCATCCAGCTCTGAGCCTCTGGGCACAGTCCTCTCCTTGAGGGGCCGCAGTTTCCACATCTACAGAGTGGGACAGAAGACCCTGCCTGCCTGATGCACGGGGCTCGGGTGGGGTTCTAGGAGCACCAGGGGGCATGACACCAGAGGGGCAAAGGTATGGGCATGCTGCAGGCAGGGCTCGCAGTGGTGTTCGAGACTTCCAGAGCATCGTGCTGACCTTCAAGGTCCTCTCTCAAAGTAGGGGCTCCATAGGGCCTGGATGGCACAGTGGTAAAACAACTCCTCCCTGAGCGGCCAGGCACGCAGCTGCCCGTGATCCAGGACCAGCTGAGGCCGGGCATGGGTCACAGCATCACAATTCCGGTGGGAGCTGTCCCTCTGTCTGTCTGTCTCTCCGTCTCTTTCTCTCTCTCTCTGTCTTGCTCACAGAAGAAATAAAGAATTTATACATAGCACACGTATATTAGGGGCTTCCTGGGCAGAAGGTGATAGTCAGCAGCTGTGGTCAGAGATAGGTCACATCTTCTTCCTCTTTGATTGCTCCAAGTACAGACGGGACCCAGAGACTGCACGCAGGGAACTGGCCTCGGGTACACAGTTTGCTGGGCCTGACTGAAGTTGCAGCTTAAGAGCAGACGTTTAATGCAGTGAGGGGACAGGTGTGTACTGAAGGAGGAACCTGCTCCCCATCAGGAGAGAGGAGGGGCGAGGGAAGAGTAGGGAGGTGAGGGAAGAAGGGATGGAAGAGGAGGGAGGTGGGAAGGAGAGGAGGCGAGGGAGGGAAACCCAGACACTCAGTGAAGATGAAATAGCCCAGTTGGGCAGTCTGGTTTGCTGATGATGACTAAGCATGGCTTGGCCTCAGTTTCTCTAGTGGTTTGGGGTAAGAGGGTCCCCTGAGCAGCAAACTGGCCCATCCTCAGCCTTTCCAGTGGACCTGCCTCAGCGCTGGTAGGAGAGTCCGCTGGATATCACGACGTAGCCCTGCAGAGCACAAAGAAGCACGGGGCCAGGTCAGAGGCCACATGGTGACAGGGAGGCCCCCAGCTCGCCCTCAGTCTGGCTCTGAGTTCATGCTCCACCGTCCTTGCTGTGTGTCCTGAGGAGAGTCCTTCACCTGCTGGGCCCCCATTTCCTGCTCTGCCAATGGTGGTGGAGAGCTGGCAAGACTGCTCTGAGGATGAGGTGAGACCCCTTAGGAAGAGCATCCAGCATAGTACTATTGTTTGGGGGGTATATTTTTAGAGAGATTTTTGCACTCACCAGGGAGACAGAGACGGAGAAACAGAAAACATAACCCTCAGCAGGGCTATGGCCATGCAGCAATCCTTTCTCCTAGTCTCCTTTTGGGATTTTAGGCACACATACACTTGCGCCCAGCGTGAGTTTTAAGCTGCCAGGTCCAGGACTCGGACCACGGTCGACTACATGGGAGTCCAGCAGCGTAACCATTACACCATCTGCTGCTCCCAATACCGCTGCTGTTTTAGGACTCGGAGTCCAGAACCATCAAGTATCTTCTTCAAGTCCAAGTCTTCCCGGCAGAGCCAGGCACTCCCATGTTGTCCCTACTCAATACTGCACTGCAGAGACCTTCTGGAAGGCTGCTAACCATTCATCCATCCAGTCAACACATCCACACGGAAGCTCCACTACAAACTGAGCCCCATGGCAGGTGCGGGAGCAGAAGAGAGCAAGCGGGACTCAGGCCCTGCCTGTACATAGCTCAGTCGAGGGCCACGTCACCCAGCACAGTGGCAACTAGCCTTCAGATACCAGAGGGGCCACACTCATCCCAGGGCACAGGATCTCAGGATGGTCGGAGGACTGAGTCCCCAAGGATGGCCTGGTGTGACATTCCATGAGGACTAGGCAGGTGAAACCCTCCTACCAGTGTTTCCCGATGTCCTGAATTTTCCATCTCATTGCTTGGTCTTGGCAGGAGCAGGGCTCATCCCCAGGCCTGGCTGACCCTGAGACCCACTGTCTCTACTAACAGGGAGGGAGAGAGAGAGGTGAGCCCCACCTCTCTGAGACAGCCTCCCTCCAAGGTCATACCCAAAGGCTCTCACCTCATGGACAAAGACCTCTGGGTTGGCGTAGAAGAGGTTGACCACGTTGGGGAGAGCAAGTCCTATGCCCAAGAGAGCTGCAGGTGGGATAGGAGAAACTAAGTTCAGCCGGAAGTGGCGACGGCTCAACACAGGCAGCCCCACACCCAGGTCTTCCTGTGCGCCAATGGCACTGAATCCTCACCGAGCAGGAGGACCCTGTTGTTATCATTCCCATTTTACGGAAGGGACAGCTGAGACCCAGAGGGACAGGAATGCAGCAAAGATCACACAGCTGCCAATGATCGTGTGCCAAGATACCCCATGGGCAGCTGGAGTCCAGATACCACCCTCTTAACCTCCGCCTGGAAGGCAGGCAGGGCCCAGCACTGAGCACCGGCAGGTGTGAGGTCGGCTGGGCAGGGGCAGAGCTCACCATTGAGGTGGTCCAGCAGGGGCTTCTCAAACACGGTGCCCACGAGCTTGTGCACTTGATCTATCTGCAGCCACAGCCAGGGAGATGGGGCCCACCCCAGCAGAGGTCCGGGAGAGAGGGACAGTTAGGCACAGGCATAAACACAGACAGACAGACAGATGGATGGCAGGAGCACAGGCAAAGGGCGGAGGGCAAGTCATCCCCACCCTGGCTCAGCGGGAGCCCAGCTACATCCCGGGGCGGGAACACAGTGCCCGCCCAAGAGGAGACCGAGGCAAGCCCTGACTGCTGGTGTTCACACTGTGTGACCACTGCCAGACTGCCTGGTGCCAGGCAACCCCCAGACAGACAGTCCGATGGCTGGGTAGAGGGTTGGGGCATATCGACTGATAGGCTGACTGACAGCTGGATGCACGATGGCTGGTGGCCCCACCGTGTGACGTGACCGAAGGAATGGCAGACACTGACTAGTCCAAATGACCAATGGAGGCCTGGGCTGAGGGCTGGGCTGACAAGTCACCTACTACCAGGCAAACTGACAGGCAGGGGGCTGACTGACCAGCAGACAGCCTATGACTGACGGACAGGCGGAAAGCTGAATGGTGACTGTCCCCGAGCACCCCGGGAAGCCTGATTCTGGTGGCATATACAGGCACATGTGCACAGGTGCACCCACACACAAGTACACCCTCCCTCCCTAGTGTCAGACCTGCCCCACCCAGAAGGGGTCTCCGGAGAGCCGGGCCCACTCACATCAATGAAGCCCACGTTGGAGGAGGCCACGGTGAGCTGGACATCTCTGAAAGAGAAGAGGGGCCTCAGGACATGGCCGGAAGCCTCCCACCCCACACAGCCCACTGCTTCCCTGGCTGACACCACGAGTGAGGGTGATTAGGGCCCATTGCACGAAAGGACACGCTGAGGCTGCTGGGCCCAGGAGGCTCTGCTTACCCCAGGACAGACGTGGTCGCCTGCAGCCTCACCTTGGACACGGAGAGCTGGAGGGTCAAGTTCACTACCTGGGTGTGGCGGGGAGCAGGTTAGAGGGCACAGGCCAGGCCACCAGCTATATCCCCACTGACTGAGGCAGCAGGTGTTCGTGGAGCAACCGCC
>NW_006159579.1:150248-153739 GCF_000334495.1 Tupaia belangeri chinensis | reverse complement strand
AGGCCCCCCAGCTATATCCCCACGGACTGAGGCAGCAGGTGTTCGTGGAGCCCCCGCCGTGTGCCAAGCCCTTCACCAAGCACCAGGAACCCATGTGACAAGGCAGGCCAGTTCCTGCCTGGGAGCCACCACAGCCCAGTGGGAGAGTCAGGCAGCAGCCACAGCAACCAGAGAGTGGCTGGGGCCAGGAAGACAGCATGGCGGTGTGGACAGGGCTAGTGAGATCTTTCCCTCGAGGTGGTCCAAGAGAACTGCAGCATTTAAGTGGAGACGTGGAAGACGAGGAGGAGCCAGCCATGCCACGAGCCACAAAGAGAGAGTCCCAGGCAGAGGGGTCAGCACGTGCAAAGGTCCTGAGGCACCAAGGGCCTGATGTGTTCAGGAACAGCAAGGAGACCAGCGTGGATAGAACACAGCGAGCCAGGAGAGTGTAGGAGGGAGAGAGACCTCTCTGAGGTCACCTGGCCAGCCCCACCTAGCAGCCGAGTCACTCACCACATCCAGAGAGAAGAGGGACTGGAAAGCTGAGTTGGAGGCTGGGACCAGAACCTCCACGAAGGGCTGCAGTCGCAGCATGGCATTGTTGGTACGAAGTGTGGCCACGGGCGTGGCCCCCAGCCGCACCTTGAGCACCAAGGGCCTGGGCTCAGGGAACTGGCGGGCCACCTGGGAAGCAAGGAAGGAGAGAAGCCCCACCGGGCTTGGTGAAGGCTGGGCGAGCTTTCCCTGCAGTCAGCCCTCTCGTGCTCGTCAAGCCTCTGCACCGCGTAGGGCTGGGCCGCTACGGTGCGTCTGCCTGGACCAGGCAAGGGATTTGGTCCCCTAGGAGGTAATCCCTGAGCTTGGTCCTGAAGATGGATGAGGGGAAGGAAGGAGAAAGAACTCTAGGCAGAGGGCAGTGCTTGGACAAAGGATAGTTAAAAGATAATAAAGACAATTCAAAATTAAAAGGTAATCATGAAAAAAACAAAACAAAAAAGATGATGTCTGGACAGGAGAGGCCCTCTCTGAGGAGGAGGAGAGGCAGACTTAAGGGCAAAGATACTGGGACAGACAGGAGCCAGCAGAGACCCCACAGTCCAGGAAACCCTACCCCAACCCGACAGCCCCCAAATGACCAGAAACGTCACCGACCTCAGGGATGAGCCGGCCCAGTGCAGAGGTGTTCAGTGGGTTGTCATCCGACTCCTGGAATCATCCCCCACACATGATGGGCTTTAGGGCAGCCATTCTCCAAGCTAGACCCCCACTCATTCCTCATGGTCAGGGTCCTTCCCCACAGACCCCATTTACCCCTCCCAACAGCCACCCTATGGCCCCCAAACTCCAACTGCCGACCACCTGTGATTCAGCCTCAGCGGGGTCTCCCCAGCCTCTGTCCCAGTGTGCTTGTGCCCTGGGCAGCAGGCCCAGCCCTCACCAGGTGCCCCGTGACGTCCAGGTTGAGGGTGCCAGCCTTCTGCAGCAGCAGGAAGGTAGAGTCGAACATGTGCTGGGAGATGCCCACAGTTACCATGGTGTCGGTGGTGCCCATATCTGGTGGCAACGTGAAGCGGGTGGCATCCTTGGGCAAGACAATGGGTTTGCCCAGCAGGAAGAGAATAGCCTATGGATGGGGTGGGAGGGGGCAGGGGTCAGAGGGAGGGTAGCAACCGGGCCCAGGAGGCAGGTGACTCTGAGACAGAACCTTGACCCCAGGTGCCAGCCTTCCCCACCCTGCCAGGTGCCACCTGCTGTCTAGCCTCATGCCTTTGCTTGTGCACCCCACTCCCACCTGGAATGCTGCCCCAGCTCCTCTCCCCTTAACTCTCCTGCTCCTTTAGAAATCTTCGGGGACACCGAGGACCCCAGGGCCAACAGGTCCCCGGCTCTGGGCTTGCCAAGAGGCACTTACATTGATGTCCAAGGAAATGCAGTCACTGGTAACAGTGGGTGCGTCGGTCATGTAGTAGCGAATCTGAGACTCGGGGCCCACAGGGTTGAGGCCTCAGTGCACCCAGGAGGGGAAGAAAAGAGCACATTGAGGGCTACCCACCAGCGCCTTCTTTACCCGGAACACCCAATTATCCTGCCACCCCGATCAGCCAGAGCCGGGTAGTGGCAAAACTTTCCAAAACTATCAAGAATCAGAAATCAACAGTAATGTTTATAAAATTCCCAGGTGGAGGAGTGGTTATGTAACTTTTTAAAATTTGTATTGCTAGAGGACTTGTGTACTTGCCAGAGAGAAACAGAGAGAGACAGAGAGAAAGAGAGAGAATGCACCCCCAATGAGGCATGGTCATGTTGCAACCCTTCTCCTCCACTTCTCCATCCTGTTGGGGTTTGGGGCTCATAGTCATATGTGCCTGGTGTCTTTTTAAGCCATGGGCCAGGATTTGAACCATGGTTAGCCATACGGGATCCAGCTCCCTTAACCACTAGGCCACCAGGCCAGCCTGGGTGGTTGTGTAACCTTTCTAATATGAACTCAAAATAAGTGCATAGTTATTCAATTAAACAAGGTGTAATTTTAAATCTACAAAACATCTCACATACAACTCAGGCAGAGGTCCCAGATCCTAAGCACATACCAGGCCCCTGCCATGACGGGCGTGCCCATCGCTGCCTCTCTAGGGTGGTACAGAAAGATTACCAAGAGTAATCTTTCTCTCTATGGCCCCTTCTAACCATGAGAATCTGGTTTCTAAAGTCTCATCATTCTGGAAATGTGAATGGTATCGTTAAATATAATAAATCCTAAGATTCAAGAGTGCCAAGAGTCACTGATGTTAAGGCTCATAATAGGAAGATTTTGTTTGATTTTGCTTCTCAGGTCATTTGGTGTATGATATGGAGATTCTAGAACCAAATACTTGTTTCTAAAAGTTGGAGATCCCCAGATTCCATGAACTAGCGAGCACTTCGTGAGCCCACAGTCCAGTCGTCCTGCCACTGACTTCTGGAGTGAGCTTGATCCAGAAGAGACTTTAGAGAGTCTCCTGGGCCCAGTAGGCTCCCGGAGGCCCCAGCCACCCTCCCCTGGGCGCCGAGGTCTTACCAATTAAAGTGCCCAGGTGCACATTGAGCCCCTGCACCAGGTTGGAGATGCTCAGGCAGATCTGTAGCAAGACAGAGAGAAGGCTGGGGTTGGGGCAGGGGTCGGGCAGTGCTCGGGGCTAGCAGTGGTGAGGCTACCTCTGGTAAGAGGCCTGGAGTCCCTGTCTAGAAGCCACTCCTGACCTGCACACTGAGCCTGAAATCTCCTTCTTCCTCACCTCTTTGCTGGCATCTTCCAGCACCTCTTCTGAGCACTGAGAAGGCAAGAAGTTGTCCAAAGGCTGATGAGGGCAGCGTGGGCCACAGACATCAGGGCAAGGACAGGAGTGGTGGGACACAGTGGGGTGGCTACAAGCTGGCCCTGAGTGACTGAGGCAGGAGCCTGCTGCCTCAGGACCCAGAGGCCAGCTGGCGAGAGGCTGGTGCCCATGGCCAGTGCCGCCCGAGGGCCC
>NW_006159579.1:143924-150018 GCF_000334495.1 Tupaia belangeri chinensis | reverse complement strand
GCTGGCGAGAGTCTGGTGCCCATGGCCAGTGCAGCCAGAGGTCACCAGCTAGATCAGTCGGGACTTGGACTACCAGGACAGGGGATGGGAGTTTTTCCCAGGCAGTCGGAGAAATGCATTAAGCTTGGTCAGTGTGATGGGAGATGGGAACAGAGGAGATTCTGCAGGCCAGCGGGCACTCGCAGCCGGTCCAGGTGGCAGCTGGTGAGGCTGGGCCAAGAGAAGCCAAGAGGTATTCCCTTCCTGCAGCACTGCCTGCAGCCTCTTGCCCAGGAGAGGCTGAGTGTGGGGGAGAAAGGAAGGACCTGTCGGCTGGACCAACAGGTAAGGCTGAGGCACTGCCTGGGCCGCCTGCAGGACTCTCAGGACAAGCCCCACCACCCTTATGCTTGAGCCTCCGTTTTCTCATAGGCAAGATGGGGATGCCATGGCCCACTATGTGGGATGCGAGTTGATTTGACCTCACTACGCCCTTTAAAGGGAGGTAGGAGTGGGAGGGAGGGCAGGCATGAAAAGCGGCTCCTGTGGGCATTGGGACCCTGGTCCCTGGGGCGCCACCCCTCACCGGGTCTGCCACGTGGAGATAATGTGAGAGCTAAAACAGCAACACTGCTAGCAGCACTCGCTCTGCCCTGCACTGTTCTCTGTTCTAACCTTCCCAGTGTTAGCGCTTACTCTCTGCAGCAATCCCAGGGAGGGCCGGAGGAGGGAGGCTTATTCTCTTTGCATTATGGATGTGGAATCGGGGCAGAGAGAGGCCGAGTGACTTATCCACTGTACACAGCTGGAAAGGAGGAACCAGGACTTGAACCCAGGTCACGTCTGGCTCCAGGGGCCCTGCCCTGTGCACTCTCATGCTGTCTTCTTTTCCCAAACCTGAAAACATTGCCCTCTAGTGTGGTGTTGGGGCTGCCCCATAGGATGAACTTCCCTCCCCCGACAGCTCCACTGACAAAACCCTCCTTTAGTCTCCTCATCACACCCCTGGAGCATCATGCCAGCCTCTCCTTGCCCTCGCGGGGCAACTGGAGATGCCCTGTGAAGGGTCTTATATGAAAAATGAAAAGCCCCAAGCTCCCCGTGCCCTGCCAAAATCCCCACTCCCATTCATTTGCCACAACCTTGGGAGAAGCAGAGCCCTCGCTCCGAGAACTCTGCCCATGAGCCCTTTACCTTGTTCCTCAAGACAGCCTTGATGTGCTTCTGCACTGGGACCAGCAGCGCAGGGGCAGCAGTGCTGAGGACGGGACAGAAAGGCTTCCTGAGTGCCAGCGGCCTGCCTCTCAGCGAAGCCACCAGCCTGCCAGAGAAGTCTCAGCCATCGCCGGGAGGCCAGAGACCCCGTTCAATACCCTGCTCCATGCCAGACCTGGTGCCAGCATAACGGTCTTCATGGAAGAGGAGCCTGAGTCTCGAAAAAGAGGGTCACTCGTCCAAGGGCTGGCAGTGACCAAGAATGAGACAGCTGAGGCCAGGCTGGGGTACAGAGAGCGCCCTGCAGAAGCCAGACTTGGCATGTCCTTGGCCAGCTGGCTTCATGGACACTCTGCCCAGTGAGGGAGGGGGTTAGGAAGGGAGGAGCCGGGTCTACTTCTGCTTTCGCCCCAATCCTCTGTAACATGCCTACCAAAGTCTCTCCCTAGCCCTGGGCCTCAGTTTCCTCTCTGGACAACGAGCAATGGGTCTGGGTCAGTGTCTCCCAGCAATGCCCCACAGGAATCTACAGTTCCTTCATTTGCTAAAATGCGGATCCCAGTTGCAGCCCTAACTTCCAGTTCCCCCCCCAGCGGATGGTAGGAGAATGGCATCCGGGAGGATATTTTTTCTTTTTCCTTTCCTTCCTTCCTTTCTTTTTCGTGAGAGAGAGAGAGGCCAGACCTTCCCTTGGGACCTTGGGGAGCTGTAGCACTGCCCTGGCAGCTGGCCTGAAGCCATCGATCTCTGGTTGTCCACTTCCCCCTCGATGAACTGGGGAGCAGCCCTGCCCTGAGGACTAAGAGGAGCCACGAGCTAGACAGGTCACGTGTGTGAATGGACCTGGGGCAAACCCTGGCCCGCAGGAGAAGTTCAACTTCGTGCTAACATTGCACTCCCATCAGCCTCCACAGTGCTCGCTCCCCTGAAAGCAAGCCCCCGCAAAAGTGGGGTTCATTAGCAATGGGATTAGTCAGGCTGCCTGGATTTGAACACAGCGCCACCTGGGCCAGCCGCAGGTGGCATGGTGGTTAAGGGGCTGAATTCCCACATGGCCAACCGTGGTTCAAGTTCCAGACCCGGAAGCTTGAAAATCACACTGGGTGTGTGTGCATGCAGGCCCAAAATCCCAAGAAGAGAAATTAGGAGAAGAGATTGTGGAGTGGCCATCCCCCTGGGGAGCTATTTCTCACTTTCCTTCTCACTGTCTTTCTCCAGTGAGTGCACCTGCCCTATGGCAAAAACCTTAAAAAACAAAAAAAACTAGTGCCACCATTTACCAGCTGTGGGACTTTAGGCAAGTCACTCCACTGCTCTGTGCCTGTGCCTCACTTATTCTTCTGTGAACTGCAAGGATTGCTCTCAGCTCTCTGGGAGGACTACTGTGAGGATCAAACGAGAAGATCTACACCAAGGCCTGGAATGGTGCCCAGCAGTCAGCAGGTGCTCTGAGGCCTAGGGTGCCCAGCACTCAGCAGGTGCTCTGAGGCCTGGGGAAGCTACCCTAAGCTCAGATGCAAACGTGAGCGGCCGCCTGACCCTCTTGGAGAACTTGGCCGGTGTCCGCCCCTCCCTGGGCTGCAGACCCTCCATCTCTGTAGGGAAGGTGGCCCTCCAAGGTTCCGAACTAGCCAGAATCCCTCCCCAAGGCACGTGTTTGTGGCTGATATCCACACTGAGGGTGTGATGACAAGGATGCAGGCTCTGGCTGCTCGCTTGCTGTGTGACCTCAGGCAAGTCCCTCTCCCTCGCAGAGCCTGAGCATCCCCACCCATAACACAGGCCTGGGGACCCGCTGCAGTGGCACAGCAGTCATGCAGCACTCGGCGATGCCGAGACCACATGGCTCGCACCCTGAGGGCTCCCTACAACACCAGCGGCGTGCCCGTGCACCCCTCATCCTGGCTGGCTGAGGCCGGGCTGGATCGCAGCACGAGGATCTGCTGAGGGCACTCTCTCTCCCTTTCATAGAAGAAATAAATAAAAATAAAATGTAAGAACAAAGGCCTGGGGGCCAGCAGGTAGCATGGTGGTTAAGGTGCTGGATTCCCATGTGGCCAACTGTTATTTGAGTCCTGGACTGGGTGGCTTTCTCTCTGAATGTCTCTCTCTGATCAAATTAAAATAATAATAATAAAAAATAAAATTAAATTAAATAATTCTTTTTTTTTAATAAAAAGAACACAATCATGACAGTGGGGGTCTCTTTGGTCCGTTGTGGCACTGGAGTTCTGAGTGGGAAGCTCAGGAGATGCACTCAACCTTAATACTCGGATGCCCGTGACCCAGCCCTCACCAGGCACCCACCTGTTACTGCCATCAAAAACACTGGCATGGCCGAAGCGTGAGAAGCAGGCGGAGATACTGACCACGGGGGTCCCGATGGAGCCCTGGGCCACGCGGGCGTCGGCCAGCAGTACCACGGGCAGCATCAGCTCCAAGGGCTCGGAGGCCCTGCAGGGAGGCCAGTTTTGTGTCAGTGACACCCCCCAGCAGAGCCACCATGGCTGCTGAGAGTCCCCCCAGCCCAGGCCTGCCCTGTACTTGACACAGGCAGGCTCCCCACTGCATGAGATGGCCCTAGCTGAGGCAGTCCCAGAGTCCCCCCAGGTTCCATCCGGGGCCCTAGGGTTCGTGGCAGCTGGGTGTGAACTCTGGCTCCATGGGCCCTCTCACTGTGAGGCCCTGGCCAGTTGTTCTCTGTGATGAGCCTCAGTTTCCTCTTCTGTGAAATGGACATACGGTCGGTCCCTCTTTCACAGGGCCACGGGAAGCACACGGGAAGCCAATACCGGGCAAGGGAGTTAAAGTAAGAAACCCCTCTGCGTGGCCAGCTTGCAGTTTGGAAATCAGATGTCATAGCGTGCAGTGTGCCTGCTGCACAGAAGTACTGACAGCGACACCTGTCCTGGCCGCACCCTGTGCCGTGAAAGAGAGGAAACTCCAACTATGCAGTGAACCCACTCGCTGCTGCCCAGTCACCCTGCAAAGCTGTATCCCATTTTACAGATGAGAAAACAGGCCTGGAGAAGTGAGGTGACACTGCCCTGTTGCACAGCTACTGAGCAGGGTCTGAGTTCTCAGAAACTCACTCTTCCTTAAGGTAAGAGAGAGGGCACTGTCCAGAAAGTGGGGAGGTCTGGAGGGCAGCCTGGAGGAGTTGCTAACACCACTTCCCTCACTCTGCCCCTCTCGACATCCCTGAAACTGCTCCCTCCTCTCCACAAGGAGAGTCACTCACCTAAAGATCTGGAAAGTGAAGTTGGCCGTTGCCGACATGTGTATCCCAAGATCAGCAACGAAATTCAGGTGGAGGTGGGGGACAACGACATTCCGGATCTGGATCCTGCAGGGTGAGAATCAAAATGACAGGCGTCCCCAATAGCTATGGAATCAGCTCTGGGAGGGTGCTCCAGGCCATAGCCCCACTGCTGATGATAGAAAGAAGGAATTTCTGGGGACCAGCAGATGGCGTAATGGTTACATCGCTGGACTCCCACATAGTGGACCATGGTTCGAGTCCTGGACCTGGTGGCTTAAAACTCAGGCCAGCACATGTGCGTGCGTGTCCAAGATCCCAAGAGGAGAATGGAGGAGAAGGGATTGTAGCATGGCCATCCTCCCTGGGGGATGATTTCTCTCTTTCTGTCTCTCTGTCTCTCCAGCAAGCACATGCACCCTATAGCAAAAAATCTCTCTCTTAAAAAAATAAAAAATAAAAAAGGAAGAAGGCATTTCTGGGACTGGCTCCATAGAAAGTACGGGGCTTATAGGCCTCTCTCTCTTCCTGGTGAGCACAAATGCCCTATAGCAATAAAAGAAGGAATTCTGACAACTGGAGCCCTGCAGTGAGGGAGGGGTGGTAAGTGCCCGCTCCCGGGAGCCATGCAAGCCAAGGGTGGACATGGGGAAAACAAGCAGAGGGCCTGAGCCTGGGCAGGACATGGATGGGATTACTGACCAGGTTTCTGACCATTTCTCACCACGGTCTGGAAAGCTGGAAGGTGGGAAAAGAAAGGCTTTGAGACCCACAAAGAGCAGAAACACCCCCACAGAGCGTTCTAGTCAACATCTTCGGCTTGCAGCCCTCCAGCCACAGGGAGCTCGCCCCTTCGCAACCGCCTGCTCCATCGGCTAAGCGCTGCCCCGCTGCCCTATGACTTCCTTGTATCCCCCAAACAGAAGCCGCTTCCCCACCGCACAGTAGTAAGAGGGGAGATGCCATAAGTGGCATAAAGCCGAAAGGTCACGTCAAAACTCTGCCCTCAAACACTCTCACTGTGACCTTGGGTGACATCTTTCCACAACTGCCTTCAGGACACGGGCTGACCTAGAAGCCACCTCTGTTCCCTGGACAGCCCTCCTGGATGTGTCCCCACGTCTACAGTGAGGGTCCTCAGCACAGTTGCAAACAGCCCGTGGTGTCTGCCATGCAGCCAGACCTCCCGTCATTTAGGATTCCTCGGCGGCTGGGGGTTGACTCCACTCCCGTGTTCCACCAGTACCCGCCGGGACACGAGCAGCCCTCCAGCCCTGCCCAACTCAGCTGCGTCTCAAAGGGGGCCATGAGCTGGGTGATCTTCACCCACCTATTGTCCCAGCACTTCGAGTTTAAATCTCACTTTCCATTTTGCTATCAGGTACATGTGCTCATGGGAGAGAGAGAGAGAGACAGAGAGAGAGAGATTTGGGGCACACATACACGTACACATGCCCAGCACGTTTTTCAAGCCACCGGGTCCAGGACTTGAACCACACAGTCGACAATGTAGAATCTAGTTCCCTTAACCACCATACCAGTAGCTGGCCCCAAATGTTTTTAATTAGTTGCTATCAAACAAAGATTGATAGTTTGTGTATGTGTGTGTGTGCCTGTGTGTGTGTGTGTGTGTGTGTGTGT
>NW_006159579.1:128898-142647 GCF_000334495.1 Tupaia belangeri chinensis | reverse complement strand
CCCCTCCGCACCCGCCTGCTCCATCGGCTAAGCGCTGCCCCGCTGCCCTATGACTTCCTTGTATCCCCCAAACAGAAGCCGCTTCCCCACCGCACAGTAGTAAGAGGGGAGATGCCATAAGTGGCATAAAGCCGAAAGGTCACGTCAAAACTCTGCCCTCAAACACTCTCACTGTGACCTTGGGTGACATCTTTCCACAACTGCCTTCAGGACACGGGCTGACCTAGAAGCCACCTCTGTTCCCTGGACAGCCCTCCTGGATGTGTCCCCACGTCTACAGTGAGGGTCCTCAGCACAGTTGCAAACAGCCCGTGGTGTCTGCCATGCAGCCAGACCTCCCGTCATTTAGGATTCCTCGGCGGCTGGGGGTTGACTCCACTCCCGTGTTCCACCAGTACCCGCCGGGACACGAGCAGCCCTCCAGCCCTGCCCAACTCAGCTGCGTCTCAAAGGGGGCCATGAGCTGGGTGATCTTCACCCACCTATTGTCCCAGCACTTCGAGTTTAAATCTCACTTTCCATTTTGCTATCGGGTACATGTGCTCATGGGAGAGAGAGAGAGAGACAGAGAGAGAGAGATTTGGGGCACACATACACGTACACATGCCCAGCACGTTTTTCAAGCCACCGGGTCCAGGACTTGAACCACACAGTCGACAATGTAGAATCTAGTTCCCTTAACCACCATACCAGTAGCTGGCCCCAAATGTTTTTAATTAGTTGCTATCAAACAAAGATTGATAGTTTGTGTATGTGTGTGTGTGCCTGTGTGTGTGTGTGTGTGTGTGTGTGTTTCAAAATTTGGGCAGCGCAATAAACTTATTCTATTTCCACAAAGTCCCATTGTTTTTTTCTCTTGAAAACTCAAAATCTGGCAGTAGTGAGTCTGTGTTCCCACATGACCATCAGCCCAGTTCCTGGAGGGTCTGAGTTCGAGATGCCCCACCCACCTCTGCACAGGGGTGTCTGCGCATTGGAGGTGAGGGGCGTGGTAAGTCGGGCTCAGACTCGTGCCCGAATTCAGCATCTAGATTTTGGAAGACGGAGCTGGAGGTCTTGCGAGGCTTGGGGTCACAGGAGCCACGGTGCTGGCCCTTGAGGGTAGAAATCCACTGACTCAGGGTACCAGGCCCCCATGCTTCTGCTTTGGTCCCTTCTCCTAAAGCCTCCTGTGGACACTGCCCTGGTGGGGAGCATCCTCCTGGCTGGCGGAGGAGCATTCCTCGATAGAGGAGAGAGAGCCCTCTGATGGCTGCCCGATGGATGGGCCTGTGGGCGGGGGCGGGCAATTACCTAGCAGGCAGGAGCATACCTCTGCTGACTGCCACGCTGGCCTGGGAGGCAAGAACACTCCACCTGGGGGCAGGAGCACTCACCTGGTGGGCTGAAGCGTCTCTCCGCTCTGGTCCAGGAAATATGGGATAGTGACCTGCAGGGCCCGCTGGAGAGGGGCTCTCCCGATTTCAGACACTATGGGGCCAGGGAAGGCTGTGATCAGGCTGTGGTCAGGCTGCCCTCGGGAACCACCCAGCAGTGAGAACACACCACCTGCCACCTGCCCTGCACCTCAGCAGAGGCTGGAAGAGGTGCTTGCACACGGGCATGCAGGGAAGGCAGTGGCTCCCCACAAGCCCCCCTCAGGTGCACTGTCCACACCAGGCCCACCGCAGGACACACACTTCCTATCTCATTCTGCCTCTTGAAATCCCACTTGTTTACCCCATCCCCAAAAAACAATGAAATCTCTTGCCCTCTCGCAAGATTCCAGATCCCACCTACTCCGAGAACCTCCTCTAAGTCCCCAAGAAGACAGAACATTTCCCAGTCAGGCCTGGTCTGCAATGGAGGTGACCTCTGGAAGGGAAGGGACCAGCCTTACTGGAGGCTGAGGCCTCTAGAGCCCCTCAGATCCTAAAAGCCAATCCTAGTTCTGCTACTCACTGCCTGGGTGGCTGCTCTGTGCCTGTCTCCCCATCTCCGAGTTTGCAGTGACTACAATGGAACTGTCACACAGGGCTGCCGGGAAGGCTGGGTGCGTGGCAAAGTCTGAGTTCTGTGGAAACAGCACTGTCCCACACAGCACTGCAGACGTGCCAGGCACCGTCCCCGGTGCTTTGCTTTTTCCATCCTTGTGCCCACTCCACAGCCAGGTGGGGACACCTGGTGAGGACAGGCGCTGGCCTAGACTGAGGCACCTGGCTCCTCAGCCTCGGGGCCTCCTCACTCAGCCACGCGCTGGCCCGAGAGGCGCTATTAAACGTGAGCTGGGTTAAAATAAGAGGTACTGGTGCTGGCAGTGGGGAGCCAAGAGGCCCCAGTTCTGCTCATGCGGGAACTTGGGAAGCCACGAGCCTCTCTGGGCCTCAGTTTCCCCAGACCTGGGGTGTAGAGGTGGTGGTCCCCATGGTCCTGAGGCCTCTCTCTGGCCTGACCATCTACGGTTGAGCTGAGACTCACACCTAGGCCTTGGCCTCCATTCACAGTGCTCTCCTGACAGGGCTTGAACCGTGGGGCTTGCAGGTGGCCCAGGAAGACACAGAAGTCACCAAGCCCGGCCTTGCAAGTGGTGTGTGCTCTGTGGGCCTCTCTAGGGATTTCCGCAGAGAACTCCCCAGGGACAAAGGCTCGGCCAGGACAGGCAGAGGTCAGGAGGGCGTGGAGAGCAGTGGCCCTCACGTCCCTGTCTGCAGGCATCTGTGCCTGTCACGCTCCGACACGGATCACTGATCCCTTTCATCACCTGCTCACCTGCCCGGATACAAGGTCCTGGAAAGCTGTGTGTGCACCCCAGAGGACGGCCCTGCTGCTTCCCTGAGCCACGGCCTTGCTGCTCCATGGCTGCGCCATCGAAAGTCCCTTCTGCTGTCCGCCCTGGGTCTCTTACGCTGTATTTGAGATTACTCTGGCAAAGCAGCTCCCAATTTCTTATCCCTGAGCCAGCTTTAGTGGGTCCCCGAAATCTCTTAGAGAAGCAGGTTAGGGGGTGAATGATCATTTCTGTGCTGGGGTCCTGGTTTCTTCATCATGCCTTTCCCAGAGGATGGAGCAGGACTTGGAAGGATGGAGCAACAGAATCACAGGACAGAGGCCCACCTATGAGGGGCCCAGAGACAGGTGTGTTCTCTCCCCCTGAGCACAGCAGGGTGTTATTTCAGGACATCCCCTCAATGCTGTGTTAGATAGGACTCTTCTGCAAGTGCACATGCCCTATAGCGAAAACCTCTCCAAAAAAAAAATACGACTCTCCCAAACATATGTGTGCATGCAGATACCACACATGCATACATGCGTACACCCAGGGAGCATTCACCCCTGGACACTTAAGTTCACACACTGGCACACCCCCATGAAATTTCAGACTCGTAAGCAGACACGTAAGCAAAAATAGCCACTCCACAGGTCCACGTGAGCATCTGACTGCACACCTGCAAACCGGCCGGGTGGTGTGTTCGCCCACCCCTGAGTTCATCTACTGAGCACCCGTCGAGTGGCACTGTCTGGGGGCCAGGCGTAAGCAGCAGGTAACACATGAGTCCTCACAAGGCTTGAACTCACAGACTCACATGCACACTTCGGATTGCGCACACACGCAGACACGGGCTCTCCTGCCCCACCTGTAGCGCGTCTCTTACCGTAGTTCAGTGCAGCCATGTTGATTCTGACCACGGTGCCCGGCATGGAGGCGCCAGCCACGGAAAGCAGCAGGACCAGCAGCAGGCCCAGCCCGCACACCTGAGCCATGGCTGCCCTGGCTGTGCCCCCCAGGATCTGTGGGCTGGGGGTGGGGAGGTGGTAAGCAGGGCACGTGGCCAGAACAGCCCTCCCTGAGCCTCCCGTGCCCCACTCAAGCTTGGAGGGCTCCAGCACGGATGGACCCAGCCCTGCCCCAGGCCCCGGGCGTCAGTTTTGGCATCTCCATTTTGGGAACCATCACCTTCTCTGCTTGCTGCATTGGGAAACACAGGGGACTCTGGTCTGAAAACGGTCCCCAAGACCCGGCAAAGAAATGGCCTTTCCAAACGCCTCCCAGCAGGCCATGTTGGAGGAGGGTGGGGAGACTCCCAATAGGGAGACCAAGGGCGGATTCTTGGCCCAAGAAGAGAACCGAGGCCCACCACCCCAATGCCAGGCCGTTCGCCAGATGCCAGGCGTCCAGCCCCATGTGACAGCCCAGTTGGCGTCCAGCTGTCCAAACTCTGCTACAGAAGGACCCAGGGTGGCTCCTGTCCTCAGCTCATCCTAGTCAGGTGAGGAGTGATCTAGAAGTAGGTCTCTCGCCTGGCCCCCCAACCCCTCCCAACCCAGCCCAGCCAAGCGGCGGGTCTGTGTCCGGCTCAGGGAGAGGGAGCCAGGTGAGAGTGAGGGGCCACCAGGGGTGGACGGACACTTCTGTACAAGGCAGCCGGCAGTGGTATTCCATTGAACAGACGGAGAAGTCGCGACTCCTTGGAAGAGTGCCAGCCCCAGCCCCATCCCCATTCCCACCTCAAGGTCCCTGAAGCAGGGGGAGTCCCAGTTCCAGGCAAGCCTTCCTGTGGCCGGGCGGGCAGGTGTCGAGTTGCTTTATGAGATCCCGTGTACAGGGCCCACTGGGAAGGCACCTGGGGAGGGCAGGTTTATTTGCGGCTCCAAATGTTTTCCCTGCAAACACGGCCTTTGTCAAAGCGTCTCATCCCACATGTGCGGTGAGGCTGCCACGTAGCTGGGCCTGGCTGCCAAGCACTACAAGACCCTGGGCTTGGGCCGCCTCGGCCTCAAGGGCCAGAGATCTCTGCGAGGAGGTCTGCCCCCAGGAGGGTCCTCTCATCAGTCCAGCCAGGCTCAGCTGAGGCTTGGCAGGGAGGATATATTCAAAGGCAGGGGGATGCCTACGATGATCTCTCAAGCCTCGTCTCCAGACCATCCCAGAAAAGTGACCCTGTTAGGAGGAACAGGAGGCTTCCTGAGCCCTGATCCGTCACTGGCTGAGCTCTGATCCCCATCACACACTAAGCCCTGATCCTAGTCACACGCTGAGCCCTAATTCGAAAGGGAACGGACAGTGTGCCTGGCCTGGTCCTCGCAGCATCCCACTCCAGCCTCTAAATGCACATCCCACACACAGTGCACTGAGCCCATCACCTCTCCACGTTACGAACTCCAGACTCCACCTCGGGGACCCCAGGAAGAAATTTGTATGTGTGTGTGCATGTGTGCATGTTTGTGTGATTATGTGTGCATAGCCTCACACACACACACAGTCAGAATTACTGGCATCAAAGGAAAATGTGTGTGTCGAGGAGTATGTACGTGAAATGGGCACATGAACATGGTGTTACATGCCTGTGGATACAAACACACACGACTGCAGGTGTGCAGAGTTCATTGTGCATATGGATATGTGGATTTTGCCTACTGCGTGTTTGCAGGTCTGTGTGTGTATGGTGTTAGGTGTATGTGTAAGTGTGTACAGTGGACTAGTTCCTGGTTTGGGGGTGTGCATGTGTGTTTGTGTGTCTGTACACACACACGTGCACCAGAGCTGATGCAATACCGTCAGGGAAGGCCCGTCCATTCCTCTGCATAGCTCACCTGGGGCACAGGTACAAGGTCCTTGGGAACTTCCTTCACTCTAGAGCCTTCTGTGGCTCCCATTGACTCTACACAGCCCAAATAGCCAGAGCCCAGAAATGCCAGCGCTGGGTCCCACTAATGCCACAGAGTTGGCAGAGGACATGGACAAGCCTCCCCTGAGTGACAGAGCTCACCTGGAATAGCCCTACCTTCCAGCTAATGCTCCCTGACACTCTTCTAGAGGCAAAAGAGAATGGGAAGAGCCAGTTATGAGATCCCTAACATCCTGGTAATGGCCTCGGGGTGTCGACAGTGCATAAGACCAGGCCCTCTCGCTTCAGCATAGCTGAGATCAACAGCAGATTCAAGGGACAGAAGTGCAAATATTGACCAAAGACACTCTCGGTGTTTGTGCTCAGCATGAACGTTTCCTCTTCCTCTTCCTCGACATTTGGGAGACAGCCCATAAAACAAAGGCGGGAGCACCAGCCAGCCCCTCTCTGAACCCCCCAGCTGTCCAGCAGCAGTGGTGAGCTGTGTACAAGCTGTCCTGCCAGCCACTTCACCCAGGGATGGCGCCGGTTCTGCTGCATCTCCAGTGCCTGAAACGTACCGAGTGTTTAATAGCTATTGGATTTGTTTAGTGCATAAGTGAATAAAGGAGCCATTGGAAGATTCTTGTAACAGTTACAGTGAGGCCTTTTCTTTCTTTTTTTTAGTTTCATTAGAGTGTGTGCACTCTAGTCTGAGAGAAAGAGAAAGAGAGAGTGAGAAATCACCCCTAGGGAGACGGTCACAGTGCAATCCCTTCTACAGTCTCCTCTTGGAATTCTGGGCATGCATACACACATGTCCAGCATGTTTTTCAAGCTGCCAGGCCCGGGACTTGAGCCATACAGTCTGCCATGTAGGATCCAGTCATCAGAATCATCATTCCACCAGGTGACACCAGTGACAGCATTTCAGTGTCCCCGTTACTGAACATTCCTGGAGGTGTTGAATGTATTTCCCATGGCTGCCATAACAGGTGGCCGTGAGCATGGAGATTGAAAACACAAATTCATCAGCTTACTGTTCTGGAGGTCAGAAGTACAAAACGGGTCTCCCTGGGTCAAAGTCACGGAGGGGCAGGTATTCTTTGACGTATAACTGGGTTATGTCCCAATGAGCCCATCACCAATTGAAGACATTGTAAGTTGAAATGGGCGCTTGTTTTGTATATTCACATGATGGGATGAGAAAATACAAAACAAAATATCCAAAAAGCATTGGCGACAGGGTGCAGGGAAGATTTTTTGTTTACCTGCACGATGGAGTAGCTGACAGGCTGGGGCCCACGGCCTCTGCCCCACCTGACAGGAGTGTCACATGACCGATCTCTAGCCCTGGAAAAGGTCAAGATTCAAAATCCGAAACCATTTCTACTGAACATGTATTGCACATCATCGTAAAGTTGAAAAAGCTTAAGTGGAACCACTCTAACTTAGGATCATCTACACGGGAAGGGCTTATTACTTCCTGGAGGCTGTGAGAGAGGAATTGTTTCCTTGACCTTTTTGGCTTCTGGGGGCCACCCTCATTCTTGGCTCTTTCCCCCATTTAAACACCAGCAATGTTGGGCTGGGTGTTTGTCATGCTGTCATCTGTCCAATCACAAGGACACTTATGGTTATGCTGGGACCACTTAATCTAGCATATTCTCCCAGTCTCGAAGTCATCTGATTAGCAACCTTAATGCCATCTGCTGCCTTTAATTTTCTGCTATAGTTTAGATGATACTTTGTCCCCCAAAGGTTCATGGTCTAAAAGCTTAGTCCCCAGTGTAATGACTTTGAGAGGTGGTGAGAACTTTAAAAAATAGCGCTTAATAGAAGGGCACCATCCAGTTGCCTGGGGATGGGAGGGGGACAGACAGAGGAAGTGGGAATCCTTCTCCCTCATTTTGCACACGCTCACTTTCCTCTGCTTTGGTTAATCATGTTGCGATGTAGCATCAGAAGCCAGCTTGATGCCAGCCCCATGCCTTTGGACATTCCAGCCACCAGAATTATATAAACTATTCTCCATAAATCACTCAGCCTCAGGTGCTTCAGTTTAGCCACACAACAATGGACTAAGACATTCACGGCTGCCATATAATGTAACATATTCACTTATTCAGTTTTATTTTTTCTTTGAGAAGGTTTTGCTATAGGGCGCGTGTGCTCGCCAGAGAGACAGAGAGGAACACAGAGACAGAAAGCAAGAAATTACCACCCAGGGAGGATGACCACACCGTAATCCCTTCTCCTCCATCATTCTCTTGGGATCTTGGGCACGCACGCGCATGAGTCTGGCGTGAGTTTAAGCCACCAGGTCTGGGACTTGAACCACGGTCAATTACGTGGGAGTTCAGCAACATAGCCATCACGCTAACTGCTGGTGTCAACATGTTCAGGTTTTTATTCATGGGCCTTTGGGGAACCATAATTCCACTTCCAACAGGTATTTAGACTGCAATTTTGAGCAACTACCACCAGGGGGTTAAGAGTGAATTCATTTTTAACTTCACAGTCCAAATGGTCAAATACAAAAAGCTTAGCCAGACATTTCCACTCGGTTATGCTTATCTTTTTGCCCAGTACAAAGTAGAATCTTAGTAAAAGAGTAACACACTTAAATGTTATTTTGTGTTAGGCAGACTGCCCACCAGGAAGCAGCTCAGCATTATAAAATACATTCCTATGAACCTAGGAAGTGGGTAACTCTGGGAAGCTTGGGTCAGGAAGGGCCCTAGGGAGCAATGAAAAGCATGGCCTAATTAATGAAGCCTCAGTTCTCACTCTTGCTCAGCCTCTGAGACACTAACGTGGCCCTTCCTGTCTTAAGACCTCAATTTCCAAATCTTAAAAAACAGGCAGTTGGACATGATGGCTTCCTCTAGGGCAGGTTCCAGGGCCAAGCTGGAGACTGCCCCTCCCCAGCCCACCTCCTTTGTGAGGTCACAGAGCTCACAGCTCCACCCGACCCAGGCAGATTCTCCATGGCACCTTCCAGGGGACACTCAGAGGCAGCAGCTCCCTCTTCACTGACTCCCAGACATCCCACCACCAACCCCAGCCCTCGAGAAGGAAACTGATGCCACGGTTCCCAAGGAACCCCGGAGACCCAAGTGCTCCACCCGAAGATGCGCACAATCCCAGGTCCAGGAGGTGAGGATGGCGGCCCCTCCCTTTGCCCGGCCCTTCAAAGTTTTGTTTTGCTTTGTTTTGGGAAGATTTTTGCTATAGGGTGCATGTGCTCGCCAGAGAGACAAAGAGACAGAAAGTGAGAAATCACCTCCCAGGGCGGGTGGTCACTCCATAATCCACCGCCCCCCCCGGGATTTTAGGCAAACACGCACATGCACCCAATGCGAGTTTTAAGCTGCTGGGTCCAGGACTCAAACCTAATATGTGAGAGTTCAAAGATATAACCATTATGCCATCTGCTGGTTCCAACAGTTTACAGAATGCTCACCTCCCCTCGGAGGTGAGAAGCATTATCAGTCACACTCTGCAGACACAGCCACTGTGATCAGAAAGGTGGGACAGTGGCCAGGAAGTGGTGCAACAACCATCCTCTCAGCACGTGTTTAGTGAGCACCTACTGTGTGGCAGGCACTGCAGAGAATGCTGGGAGCATGGCGCTGTGCCAAGCCACCTGCCCCTGGCCTCATGGAATTCGGAGCCCAGTGAGAGAAAGAGAAACGAACAGGAAACATGTATTTCTGCTGGCCTGGCTGCTAGGAGCTCTCTGGTTATAAATGACAGAAAGTCTGATTTGAGTTGATGTCCAGAGCCAGGCCAGAGTGCAGCAGTTAAGGGCTGTGCAGAGGAAGCTGATCCCACACAGCAGACTGGGGTTCGAATCTGGGCCCCCACAGCAATGTGCCAGGTGCACGTACTCATGCCAGGATCCTGACAGGACAGAGAACTAGAGGAAGGAGGACTGAGGCATGACCGGGCCCCACTGAGGGGTTTTCTCTCTTTCACATGCATACACAAGAACCAATAAAGGGAAACAGAAAAAAAAATGCTGCTTAGATCAGGGTCCCCAAATTAGGTACATAAAAGAATCCACGGGGGTAAAGGGAAGACACTCTTAAAAACTGAGTGTATTTTTTTTTAGGTTATCCTCTTCTACTCCATATTCCTTGGAGTGCATAAATAAATCTGTACATTTGAAAAGGGCAAGTAATAAGCTAGCATAACTGGACACACATGCACAATTTCTTTTTTAAGTAATTTTAAAAATTTATTCAATTTTATTTATTATTATTATATATTTTTTTTTAATTTGACCAGAGAAAGAATGAGGAAGAGAGAGAGGGAAAGTGAGAAAGCAAGCCTCCAGGTCCAGGACTCAAACCGTGGTTTACAGAATGCTCACCTCCCCTCGGAGGTGAGAAGCATTATCAGTCACACTCTGCAGACACAGCCACTGTGATCAGAAAGGTGGGACAGTGGCCAGGAAGTGGTGCAACAACCATCCTCTCAGCACGTGTTTAGTGAGCACCTACTGTGTGGCAGGCACTGCAGAGAATGCTGGGAGCATGGCGCTGTGCCAAGCCACCTGCCCCTGGCCTCATGGAATTCGGAGCCCAGTGAGAGAAAGAGAAACGAACAGGAAACATGTATTTCTGCTGGCCTGGCTGCTAGGAGCTCTCTGGTTATAAATGACAGAAAGTCTGATTTGAGTTGATGTCCAGAGCCAGGCCAGAGTGCAGCAGTTAAGGGCTGTGCAGAGGAAGCTGATCCCACACAGCAGACTGGGGTTCGAATCTGGGCCCCCACAGCAATGTGCCAGGTGCACGTACTCATGCCAGGATCCTGACAGGACAGAGAACTAGAGGAAGGAGGACTGAGGCATGACCGGGCCCCACTGAGGGGTTTTCTCTCTTTCACATGCATACACAAGAACCAATAAAGGGAAACAGAAAAAAAAATGCTGCTTAGATCAGGGTCCCCAAATTAGGTACATAAAAGAATCCACGGGGGTAAAGGGAAGACACTCTTAAAAACTGAGTGTATTTTTTTTTAGGTTATCCTCTTCTACTCCATATTCCTTGGAGTGCATAAATAAATCTGTACATTTGAAAAGGGCAAGTAATAAGCTAGCATAACTGGACACACATGCACAATTTCTTTTTTAAGTAATTTTAAAAATTTATTCAATTTTATTTATTATTATTATATATTTTTTTTTAATTTGACCAGAGAAAGAATGAGGAAGAGAGAGAGGGAAAGTGAGAAAGCAAGCCTCCAGGTCCAGGACTCAAACCGTGGTTGGCCATGTGAGAGTCCAACACTTTAACCACCCCATCACCTGCCAGCCCCCATAATTTCTTAATAAACACACATAAAACCACTGGGGGTAGAATAAAAAACATGTGAAGACTTTGCCTTAAGAAATCGAAGATTCTGAAACCTCACACACCAGGTGCAGGTGACTCCAGGGTGTACTACCTCTGCTGTGCGCACTGCCACCTACGGCCATTCCTGCCATCCGTGTGCTTTCTCTGGCCTCCGCTCCACTCAGCGGCTGCCCCGGTGCTGGGTGTCCAGCTGACACATAGCTTTATAGGGTGGTAGGAGAATGGTATTGGTTTCTGTGGGTCTCATTTCAGCAGTAAGAACATCTTTCCCCCAAGTGCCATCCCTTCTAGCCACCCCCTACCTAGCGTCCCTACCCTTCAAGCACCGCCCTCCATCTTTGAACCAATCACAGCAAAGGGAGCAGGAGTACTGCAACAGGCTTTGACCAATCAGAATTGCCTAAAATCATAAAGTCTAGGAGCAGAGAAAGGAATGAAATCAGGCTTCTGCCAGCCTCTGGGACTCCTCATGGTGACACTCACCTGTGACTGCCCCGGCAACCTGAGTTCTTTCCTCAAAAGAGACCTGGGTCTGGGGTCAACCACACCTGAGTTTGTCCCTGATTCATAGACTCGTGGTCTTGGGAAAAGTTCTCAGCAACTCAGTGTGAGATGTGATGACCCTCGTTCTTCATCCAATTGTGAATCTTGTCATCCCAGGGTCACCCAACGAGGCCGGAACACCAGCAGGATGGCAGAGGACTCCTCATCCAGTGCAAGTGAGCAGGGATGGTACTATAAGATCTTCTTGGGCAGGGAGCAACTGAGGCTCAGAGATGTCACAAGGGCAACCCAGGGCCACCGAGCAAGGGGCAGGCAGGGGCAGAGGGGCAGGGATGCCTACCCCAAGCTCTGGGTGCTCCCTGGGTCTCTGGCAACATCCCGTCCCAGAGGCTGGCAGCGATGTGACAGTCCTGTGCTCTCTGCAGGTGACGCGTTCCTGCTACCTGTCCGTATCAGTACCCCAGCCATAAGCCTGACTCAGTGGATACTGGGATGTATGTGTACGTATATACCAAGGAACCGCTTCGGTTATCAACATGGGCCCCTGGGAGAGGGTCCACTCTCAGTGCAGGCTGACTGCAGGGCAGGGTGCAGGGGGCGGGCAAAGCCTGCACTGGGGGCAATGGTGGCAGAGCTGCAGGCTGAGCTCTGGAGGTATCACTCCCTCCAGGAGCTCTGTGGTGGTTGGAGAAGGGAAGTGGAAGGGAGACTTGCTGTTTGCAGGAGGAATTAACCGCCAGCTCTGGGACCTGCTTTGCCACCAGCTGGGCACTGGTACTATCCATCCATCCACTGAGTCATCTGTCAATTCACCCATACCCTTATTTGCTAATATGTCCATCTACTCAGTCCTCAACCCTTCCATCTCTGTCTGTTCATCCATCCTTTCATTCTCCCACACTCTTCTCCATCTTCCTATTCATCCATCTTCCTAGCCATTCTCATTTTTCCATCTATCCACATATGCTCCCACCTTTCCAATCGTTCTGAACCTCTAGTTTTTGCCTAGCTCCATATTGGGCACCCAGAGATGACTCAGACCAGGACTCTGTCCTTGCCAAGCTTCCAGAGTCTGGGAATGGGCATTGCAGCCTTTTTGTGCTCCTGAGTCACCATAAGCACATATTAACTGCCAGTTGTGGATGGCGCTCACCTGTAGGATCCATCCTCCCTCCACGCTGGTGCTTACTCATGAGCAGAGCCAGGGGCAGTGCTAGACTCAACCAGAAATGTCAAGAGGGTCTTCCAGTCCTGGGCATTTCCCCCAGCCATAGAACAGTCACCGAGTCCTCATAGTGGGACAGAAATGAGCACGCAGCTACTCACTGTTCTGTCTCCTCTACAGCCTGGTTCACCTGCCTGGCCTGCTTCCTGAGAACGCAGGCCCAGCAAGTTCTGTTCAACACCTGCAGGTGAGCAGGGAAGGTCGGGGGAGTGGGACGGGGGCTGGGAACGGGCAGCTGGTGCCATGGCAGCCCTCTCCTTGGTTTGGACCTCTCCTTGATAGCCAGGCCAGGTAAACAATCCCAAACCTGGCTTTCGTGAGATCCTCCTCCCCAGAAACCACTGTGGCTCCCACTGCTCCATCTCCTCAGCCTATAGCCTCCTGGAACCTGCCCCACCCTCCCTTTCAAAGCTGAACTCATTCTACTTCCTGCCGGAAACACTGTGGGCCAGCAAAGCGAGGAGTCTCCCTCTCTGGACCCACTATTCCTATGCCACTACCGTGCTTTTGCGCAGGCTGTTCTCCCGGCCTGACTGCCTGTCCCCTCCTTTCCCTTTACCCTTCCCGCCCATGAAAGCTCCTCTGAATTTCCGCAGAGCTGTCCACCTCCTTCCTTCACTTAAAGTGGACATTTTAAACATTTCCTCAATGCTTAGCCCTGGCCCCCACCACTCAGGGGCTCCCAGTCAGATGAGAAAGACAGTGCCAAGGGGAATGTTGAGAGGTCGACCGTGGCGGTCTTAGGAGCAGGAGACATCTGAGCTGAAGCCCAAAGGACATGTTTACCAGGAGAGGAGACAGAGGGGGACAAACAGCATGCAGATAGAAAAGGGAACGAGGAGGAAGAAGGCAAACCCTCGCAGAGCCCCCAGCATTTCCGTGACCATGGCCTCTGTCCTCCAGGTGCAAGCTGCTGTGCCAGAAGCTCATGGAGAAGACGGGGGTTCTGGTCCTCTGTGCTTTCGGTGCGTCTCCAGGGCCCTGTCCAGTCCCAGGTCGAGGTGTCCCAGAGGTCTGGCCAATCCTGGGGCGGGAAAGAGCAGGAGCTATGGAACCTACTAAGTAACACTGT
>NW_006159579.1:123876-128788 GCF_000334495.1 Tupaia belangeri chinensis | reverse complement strand
GGGAAAGAGCAGGAGCTATGGCACCTACTAAGTGACACTGGGCCACACACTGCCCTCTATGCCGCTCAGCTTCCCCATCTCTCAAGTGGGTGTTACTGTGAGGATTCATTGAGATGGTGGCCAAGACAAGTATTTGAAAGCCAAGAATGGCTTTGAAAAGTGCGAAGTTCTCCCAAACCATGTGACAGTCCTTGTTACCTCCTCTTTCTGGGTTTCCATGGATTCTTGGCAGTCACTGCCACTGCCTCTCATGTCACAGCTTTGCCTTCCCAAGTAAAGTCTCTACCCTTCACCTGAGTCGACCGGCCTCCAGGAGGAATAGTGTGGGAGGATAAGAAACAGCTCCCCACAGGACAATCAATGGAGCACTTTCCCACCTTAATCCAACAAACAGGATTTGAAAAAAAATAATGGCTTCATGGGACCAGCAGTTGGCGTAATGGCTATGTTGCTGGATTCCCATGTAGTCGACCATGGTTTGAGTCCCGGACCTGGTGGTTTGCATGCCTAAGATCCTGAGAGGAGAATGGAGGAGAAGTGATTGCAGCGTGGCCATCCCCCCAGGGGGGTGATTTCTCACTTTCTGTCTCTGTCTCTGTCTTTCTGGTGAGTGCACACACCCTCTAGCAAAAACCTCTCCCTCCCCCCAAAAAAATAAATAATGACTTCAGAGCCAGCTGTTGAGCCCTGTGCATGGGGAGCCAGATCCCACATGGCCAACAGCAGTTCGAATCCCATCCCTGGTGACTTGAGGAATGCTCCGGGCACATGTGCCTACGTACCCAAAATCCTAACAGGATGGAGAAATGGAGAAGAGGGGATTGCAGCGTGACCACACCCTACTGGGAGGACTCTCTCACTCACTTGCTCAAAAGAAAGAGCACATTCCCTCTGACAAGAAAAATTAGAAAAATGAAAATAATAATTCAGATACTATAAAGCTCACCCTTTAAAAGTTTGCAGTTCAGTGGGTTTTAGCATATTTACTAAGTTAATTGTCATTCATTGTCACGATCAAATTTCAGAATATTTTCACTAACCGCCCAATAACACCCCCACCTCTGCCAGTCATTCCTCACCCCTTCCTTAGACCCATCCGTCCAAAATGTCAAGAGGGCCTCTCAGTTCTGGGCATCTGATGGGTATTGGGGTGGTTTCTGCTCCTTGGCTTTTATTAAGAACACGGCTATTCTGCATTTCTGTGTAATTTTTGTGCACATTTATGTCTTCTGTGCTCTTGGTTCTGTACTTAGAAACAGGACGGCTGGGTCATGAGTAACTCTATGTCTAACCAGATGAGGAACTGACAAACTATTTTCACAGTGGCTTTACTGTTTCATGTTCTCATCAGCAATGTATGAGGGTCCCAATTTCTCCGTGTGCGCGCAGTGCTTGTTATCTGTCTTAACCACAGCCATCCTCAGGGGCAGGAAGCGGTACCTTACTGTGGCTTTGATTTGCATTCCTCCAGTGACTAATAATATTGATCACTTTTTCATGTACGTATTGGCCATTTGTATATATTCTCCAGAGGAATGTCTATTCTGATTCTTTGCTCTTTTTGTTTGTTTGCTATAAGGCAGAGAGAGGTAGAGAGAGAAAGAAAGAAGGAAAGTGAGAAATCACCCCCTTGGGGGGAATGGCTATACTGCAATCCCTTCTCTGTTCTCCTCTCAGGATTTTTGGGCATGTGCACACATGTGCCTGGCATTTTCTTCACGCTACTGGGTCCAGAACTCAAACAGTGAAGTTGTTCATGCAGGATCCAGCTGCCTTAACCACCACACCATCTGCTGGTCCCCTTTTGCCCATTTTTTAAAGCTTGTGTATTTTATTTCTATCTTCCATGAATCATATAGACAGAGAAACAAAGACAGAGAGATAAGCACCCCCAACGGAATCTTCATGCTGTGATCCACCTCCAGCTTCAGCCAACCCCAGATTATGGACACACGTGCCCCCAGAGTACTCCGGGAGGTCTCTGATTGCAAACCTGGAACCCTCCTGTGTGGGCCAGCCTGGCAGAGTGTCACATTTTACCTCTGCACCCGTGTTCAGCCTCCTTCGCTCACTTTTAAAGTGAGTCATTCATCTTTTTAATATTGAGTCATAAGAGTTCTTTATGTAGTCTAGATGTAAATTCCTCATTGAGTATATTATCTGTTTTTATTTTTCCCCTTTTTTGGTGATGTCCTCTGTGGCACAAAACTTTTAAATTTTGGTGAAGTCCAAATTATGTTTTCTTTTATCACATGCTATTGGGGTTATATTTAAGAAATCGCTGGCTAGCTCAAAGTCGTGAAGATGTATTCCCATGTTTCCTTCAATGAAATCAATTGCACAATCCTAGTAAGTGGCAGAACTGGGATTTAAATCTGGATGCCTGAACTCCAGAACTCTTAACCTCTCATGGTAAATGGCTCGTCTTTCTTCTCACGGCCCCGCAGGGTTCTGGATGTTTTCTATGCACTTACCATCGAAAATGGAAGTCTGGCAGGTGAACATGTGCCCTCTTCAAAGAGTGTGAATGAAGAAAAGCAGATGAAAGGATGGATGAATAGATGAATGAGGTGTTGGACTGATGAATATAGGCCTGGGGAAAGCACATGAGAGGATATATGAATAGATGACTGAGTGAGGTGATGATGGACAGGAGAGTATATGAGATAGATGAATGAGAAGGTGTGGATGCAAGGTGTGTGTGGTGGGGTGGTTTGGGTGAGGGTGTATAAAAGGAAAGTATTAGATGAGAAGTGGGTGGAAGGATTGAAAAGTAAATAGGAAGGTGGATGGATGAATGGACTTATCGTTGTGGAAGAATGGATGGATGAAGCTCTGTTGGGCCCAAGTTAGACTATCTGAAGGAGACGCCTTGCTTTTCTCAATTTTCCACCAGGATGACAGCATAAATAGTCCACTGAAGAGCTTGAGGTAAGAGGAATCTTCTGAATAGTCCTTTTATCACCTGAAAAAACAGAGCAAAATCTGGGTCATATTGGCTATAAGTGTGGGTTCTGCAATTATACCAACCTGGGTTTAATTCCTGGCTCCTATTCATTCTACCTGACTGAATTGTGAAAGTCACTTCACCTCTCTAGACCTTTGACTTCTCATTTAAGAGATGAAGCATAACATCCACTTTGCTATAGATAATTATGGACATTAAAGAAGATTCAAAGTGTCTTGAATAATTTCTAGCCCACAGTCAGTGCTCAGCAAATGGTAGCTGAGAAGAAATTTTAGCTGTCAAGATACCATCCAGTGACAGCATCCTTAACTGCAGAAAAACATCAAATATCTTTATTTTTAAAATTATTTTATTGAACTTTATTTTATTTATTGATTTAATTTGACCAGAGAGGGAGAGAGCAGGAAAAGAGAGAGAGATTGAGGGAAAGTGAGGAAGCAAGCCTCCAGGTCCGGGACTTAAACCATGGTCAGCCATGTGGGAATCCAGTGCCCTTACCTGCCACGCCACCTGCAAGCCACAATACTTGAATATTTGGAAGGAATAATTGAGCTTAAAAATGTTCCAAGCAATCATTGATGGTAACATGCATGATTAAGCCACTATGAAGTATATTCTGGATGGGAAATCACATTTTGTATGCTGTGACGATGCTTACAGAATGAATGTAAATAAATTTTTAAAAGTTTCAACAAAAAAAAAAAGTTCCAAGCAGAAGGAATAAAATGAGTAATGTTTTAGAGATATGAACCTACAGGGTGGGCCTAAGGGTGAGCCCAAAAGAGTAAAAGAATCTAAAACTAGTTCTTTGAGGGCTGATTAGCAAAGGGAGAATCTGAGGGTAACAATAGCAGCATTGAAAATCAGTCACTTCTTGTTTTCCTCCTTCCTGACAAGGATGTACCAGGAGAAGGTGCGACATCACACTGGGGAAATCCAGGACCTCCGAGGTAGCATGAACCAACTCATCGCCAAGCTCCAGGAAATGGAAGCCATGTCAGATGAGGTTAGATGCTGATCATTCTACTCCCAAACACCTAACTTCTCTCTTTGTTTGATGTCATATTTCTTATATCCCAAGTCATCTTCCTTGGTTTTATCCTTCATTTTGATGGACCATGTCCCCCAATAACTTCATGAAAAGACAGGTTTTGTTTTGTTTTAAGACTTGCAAGTTTAAAAGATCTTTATTCTACTCCTGCACTGGATTGATAGTTTGACTGGGTATAGAATACAGGAGGAAATAGTTCCTCCTGAGAATTTTTAAGAAAGTCCATTACTATTGTTTATACTACTGCTATTGAGAGTCTAATGCTACTTATTTTTTTTTTATTTTATTATCATCATAATCTTCTTTCTATTACACTAGATTACATATAACTTTACATTGACTTATTTTTTGATACTTTGAGTGTCATTGGTTTTTTATCCCTGGGAGCTTACAGGATATTCTTTTTGTTTTCAATGTTTTATGTATAACACACTTGGGAGTTTGCAGACCTTATTGAATCTGTGAGTTGATATTTTTCAATAGTTTGGGGAATTTCACAGCTTCTATCTCTTAAAATATCACTTCTCTTTTTTTCATTATTTAGAGAATACTTTATTAGTTTTTATAATCAAACCCATGTAGATAAGACCTTACATATTTAATATAGTGTGTTACCCCTGTACACATGGAAAAAAAAATAAGTTTAACATTTCTAGACCAATATGGCTGTACACAATAAATTGGGATACTTTTTCCAAAGTTGACAACACAGCTAAAGTTTCCAAAAATTCAAATTAAATATATATATATATATATATATATATGACAAATAATAGCAATATTTTATGCATCAATAGCAGCAAAAACTTTTCCAGGTTCTGCAGTCTTCTGAACAAAATTATAGAGACATCCACACTCTATGAAAAAAAAAAAAAGAAGAAGAAAAAAAAAGA
>NW_006159579.1:111506-123636 GCF_000334495.1 Tupaia belangeri chinensis | reverse complement strand
GGCGTGAGTTTTAAGCCACCGGGTCCGGGACACGAACCGTGGTCGACTACGTGGGAGTCCAGCGACATAGCCATTACGCTAACTGCTGGTTCCCGGCACCATCTTTTTTAAAAATTAGCTTCTGAATCATCAACCGGAAAGAAAACATTCTAGAACAACATCATTAAAAACAGCTCTGGTAAAGCATGGTCACTATTATGTATCATAAAGCAGGTACAAGGCATTTTACATTCACAGGGGTATGATACGGTACTGTCCTACATCTACAACACTAGAGAATACAATTAAAAATTAAAAAGGCATTATTTGAGACTTGATTCTACTTTTCCAACAGAGGGCCCAAGGATGGTATAACAAAGTTCTGTAAAGAAATGCACTTTCTTAGATAGGATTCCTTTCATTAGCAGCACAGTTCTAGGTACTCACTGCTCTTCATGAATATCACCTAAAAACCATTAAGAAAAGAAGAAGAAGAGGAAGAACAAGAACAAGAAGAAGAAAAGAAGAAACAAAAACATTTTAGCCAATAAACCCCACCAACAAACCATTGGATTCATACAAAGATGACCAAGTAGAGGCTAGCAAGACTCAGCCTAACTAGTATTTTATAAAATCTGTCATGTTTGAATGGTGAGAGAACCTTGGAACAAAGAAGATGTCAAGTAGCGCTTCGAAGCTTCAGACCGCAATCAAAACAGAATCATTTCAAACAGAAGGAGGAGTCGAGCACTCTCACTTGGATATGTTCAAGGATGCTGACATCAGTATCGAATCATCTGCTCACTCATCCAGGAAGAAGGGGAGATCAGTTACTGTTGTACTATGATTGTGTTCAACTCTACCACTATGTTATAAAAACAGCAAGCTGCCATAATAAAAAAATAAGACTCCTCTACCCAGCACCAGTTGTCTTCAGTTCTTCACCCCCAAGCCTACAGATGCCATAACCATATCCAAAGTACCTGAGGGAGCAAGGAAACCATGTCTGATGGATTAGCTGGACCACTATGGTGTCAGGCTGAGGTATTCCTCCATGGTGCCATCTTCCTCTATTTCTGGTGTTTCATGTAACCATAAAGATTTCTAGGTCTAAAGTATATCCGCTCAAGAAGTGCATGCACAATTTGTATATAAACTGACCAAAGATGCAACAGCCATCGATCGAGCGCAAGTTATAGTGCAGGTGCAAGCTTGCAAAGCCCTATTTTCACAGTGCAGCAGCTGTGTGTTGGTGTACATTGCTCCTATGTCCCTTGTGCATCTCCAAGCTCTGGACAGGATGCTATCAAACCATTTACCCTTTGGCCATTGGCCTTGTCTGATTTCATTCTCCCTGTTTCCCCTCCCCCCCCCATCCCCTGCAATAAATCACAGCTTTTAAGATTTTTTTCTTTGGTTTTGATCGCCTACGGTTTGATTGGTCCAGTTCAAACAGGTTTGGGGCTCTGGTAGGTACAGGAGGTGGCTTTTCTACTTTTTCCTGACAGACACCAGGAGGGTCAGTCAGTGTTTCGGAAGGATAACTTGAATCACTGTCCACCTTCTGGGCTTTGCCTCCTATCTGCTCGGTTGCTGTTCAGAGAAGAACCGTTGCATGGACTGAAAACCCTGTGCTCTTTGCTTTGCCAACACCTAGGACCAAATGTCTTGTGGCTGAGTCCTCTTCTGACAGCTCTCTTCTGGGAAAATATCACTTCTTCCCTTATTATTTCTCTCCTCTCTTTTGATTCCAATTACATCCATACAGATCTGTAGAATGTTTCACGTGAATTCTATCCTATTATCTAGATCATTTGTTTTTTCATTCTTAACTTCAGGTGTTGCATTGTTTAGTTCTAGAATATATATTTGATACCTTTTCACAGATTAAATTCTGTGAAGTTCTCCAACATTTTATCTATGTTATCCATCTTTTTTCTTTATTTAACATATTAGTTATCAGTATTTTTAAAAAGCATTGTCTGCTCATTACAATATCTGGATCATCTAGTGCCTTGATTTTCTGTTTTGTTTTGTTTTTTTTCCTTCCCTTGGGTATCAATCATATGGTCTTGCCGCTTCATGTCTACTAATTTTCAGTGTTTTCTGGACATCGTATACAAAAGAACTGTAGATGCTTCAAATAATTATAACTTCCACCAGAGAGAATTCTCCTTTTTCTTTGTCAAGAAGATAAACTAAACGGAACATTTCCATTTAGATGTGCATTTGAGCTGACTCAGGCAGACACATACTTCAATTTTTATAAGATTCGTTTATCAGACGTATTCAGAAGTTTTCAGCTTAGAACACTCCCATGTAGTTTCAAAAATTTGAAAATATGTCTTAATGGAAATGACAGACCATGGATTAGAGGTCTCTCAAGTCTCCAGTACTGTCTCCCAGCCTCGCATGAATGTGAACTCTTTGGCTCCGGTGGCAGCTTCTCTGCCAAAGGAAATCAGATTCTAACTGTGCCCAGAATTGGTTTAGTGCTGCCAGGTGAAATGCTGCTGAAGGTCTTCAGTATTGACTCTCCACTCCTTCCAGGGCAATGAATTTCAAAGTTTGGCCCACGTGTTGGCTGCTTCAGCATCACCTGGGCAAATGTTAAAAAATGAAACAGGTCCCAGCCAGCCCTACTGAATGATATGCTCTGAGGATGAGAACGAACATCTGTGTTTCGACACGTGCTCCAGGTGATTCCGACACATACTAAAGAGGAGCACTGCTCTAAGGCTATAATCTTTGACTTGTTTTGTTTTGGGGCTCCCTCCCTCAGAAGGACTTGGCTTCCCAACCATTGTGAGGATGTGAAGTTGTATTCTGCCTTTCAGAAACTATTGAAGTTGCTCTTTAGTCTTGGAATTCAGTTCAAATCTGGTGAGAACTGGTTGTGTTTGAGGCTCTTTGAGTCTCCATTTGTCATTTTGGCTCTGTGTGATAATTCACCAATAATAGTTCGATGTCTAGCCTAAGCCCAGATCCTCATCCCCTGCCCAGAACCATTATATGCCCCCAGGGATTAAAAACAAAAGTTGTCAGTATACCCTGAAATGGCTCTCCTCTCTCTAGAATTTTAGTCCATCTGGTCCTCTTGTCTTCCACAGCTCAGTAATGGTTTCCAAATACCACTTACTGGGACCAGCAAATGGTGTAATGGCTATGTCACTGGACTCCCACGTAGTTGACCGTGGTTCAAGTCCTGGACCCGGTGGCTTAAATTTACCCTGGGCAAGTGTGCATGCGTGCCCAAGATCCCGAGAGAAGAATGGAGGAAAAGGAATTGCGACATGGCCATCCCGTCCTGGGAGGTGATGTCTCACTTTCTGCATCTCCGTGTCTTTCTGGCAAGCACACACGCCCCATGGCATAAAAAAACAAAAACAAACAAACAAACAAACAAAAAAACCTTATTAAACTAAGTGACTTGGGACCAAAGATGGAATGGTAGTTACGTTACTGGACTCCCACATGGCTGACCACAGTTCAAGTCCTGGATCCAGCAGCTTGAAAATCATGTCAGGCACATGTTTGCTCAGGCCCAAAATCCTGAGAGGAGAGTGGAGGAAAAGGGATTGTTGATCCCTGGGGAGGGGGAGTGATTTCTCACTTTCCTTCTCTCTGTCTCTCCAGCAAGCACACATGCCTTATGGCAAAAATATTAAGAAATAAATTTTTTTTAAATTATATTGATTTTTCTCGTTGGCGTTAGTATGCAGGTTGGCCCTCAGTAACTTACTACATCGTACCCAGAACCCCCGCCTCTTGTCTGAAATTTCATAATAATGTGCGTATGGGTTGGCTAACCTTTACACTTTTCAATCTAGAAATTCATATTGAGCCCTTAGAAATGTTCTTTAATTATGTGGTTAAATTGGTGATTTCTCCACGGGCCCCTTTTTCTCTGATCTCATTTTTGAAGCATTTATTGTGTGGATGTCAACTCCTAATCAAATCTTTTTTTTTTCCTTCTGTTTTCCTTTTCTTTTTTTCTTTTTTGTCTTTTTGTTCTACAGTCAAAAAAATATTCTCAGCTTTATCTATGAAACCATCTGTGACTTTTTATTTCCATATTTCATATGTTATTCTGAATTCCCAAGAGCTTGTTTTTTGCTCTGAGTTTTCCTTTTTATAGGATTCTATTCTGGTTTTATGAATGAAGCCTTTCTGAGCTTATTGGTGATCATTTTCTCTTTTATGTTTACTTCTTGAAGAAGTTCTGTTTTCTTTAGGTGGACCTTGTTATTTTTGTTTTGGTTCCCATTCAAGGCTTTATGTGGTTGCCCGACGGTCCTTAGTTGACTATAGAGAGGATCCGAAGTGCTGACTGCTCTCTCTGAATGCTCACTGCGGAGGCTGACAGCAGATTTCCCTGTCGCGTGCATTTTCTCGGTGAACACCTGATGTAGATATCTTGGACAAGTGGACTCCCCAGAGAAACTGGGAGTGGGAGGGGTCTCAGCACTCAGCGTGCACACATGCACTTAAACGAAGCCTCACCTTCAACCATATCTGCTACTCTCCAGTTCAGAGACCCTCAAATCTTTGTTGAATCAAGATATTTATGTACATAGCAGGACCAGCAGGTGGCATGGTGGTTAAGGTGCTGGACACTCCCACATGGCCAACCACAGTTCAAGTCCTGGACCTGGCGGCTTCCTTTATCCCTCTCTCTCTCTCTCTCTCTCTCTGTCTCTCTCTCTCTCTCTCTCGTGTGTGTGTGTGTGTGTGTGTGTGTGTGTGTGTGTGTGTATCTCTCTCTGATCAAATTTAAAGAATGAATGAATAAATAAAATTAAATAAATAATAATTTTTTAAAAGATATTTATGTACATAGCAAAATACAGAAATCTTAGTTATACGGTATTTTTTTTTAAGAGAGAGATATTTTTTTCTGACTGCCAGAGAGACAGACACAGAGAGACAGAAAGCAAGAAATCATCTCCCAGGGGGGCTGGCCATACTGCAATCCCTTCTCCTCCATTCTTCTCTCAGGATTTGGGGCAAGCGGGTACACATGCCCAGCATGAGTTTTAAGCCACCAGGTCTAGGACTCGAACCACAGTTGACTATGTGAGAGTCCTGGGACATAACCATTTCACCATCTGCTGGCCCCAGGTATAATAAATTTTTACATTTGTATACAACCATATAACCCTGCCCCATATAGAACATTCTAGCCCTTTCCAGGTCCCTGGCATTTCTTCCAGACAATATAGTCTCAGGGGTAACCACTATTCTAACTTCTATTGTCATATATTAGTTTTACCTGTTCTGGATTTTAATATAAATGGAATCCTACAATCAATATGTTCTTTTTTTTTTTTTTTTTTTGGATAGGTTTTTGCTATAGGGCGCGTGCGCTCACCAGACAGAGAGACAGAAAGTGAGAAATCACCCCCCAGGGGAGATGGCCACGCTGCAATCCCTTCTCTCCATTCTACTCTCAGGATCTTGGGCACACATGCACATGTGCCTGGCGTGAGTTTAAGCCTCTGGGTCCAGGACTCGAACCTCGGTGGACTACATGGGAGTCCAGCGAAATAGCCATTAGCCAACTGCTGGTCCCTAGTGTGTTCTTTTTTATGTCAGATTTCTTTCACTTAGAATAATGTCTATGAGAGGGCCCAGCAGGTGGCATGGTGGTTAAGGTGTTAGACACTCCCACATGGCTGATCACAGTTTGAGTCCTGGTCCGGGCAGCTTGCTTTCTCTCTTTCTGTGTGTGTGGGTGTGTGTGTGTGTGTGTGTCTGGTCAAATTAAAATAAAATGAATGAATAAATAAAATTAAATAAAAATAATTCTTTAAAAAAAAAAAGAAGAATGTCTATGAGATTCATCCATATTGTTGCATATTTTAGTAGCTTCCCCCCCTTCATTGCTGATTCCATTGTGTTGATAAACCATACTTTATCTATTCTACTAATGAAGGACATTTAGATTGTTTCTCGTTTGTGACTCTTATGAGTAAAGCTGCTATTAACATCCTTTTGGGTATCATTTAATGAACATATACACTTATTCCTCTTGGGAGTGAATATATCTAGGAGTAGAATTGCTGTGTGGTAAGGTATCAGTACCTTCATTTTATTAGCTAGTGCCAGCTTTCCAATTCACATTCCTATTAGGAGCATATGCAAATTCCAGTTGTTTCACATCTTCCTCGATAATTGGTATTATAAGTCTTTCTGATTTTATCATTCTTTATCTTGCTGTGATTTTAATTTGCATTGCCTTGCCTGTTACTAATGTTGAGTGTCTTTTTGTGTATTTATTGGCCCCTTGGATTTTTTCACTGTGCCCGTGGGGCGGTGGTGGGTGTGTGCTGTTCATAGTGATTTGAGAGCTTTAATGTGTTCTGGCTGCATGTCTTTGGTGGGATATATTGATACATAGTTTAGATATCTTCTCCCAGTCTGTGATATTGTTTTTCACTCTCAATGGTAATGAACAATTCCTCATTTTAGTTAAGACCAATGTATCTCAATGTATGTTTCTTTTGTGGGCATAGCTTTTGGTGTCCTGTTTAAGAAATTTTTGTCTGTCCCAACAGAGCCCCTCTGTTTTCTACTGGGGAGTGGAGGAGAATATCTGGGAAATCTGCTTCTTTTTTTTTTTTGGAGAGGTTTTTGCTATAGGGCACGTGCACTCGCCAGACAGACAGAGAGAGACAGAGAGACAGAAAGCGAGAAATCACCCCCCAGAGGGTATGGTCATGCCGCAATTTCTTCTCCTCCATTCTCCTCTCGGGATCTTGGGCATGCATGCACATGCACCCGGCATGAGTTTTAAGCCACCAGGTCCAGGACGCGAACCGTGGTCGACTACGTGGGAGTCCAGCGACATAGCCATTACGCTAACTGCTGGTTCCCGGAAATCTGCTTCTTAAAAAGCTTCCACCTGGGGCCAGCAGGTAGCACGGTGGTTAAGACGTCAGACTCCCACATGGCCGGTCATGGTTCATGTCCCAAACCTAGTGGCTTTCTTTCTCACTTACCCTCTCTCTGTCTCTCTGCTTTTCTCTGGTGAATTAAAAAATAATAATAAATAAATAAATAAGATTAAATAATTATAAAATATAATAAACGTCCACCTATGGGGCAGCCTTTGGTGTGGTGGTTCAGACTGGCTTCCACATGACCAGCTACACAAAGTCCCAGACACAGTGGCTTGAAAAAAATCCTGGGTGTATGTACATGTGTGCTCAAAATTCAAAAAGAGGGAGAAATGGGGGGCAGGCGGATGGTGTGGTGGTTAAGGTGCTGGACTCTCACATGGTCAACCACGGTTCAAGTCCTTGACAAGAAGGCTTGCTCTCTCACTTTTTCTTCTTCTCCCTGTCTCTCTCTGTTCAAATTTTTAAAATAATAACAACAAATGTAAATAAATAATTCTTTATTTTTAAAAAAAAAAAGAGGAGGAAATGGAAGAGAAGGGATTGCAGCTTGACTCCCCCCCAAACACACACACAGTTTTTACATCAACAAAAAAGAAGACAATCACTCCCTATAACACCCTGGCTATGATTCTAGTGCATAAGAAAGCATTCCGAAACTTGGTTATGTAAAACCCATTTCATTACGCTCTGAAATCCCGTGAGTTAGGAATTCAGACAGGACCCAGCAGGGGTGGCACGGTTCTGCTCCATGGTGTATGGGGCCTCAGCTGGCAACAGTTAAAGGCTGGTGGGCGGTGTGGGGGCGGCAGTAACCTGATACCTGGGCCTGGAATCATCTAAGGGCATCTTCACCAAGGTGTCCTGAAGCTAATGCTGGCTGTCAGCTGGGAACTCAGGGCTGTTAACCAGAGCACCCATGCGCTCTTGTCATGTAGCTTAGGCTTCCTCACAACATCGTGGCTGGCTTCCAAGAATGAGAGTCCCTGGAGAAGCAGGCAATGTCGTATCACTCTTTAGGACTTAGTCCCAGAAGTCACATAGCATCACTTCTGCCATTGTCATAAGCCCAGACTGATGAGAAGAGAACTTTGACCCTGCCTCTCAATAGAGTATTAAAATCTCATTGAAAGAAAAGCATGGTGGACTACCCTGTGGGCTGGTGGTTAAGACAGCTGGATCTCACATGGCCGATCATGCAGTTTGAGTCGTGGACTCAGCAGCTTGCAAAGTACACTGAGTGTGTGTGCATGTGCATGTGCATGCATACTCAGAATCCCAGAAGAGGAAGAGATGGTGGCGAAGAGATTGTAGTGTGACCATGTCCCATGAAGGGTATTCTCTCTCTCTCTCTCTCACCCCCCCCCCCGTCTCTCTCTGACAAGCACATGTATCCTCTGGCAAATTATTAAAAAAGAGAGAAAGAGAAGGAAAGGAAAGGACGAAGGAAGGAGGAGAAGCAAAGCATGAAATGGGAGACCCTGCTATAGCCATTTCTGGAAAACAGAATCTTCCCCAACTGGGGGCTGGCAGGTGGCGTGATGGTTAGGGGTGCTGGATTCCCACATGGCTGACCATGGTTCATGGTTCTGGTCTCGGACCTGGTGGCTTCCTTTCTCTCTCTCTCTCTCTCTCTCTCTCTCTCTTTCTCTCTGTGTGTGTGTGTGTGTGCCTGGTCAAATTCAAAATATAATGATAAATAAAATAAAGGAAATAATTAAAAAAAAAAAATTCCCCCAACTGTGAAGAGTCTAAGAACAGTGGGTGTTTACTGAGCACCCGCAGTGCTGAGCACCGTGCAGTCTGTCTGCAGGAGATGCAGCCTGAACTCTGGAAACAAATCATCGTCGGCTCTGTTTCTTAGCGATTGTGTGACCTCGGACAAGTTACCTCTTTGTGCCTCGGTAGTGCCATCTTTAGAATGAGGAGGACATAGTGCTGCCTCCTAGGGGCGCCATGAGGAGACGTGTAAACAGACAGGAGCTGAGAACAGACCCGGCACACAGGGCTCTGAGGACCTTCTCTCTAATCACTGTCGTGGGACGTAGGCGGAATTGTTGTCCCATCTTACAGACAAGGAAGTCGAGACTCAGAGGGACAGTTAAGTTGCCCAAGTCCTAAAAGCAGTAACGTCTGCCTGATCCAGAGCCCCTGCCCTTCCCCCACTGAGACGCTGGGAACCCTGTGTGACATCTGGTCATGGCAGACTTGAAAGTACCAAGTACCTCCAGTGTGTGGCAGCGGGTGGCCCTGTGTCACCTGTAGACAGTCCTGTGCAGGCCAGTCAGGGGCTCCCACAGGGCAGGGTTAGCTGAGAGAGAGGAGAAGGTGTCCCACAGCCACCTGCCACCTGGTGGGGACTCACCTGCGGGCTCGCAGGCTGTAAGGACACGCTGTGTACCACTTGTGTTTTCTGCCTCCTCAGCAAAAAATGACCCAGAAAATAATGAAGATGATCCAAGGAGACTACATCGAAAAGCCAGACTTCGCCCTGAAGTCTATAGGTGAGTGAGTCCCCTGCCGGCCCTCAGAGTCCTCAGGACTTTCCATGAGGACGTCTGTCGAGGTGTGGTCGCCCTCTGCTTCTGGGAAGTCCGTCCTCAGAGCTAACCTCACCTCCCGGCTGGTTTTCTTGCCACTCTCATGTTTTCGCAACAGGGACAGGGGTAGGGTGCGGGAACCCCCAGGCCCTCGAGACTGCCCTCGCCTCTCCACCGCCCCCGCCCACTCACTGTTCTCCAAACCTGGTACTGGGCGCAGGGAGGTCAGCCAGTGAGAGCGGTCCTGCCCCTGGGGTCAGCGGGACTCACTACATCGCAAATCAGCACAGGCTGAAGCAGTGCTTCGGGATGACAGCAGGTGGTTGGGAGAGACAGGATCTGGGAAAAGGTGACCTCTTAGGGCGACGACACTGGGGTGAGACCCGGTGAGGAAGGAGAAGCATTTCAGACCAGGGGACAGCGTGGAAGATGCTGACAAGGAGGCCAGCAGCACAGGAATGGCAGAGCAGGCTAGGCCACAGGAGGGCCCCCACCAGGCAGCACGACTGGCCCAACACCCCCAGGGTCCATGCCGTATGGTCAGAGGGCATGAGCCCCAGGGCTGCACAAGCTTGGACCTCGCTCCCCCTCTCAGAGCTGGAGGCTCCTCGTCTGTTCACTGGGGAGAAGAGCAGAGTAACAAGGCTAATATAGGAGAGGACTTCAAAACATTTGTGGAAAATGGAATTAAAGTACAATTTATTTTGGTACCAAAAAATGGGGCAAACTGCAGTTTTTTTCATAATATGTATTTTCCATGAACTTTTTTTCTTTATTCATGATCAAGCACACGTGTGCGCAGGTCAGGGGGAGGAGCACCCTCCGCAGGGCCTGGTCATGCCATGATCCCCTCCTCCAGCCCTCTAACCCCTCAGATCTTGGGCTCACACACACATGCCTGATATGTTTTAGGGTGGCCAGGCCCAGGATTTGAACCGTGGTTGCCATGTAGGGTCCAGCTTCTCCTGAACAGTGCGTTACCGCGGTGCCAGGAGCCAGCCCTTTTTCATAAACTTCTGGACGCTCTCTCGCACAGTGAGTGCATGCTCTATGACAAGCGCTTCCAGAGAAGCACTGGAGTGTAACTCACTTCACCCTCACAAGCACCCTGTCAGGAGGACGCTGTTGTCCCTGTTACTGCTGCTTCTGCTGCTACCGTTATTCCTCCCATTGCCCAGAGAACGCTGGGTCTCAGAGAGGGTCAGTGCTCCCACGGCACTCAGTGAGTGCCCGGTCAGTGGGGGTCCTCCCGCCAGACAAGGGCCAGGCTGCCAGGCTGATACCCCCACCTGCCTCCCGTAGGGGCCAGCATCGACTTTGAGCACACGTCAGCCACGTACAACCACGACAAGGCTCGCTCCTACTGGAACTGGATCCGGCTGTGGAACTACGCCCAGCCCCCCGATGTGATCCTTGAGGCACGGGCAATGGCAGGGGGCTGGGGAGGGCAGGGGCAGGGATGTGGTCAGCGCCAGACTCTGGGGCAGCAGTAGGCAGCAGAGGTAGGGGAGCAGGAGTGAAGAGGGTGGGAGCCTGGAGTGGTGTTAGGGGTCGGGGCAGGAAACAGAGCTGGACCACGGCAGTGGACAGAGGGACAGGGCGATTGGCAGGGTCGGGGCTGGGCAGGGGCAGGAGGGAGGACAGAGAACAGGAGCATGGGGGCCTGGGGTAGGAGCGGGCACGAGGTCAGCTTGCTTTGGCACTGGGAGGGGACCCACACTCAGCCCTTCAGACCGGAGGGCCAAGGACCCCTTAGGACCACCCTGGGAGGAGCCCGTAATCTACCCATTTTGCAGAGGAGACTGAATCTTAAAGAGCCAGGTCCCTTGCCTGCAGCCACACAGCTGGTCACTGGGATGTGGCAGAGGCAGAATTCAAACCTGCCTCACGGATGAGGCCCAGCAAGGGAAATGGGCTTGCCAGGTCACAGAACAAATGACCTCATTCAGCAAACACCGGCTGCAGGGTTCGTCCTAGTGGCCAACGCTGGGCAATGCCAAAGCCACAGGTGACGCATCCAGGGGCCCCACCCTCGACGGACTCTGAGATCTAAGCGCTGGGGTTGGCCCTGGACAATGACCTTGTCCAGCCGGCGTGGGGAGGCCTCCTGGAGCAGGTAGCTAAAGACGAGCAGGAACCAGGGCCCACCAGCAAAGGGAACCGCAGGGGACAGGCCAGGCGGTTGTGCAGGGATACACAGTGGATGCCGGGCAAGGTGAGCGGGTGGCAGGCCCAGGCCAGGGAGGAGCCAGCCCTGGAGCAACCAGAGCAGGCCCAGCGGACTCTGCACTTCAGGCCTCCGGGCTCCAGCCCAACCGAGCTCCCTTCAGGCCCCAGGTCATCAGGCCTCTTACCACTGGGCCTTCCACATGCTGTCCCTTGGCTCACTGTTCCAGTCAGCTCTGTAGCCCCTTGGTCCCAGCTCGTCCAGGAAGTCAGCCCTGATCCCTCCAGCCCTCTGCACATCCTGTCCTAGCATCTATTGTTCCAGATAAGGACCAGCCATGCTGTGTCTTCAAGAAATGCAGAACCCGCGTGCGTGTGCGTGCGTGCCCAAGATACCGAGAGGAGAATGGAGGAGAAGGGATTGCAGCGTGGCCATCCCCCCTGGGGGGTGATTTTTCGCTTTCTATCTCTCCGTCTCTATCTGTCTGGCGAGCACACATGCCCTATAGCAAGCAATGCAGAACCTGCTGAATCAATGCCTTTGCT
>NW_006159579.1:108060-111463 GCF_000334495.1 Tupaia belangeri chinensis | reverse complement strand
GTGGTTTGGGCCAAATCTCTTGCCCTTTCTGGGCCTCTGATTCTCCTTTATGGGGCAGGTGGTTAATGGCAGCTCCAGGGTTAAACTGCCTGAGTTGTGCTTATAGCTCTGCATGGCCTTGGACCAGTCATTTCCCTGTGCTGCTCCTCAGTTTCCTCATCTGTAAAATGGGGGTAGTAATGGTGTCCACGTTGTAGAGTAATTGTGAGACCACGCAAAGAATGACGGGAAGGGTGAGTTAGGTGAGTGAGTGAATGAATGAACCAATGGATGCCAAGAGCGAGAGACTGGAGGAGGGAGGCCCCAACTAGGTCCTTGCCCTCACTGCTGGGTTGAGGGGAAGGCTCATCCTTGTAGCCAGCAGTCAGGGAGGGCTCCTTGGAGTTGGTTAAACAGAAAGGACTGGTTTCACCCAGGAGGACTGAAAATGTGAGGGCAGCCAGGTGGCATGAGGACGCCCCCATCCACCCAGCTGAACCCCACTGCACCTGCCTCTTTAGCCCAACATGACACCTGGCAATTGCTGGGCCTTCGCGGGAGACCGCGGCCAGGTGACCATCCGCCTGGCCCAGAAGGTCTACCTGTCCAACCTCACACTGCAGCACATCCCCAAGACCATCTCGCTGTCAGGCAGCCTGGACACCGCCCCCAAGGACTTCGTCATCTATGTGAGCATGTCCTGGCAGGGGGCAAGGCCTGCCCAAGGCCTGACCAAGGGGACAAGCGTGTACCTTGTGACAAGCAGTGCCTACACACGTATGCAGGCCAGAGAGGCCAGAGGAGGCCAGGTCAGGCTGGGAGCAGCTGGTGAGGCCAGAGCTCAGCCTCTGAGGGTAGGAAACTCAGCCTCCGAGGGTAGGAGACCAGCTCCTCTATTTCAGCCCAAGTGTTTCAGAGACACGAGTCTCCAGAGACCACTGAGCCCCCATTTCCAGAATCCTCTGGACCTTCTCAGTAAAATCAGGTCCAAATAAGGGTGAGGGACACACTCCAGTCCCACAAGTCAACGGCACTCAGGGTTGTCCTGGGACAAGGGCTTTGCCCGACAGGCATGGGAGGCCTCCTGGTGGAAGTGGCTAAGGATGAGCAAGCGCAGGCTTAGATGGCAGAGCTAGAAGCAGCCCATCGGACTCTGCCCCCATCCAGTGCTTTTCCCACCCAGTGCCCTCTGCGGCCCCCTTCTAGTAAGACACGCCCTGTTCTAGGAGGGATGCAAGTCTTGGCTGTGGAGGGATAAAACCTGCAGCAGGCCCAGCCTAGATCTGACACCTCCTCGGTTCTGGTCCGCAGGGCATGGAGAACCCCCCCAGGGAGGAGGTGTTCCTGGGAGCATTTCAGTTTCAGCCAGAAAACACCATTCAGACGTTCCCACTCCAGGTACCTGAAGATGCCCGGGGTTGAGCACTTGCTGTATGTACACTGCACACGCCTTACCCAGGAACCCCTCCTCCTCCTCCCCCAGCAGCCCAGGGGTGCACGGTCATTACCAACCCACTCAACAGACAAGGGAACGGGGCTCAGAGAGAGGCAGCTGCTGCCTGCAGCCCAGAGCGGGACCCCGAGGAGGTCCATCCAGCCTCCGGGGCCTTTTGCAGCATGTCCTGCCAGGGGCTGCAGATACTGAGCAGGGGTGCCCATTGGGCAGGGGTGCCCGTCAGGCAGGGATTGCTGCTGGGCAGGGAGCTAGTGAACAGGCTCCACCCACTCCCGGGGCAGGAAAAGAAGGGGCCTGTCCTTTCAGAGTATCCACCAGGTACCAAGTACTGGCAAGCGGCCAGCCCCCAGATCTCACGCCATGCCTACAGCCATCTTGGGAAGCAGATATTACCATGCCCATCTTACAGAGGAGGAAACTGAGGCCCAGAGAGGGGTGGCGGTTTGCCCAGGGTCCCACAGCACTTACGTCACCAGGGACCTAAGCCTGGGTCATTTTCTCAACCAGAGCATATCTGTCCTTCTGGCCTCAGCACCTTCCGTGCCAGCCCCTGAGTAACGACTTGGTGTGTGACTTTGGGACAGTCTAGTCCCCTGTATGGGCCTTGGTTGCCCCACCTTGACATGGAAGAATTCCCTTTCCCCTCCTCTGGACAGGTAGGGGTGAGAGGCCATGGGCGAGCTGCCGCCATGTTTGAATCTATCTTCCAGAACCAGCCAGCCCGGACCTTTGGAGCAGTCAAGGTGAAGATCTCCAGCAACTGGGGGAACCCACGCTTCACCTGCCTGTACCGCGTGCGCGTGCACGGCTCCGTGACCCCGCCCAAGGAGCAGCCCGGCCAAAACCCCAGCCCTCAAAGAGATTAAAGTTTATTCTTTAGCCCCAGCCCAAGTGTGAGTGTCCTTTGGCTCCTAAGAGGGAGAGCAGGCTAGCATCTGCCGTCCAAGGTTAGCGACTCAGGGTCACACGCCAGGTCCCCAGACGCCTTCACCAGCTCCCCTGGGCACCTCATTTCACAGATGGGGACAGTGTTGGTTCAAGGCAACAAAGTGACTCTTGGTCATGGCCAGCAAATGGCACCACCAGGTCTCAGACCCAGGCAATCTGATTCCTGTTCCTAAGGTATCTCTCTGGCTTTAAATCGAGCTCTGGCTCTGACCTATGTGTGACCTTGGGCCTCAGGCTCCCCATCTGTGCATTAGGGAGCGGATTATGAGGTTGGTATCAGGCGCGGCTGTAGATGAGGTTCCGCCCTCCACAGAGTATTTCAACATCACAGGGGCAGCTCACTGTGGGGCATTGGACCACACGTGCACACTCTCTGGATTTCAGTTTTTCCAGGTACAAGAGTTTCTGGGCCCAGCCTCAATGGCACAGTACGTAGTATACTGATCTGCAGTGCTGGAAGCCATATGGCCAACCATGGTTTCGAATCCTTGAGTTTACTTGAAACACACCAAGTGTGTGCAGGCCCAAGATCCAGCTAAGCTGGAGGGCTGGGGGAGGAGGACTGCAGCATGGGAGGTCCTGTGGGACATTTCTCTCTCTCTCTCTCTCTCTCTCTCTCTCTCTTTCTCTTTCTCTCTCTCTCACACACACGCATGCACACACACACACACACACACACACACACACACATGCACACATTTGTGCATGCATGTTCATGTGCGCTCTCTCGTGAAAGAAATAAAACTTCTTTGAAAGTCTCTGTTCCCCAAACTTCAGCCTGTTTTGTCTGTAATCTTTGCTGTAGCTGAGTCCCTCCTGCCCTGGCATTTCCTTGAGAGCTTCTAGAAGTACCACGCATGGTGCCTACTGACAGTGACTTGCACAACCTGCCCCCAAAGCTCTCAGCACAGAGCATGAGGCACAGAGGAGCAGGTCAGTGATAGACAATACCTCGGCCTCGGCCCCAGCAGGTGAGAAGAGGCCCCTCTGCGAGTGGGGTGTGGGGCAGCAGGCCAGGTC
>NW_006159579.1:105010-108029 GCF_000334495.1 Tupaia belangeri chinensis | reverse complement strand
CAGACTGAGCCTGAAGGGAGGGAATTCCTAGCACACAGGGCAGGGAGGTGGAGGCGCTGGCAAGGGTTCAGTCGGGCATTAGAAGGGCGGGCAAATCGGAAATACCCTTGTCTCCAGGGAGGGCACCCTGGACAGGCCCCAGCCCTGCTGCAGAATCCGCCCCTCTGGCCACCTGCCAGGCCTTCAAGCCAGCTCCCAGGGCTCTTCCAGGACCCGGCCCTGGACCTGCCCTCCAATGCTCTCCCAAGGAATGGGCTTCACACACCCTCCTGCCACTCTCCTCAGCAAGCATTGGGCCTGAACGCCACATGCCACCTGCTGGGGTCAGTTTAGTCATTTTTATGTTATTGTGTCATTTTTTGTTATTAAAAAATCATACTGCAGGGAAAGCAGGTAGCGTGGTGGTTAAGGGCTCTGAATTCCCACATGGCCAACCACTGTTCTAATCCCGGACCTGGCGGCTTGTTTTCTCACTTTCCATCTCTCTCTCTGTCTCTCTCTAGTCAAATTAAAATAAATAAATGAATAAAATAAGTAAAATAAATAAAGTTAAGTAAAATTATTCTTTTAAAAATATCATACTGTGGGGGCCAGCGGATGGTGTAGTGGTTAATGATCTGGACTCCCACGTAGTCAACTGCAGTTTGAGTTCCAGACCTGATAGCTTGAAATTCACACTAGACACATGTGCATGCCCAAAATCTCAAGAGGAAAATGAAAGAGAAGGGATTGTGGCGTGGGCATCCTCTCCAGGGGGTGATTTTTCACTTTCTTTCTTTCTCTCCATCTCTGTTTCCCTGGCGAGTGCACATATCCTGTAACAAAAATCTCTTAAAACAAAAATTATACTGGGGCCAGCAGGTGTTGTGGAGGTTAAAGTGGCTGGATCCCACACGGCTGACTGACTGGTTCAAGTCCTGGATCCAGTGACTTAAAAAGAGTGGCAAAACATGGATGTGCAGGCCTACAATCCAAAGAGAAGAATGGAGAAGGGACTGCAGCATGGTCATTACTGATGGGGGATGATTTTCTACTCCCCCCTCTATGTCTTTCTCTGTCTCCCCTCAGTGAGCACACATGCCTTACAGCAAACTAAAAAAAAGAAAAAATCAAACTGAGGTTGGGGAATAAGCAAATCGTAGACATGCTCTGCTCCCCCTACTGTCCTTCCCGGTCTTGCTCCTCTGTTTGTTGTTTTTCCCAACTATTTGTCTTTAACTTTGTTTAAAGGGTCTTTAGTCCAACACTTTTTTTTTTTTTTTTTTTGGAGAGGTTTTTGCTATAGGGCACGTGTGCTCGCCAGAAAGACACAGAGAGACAGAAAGACAGAAAGTGAGAAATCACCCCCCAGGGTGAATGGCCACGCCACAATCCCTTCTCTTCCATTTTCCTCTCAGGATCTTGGGCACGCACGCACACGTGTCCGGCGTGAGTTTAAGCCACTGAGTCCAGGACTTGAACCATGGTCGACTACATGGGAGTCCAGCAACATAACCATTACGCTAACTGCTGGTCCCTATCCAACACTTTTTAAAAAGAAAAAAAATTGTCATCAGTCTTTTCTTGTTTAGTTTCTAAGTTGCGTATGTTGTCTAAGTTGCGTGCAGGACATCCCCATTCTCAAGTTTGCAGATTTAATAGACACAAAAATGAAAAGTCATCTGATGATGATGAAGATGTACGTGGGAATGTCTTTGACCTAACTCGTACGTATTGTATCCAAGCTGGGAAACGCATGTTGTACACTGTGAAGAAGTATAGTGATTGGAGCCAGCAGGTGGCTTGGTGGTTAAGGTGCTGGACTCCCACATGGCCATGGTTCCAATTCCTGATCTAGTGACTTGAAAGTCACATAAGTGTGTACGTGCCCAAAATCCCAAGGGGAGAATGGAGGAGAAGGGATTGCATCCATCACCCACTGGAGGGTGATTTCTCATTTTCCTCCAATGAGTGCATGCACCCAATGGCAAAAACCTTAAAAAAAAAAAAAAAAAGTACAGTGACTAAATATAATTTTTAAAAAATATATACTAAACCCAGCAAATGTTATAATGGTTATGCCACTGGACTCCCACATAGTCAACTGTGGTTAGAGTCCTGGACCCAGCGACTTAAAACTCATGCCACAAGAGGAGAATGGGGGAGAAGGAATTTTGTGGTATGGCCACCCCCCACCACCACCAGGGGTAGTGATTTTTTGCTTTCTATTTCTCTGTCTCTCTCTCTCTCTCTCTCTCTCTCTCTCTCTCTCCAGTGAGTGCATGCACTCTACAGCAAAAATCTTTCTAAAAAAATTATATTTTCCTCTATTTATTTTATTGAACACACACACATTTATTTATGTATGTATGTGTGTGTGTGTGTATTTTTTAAGTGCATAAACATAAGCTATAGGTGTATTAAAGCTCTTCAGTGCATTTGGCTTTTTGGGGTTTTTTGGGGTTTGTTTTCGTTTTTTTGGTATGGTGTGAGGTAGGGGGTCAGGGTTGACTTTTACTAAATTGCTGCCCAAAGGCCACAACACAGGGCCATTATTATCTTTCCCTGTAGCTTGGAAAATGTCGCCACAGCATCTGGTCTTTTCCATTTCACTGAACCCTACCTCATCCAGGTCAACCCTGAGCTCTTCAAATTGCTCTAACTTTGGACCATGCCACATGTGTGCTCTAGCAAATACCTCCTCTTTATTTTTCTATTTCAAAACTTCTTGAGTGTTCCCAATTTCCTTTCCAGGTGAACTCTAGAATCAGCTTGTCAAGCTGTCTATATAAAATGCTGCTGCAGGGACCAGGAGTTGGCATAATGGCTATGTTGTTGGACTCCCATGTAATTGACTGCGGTTCGAGTCCTGGATCTGGTGGCTTAAGCTCATGCCGTACGCATGTGCATGCGTGCCCAAGACCCCAAGAGAAGAATGGAGGAGAAGGGATTGCAGCATAGCCATCCCCTCCCACCCAGGGGGTGATTTCTCACTTTCTGTCTCTCTGTCTCTCTCTGTCTTTCTGGCAAGTGCACGTGC
>NW_006159579.1:96533-104979 GCF_000334495.1 Tupaia belangeri chinensis | reverse complement strand
CTAGAAAAAAAACCCCTCAAAAAAAAAAAAAAAAAAAAAAAGCTGCTGCATGTGCACTGGTTTGTGGACTCATGTCTGGAGAATAAATCTCTTGACCACCGTAGCCCTTCTCTTCTTGGAAGATGGAATCATCTCTGTATTTCCTCAGAATTTGTTTCAACATCCATCAGTTAAGTATCATTGCTTTCTTTATGTGAATTCTGTGCTTTTCTTGCCAGATTCCATCCTGGATATTTTATCAGACCTGGGGTCATCATACAGGGGACCTTTACCCTCAGTGGCATTTTCTGTGATTAGGGTTGCTCTTTGACATCTTCCCCCTCCCTCCTGGGCATTCTGGCTCATTCTCCTAGATGTTCCAGGTGGACATATCATGCACCATTGCTAGTAATTTGCATAATGTTCACACCCATCACCTCACCGACTCCTCACTACAGGAATGGCGCATCCCCCGAAGACAGGAGGAAACTGAGGCACAGAGAGATGCAGTGACTTCCCAAGGTCAATGGTGAGTTGTGATGCAGCTGAGACCCCAATCCAGTCCTATAGGCCCCCAAGTGCTGACTTTCCTCTCCAACATTTTCCCACTTGTTTCAGATTCCAGTAGGATGAACCAGCCCTGTGGAGCTGCCAGTGAAGAGCAGGAGACTGGTCCTGACAGCCACAACCTGGAGGACAGCACCTTTACCCAGGAAGGCCGAGACAGCCACTCAAGGTACAGGATGAAGGACCAGCAGTTCGCGAAATGGCTATGTTGCTGAACTCCCATGTAGCCAACCACGGTTTGAGTACCGGACCCAGTGGCTTAAACTCACGCCAGGCACGTGTGCGTGTGTGCCCAAGATCCTGAGAGGAGAATGGAGGAAAAGGGATTGTGGTGTGGCCATCCCCCTGAGGGGTGATTTCTTGCTTTCTATCTCTGTCTCTGTCTTTCTGGCACGCACATGTGCCCTGTAGCAAAAACCTCTCCAAAAAAAAAAAAAAAAGGTACAGGATGCCACAGAGCCCACTGGGGAGTCTTGCTGTTCATGTGAGGCGCACCCACTGCATGAGGCTCGGTGGCCAGATTGCCAGGCCCCACTTTATTCATCAGCCCCACACCCATCTCCAAGGTCCATAGGCCCTGGGTTGAGAACTGCAGTCCACACTGCACTTGAATAGCCCCTTTACACAGACACGGATACTAAGGATCTGAGAAGGACCTGGTCTCACCTAGTCCAACAACAGAGCTCTGATTCAGCCCAGCAGGGGTGGGGGCCTGCTCTAAGTGGGGACTCATTTCTGGAGCAGCATCCTGCAGAAGAATGAAGGTGACCCCTAGGTCTCCCCCACCCATCCCCACTCCAGGTCCACAATGCACAAGGCTGGCCACCTGCCTGCCATTCAGCCCACTTGGTCTGGGCCCTGGGGTGGGCAGCCGGCCAGAGTGAGTCAGCTCTTAGGCCACCAAGATAGACCGGAGGTACAAAGCGCCAAATCACCCCCCAAGGCCCCCAGAGTGGCGCCTCCGATAAGCCTAACTCAAGTCCCAGGGTTTTCACTAATCCTGCTAATCTTCGGACACAAGGCCAGGCAGGACTGAGGCTGGCAAAGGGGTCTCTGCTTTTCTGAGCCTGAGACCCCTGGGTAGATGGAGATGAGAGCCCACTCCCTGCCCTGTGCTCTGTGTGACCTTGAGAGAGTCACCCTCCAAGCCTCGGCTTCTTCGTCTGCACTAGGAGATGCTGATTCTCACCTCCTTCCTGCTATAGGTGGACGAAGTTCCCCCAAGAACCTTGTATGAGGCTCTCAGCAGCTGTGGTGAAGAGTGCAAGCCGCTCCACACACCGGAGAGAGGAGTACCCATTCTTCTCCAAAGCAAATCTCGAAGCCCACAGTACCCAGACCATGGCATGTCCCACAGTGGTGGTTTTGGGGTGTCTGTCCCTCCCAGGGCTCTGGGGATAACTCAGATATCAGGATCACAGCCAGGGATCCTAGGTCCCATCCATGCCTCTTTTTGACCATGGGGCCCAAGGGCTTATAGGAAGCATTAGGTGGCCTGGAAGGCTGGCCCAGACCCTGGGAGCCCAGACACCTTAGCCTTCCTGGGTCTGCAGACACTTGGAGGCTGCTCCTGCCCCAGCAGCCAGCTGGTATCTGCAGGTTTCCGGGTGACTGGATTTTGCATGCCTCGTCAACACCTTCCTGTCCCGAAGCCCATGGAGAAATGTGTTTGCAGGCCCCTACCTTCTCTAGCAGAATAGGGGAGGAGCCGTGAGGACCTCCCGGCTCCAGAGTAAAAGTGCTCTGCATGTTGAGAAAGAAGCCCAACACCGTTAGCTCCACGTAGGGTAGAAAGTGTAGTCATCGAGACCCAGAACCTAACCTGTCACTGTCTGAGAGAGCCATGACACCCCACTGCCCCTAGAATGTTCTAAGAATGCTATGGCTAGGTTGGGAGATGACGGGAGGGACATAGATTATTTCATGCAGGGGCTCGGGCCAGGGGATAGTAGAGATTTACCCATAACTAAACAGTGTTTTTAAATTAAGTTGTATTACAGGGCAGAAGGCCAAAAGCATGCTGATTTTGTAAGAAAGAGCCTTTTATTTATTTATTTATTTATTTTTAAGAAAGAGCTTTCCATTGAGCTTCTTTGGGCCACACCTTAGGGACATCAGAGAGGCTGAGATCAGGCCTACCTGACACCCACCAAACACCCCTCCCTCCCTGACCCTCATTAGCCAATGCGCGTTAGCCACTGAGGTGTCTGAGCCCAAGCCAGGCAAAGCTAGCCCATCTCCCTTCCCCCGCAAATGGGGGGATGGAGGAAGGGTGGCAAGGGTGGGGGGGGGGCCCGCGGCGGGAGCCGGTGCACACGATGGCCTGCCATATACTACTGGCTGCTGGGCTGCAGGGTATGAGTGCCACGTCACAACCCATCCCTCTGGGCTGCCTGAGTTATACCTCGGTCCTCCCACCTCCCAGCTGTGTGACCACTGCCCAGTCCCTTCCCCTCTAAGGCCTTGGCTCATGCAGGAGGGGCTAGACCTGATGTCTCCCTGGTAAACCCCTTCCACTCTGGTGTAGACACCTAAGGGCTGGCTGGAAACCGAGTAGGGATCCTGATGCTGGGAGAACTAGTGCAGATAACAGACTGTGGTGCTCAGGCAGGCAGGGCACAGCTGCTGGCTAACACCTCCACCCCAAGGAGGCCAGGTCAGGACTCACCGTGAAGACTGCACACCAGAGGTCCTGCTCAAGCTTGGGAGTCAGCAGGCTGAGGTCCGGTGCCTGTGACGATGGAGGAGGAGACCTCAGGGAACCTCCCTCCACCAGCAACCCGACATCCTCCAGAGTGAATGCCCCAGCCCCGCTCCCCACCCACATGCAAAGGAACATTCCCCATGCAAGGTGAGGATCAGGCGAGTGGGCACTGCCAAGACGGGTGTCTCTGAGGCTGCAGGCCCTGCCAGCAGTGCCCCTTCCCTTGTGTCATCTTCTCCCTAAGACAGGCTGCCTTGAAATGGCCTGAGCCCAATTCAACCCTCACTCCTGCTGTGTGACAGAGGGCAAGTCTCTCTCTCTCAGCCTCAGTTTCCACCACCATGGCCAGAAACCCTAAGGGTGAGCTCTGGCCCTTTGAGGCTTGGAGTCAGCCCCTCAGACAAGGAAGCAGCCTCCAGGTCAGGAAGACAGAGTGCCTGGCTGCAGTGCCCGCGGCCCTGGAGTGGGAGGCTCTCTGACTTTGCTGGCCCCACCACAGGCATTCTTGGGGCAGGGGTGAGGTACCTCACAGAGGTACCTCTCCTCTTTGTAACTTGATCATTTTCTTCGAATTGACTTTTTTTTTTTTTTAACTTAAATAAATTGGTTTTTAAATGAAATTGTAGCTGCCTAGTGTGAATGGGAAATCAGAATCATTATCCAAAAAGAAGCAACTAAAAATTGAATAAACATTCCCCCAAATGAAATCAAACTGTATCTGGATTGTGACGACCCTCACCAGGAGCCTGCTTTCTCTGTGATAGAAAGGGCATGTCGTGAACATCAGAGCTATTGAGGAAGAGCCGTCAGCACCAGTTCTGTTTGGTTTCATCAGAAGGCTTATGGGAACATGGAAAACATACCACTAGCTTTTTCAAAGTGGGGGAAGGGGGAAGAAGATACAAATGACCAATATTGGAATTTAAAAGGGACATCACTATGGATCTATAGACATTAGGATCCTGTAGACAATATTATCTATTAGAAAAATAGACAATATTGCAGACAACTTTAGGCCAATAAATTCAACAATGTAGGTTAAATGGGCAAGTGTCTTAGAAAACATGAATGGCCAAACTGACTCAAGAAGAAGTAGAAACTATGAATAGTTATTTATCAAAGAAATTAAATTTTAAGTCTAGATCTATTCACTGGTAAAATCTATCAAACATTTAAGAAATATCAATTCTACACAAATTTTTTTTTGAGAGGTTTTTGCTATGGGGCGCGTGCACTCACCAGAAAGACAGAGACAGAGAGACAGAAAGTGAGAAATCACCCCCCAGGGGGGATGGCCACACCACAATCCCTTCTCCTCCATTCTCCTCTTGGGATCTTCAGCACGCACGCACACACGCCCGGCGTGAGTTTAAGCCCTGGGTCCAGGACTCAAACTGCGGTCGACTATGTGGGAGTCCAGCGACATAGCCATTACGCTAACTGCTGGTCCCTCTACACAAAGTTTTAAAAGAGAAAACTGAAAAGGAAATACACATTCTCTCTGTGCATCAGTTGTTATGTAAACACCATGTCCTGAACCATCTAGAATCACTTCACATACTATGTATGGTTCAAGGTTCTCACTTTGGGAACACTTGTAACTGAGACCCAGGAAGAAGAAGGTTGCGGAGGGTATCTGGCACACCTGTGGCAGATATGGGCATGAATGCATGCCTCCTTGGACTTTTTCTTCCTGTGATGCTGCCACTGGGATAAAGATCCAGCAGCTCTGAAAGCTGAGCATGCCAGGCCCTGAGAGTCAAACCCTGCCTTGGTCAGAGATGATGTTTGGCTTCTCTGTGCATCCCAAGTCTATGGACCACAGTGACCGTGCCTCACTTTGGGTGTGTGAGGATCCCAGCTGGGCGTGAGGGCCAGTACAGGAAGCCAACATGGTACTGAGCAAGCCACAGCTCCATCTGAGCCTCAGTGTTCTAACCCATGAGATGGAGCAGTCACCTGGCTGGCAGGGGCTCTTCTGAGGCTCACAGGAGACTGTAGTCAATAGGCCGTACAAAGGCACAAAGTTCTCAGCAAGTGTCAGAGGCCCATTGGCAGGCTTCACTGCATGGCTGTCCCCCATGTCAACTTCCTAGCCTCCTGGGTCCAGCTCTGGGGGTGCCACATCTCTGTTTGCTCTCCCTATCTCGATAGAATTCATTCCAGAAAGGACACCACTCCTCCGGGCATGCAGAAGAGCCGTTAACCTCTCACCTGCTATAGGGTTAACCTCTGCAGCCTGCACCTGAGCTCTGCTCACAGCCGTCTATGCTGTGCAGTCAATGCACCCTCTCCTCCAAGCCTCTTGCCCTTCTTTCAGCTTGTTCCCTGTAATGATGATGATAATGAGAACAGCTTATACTTGGCCCTGGTTACCTTCAGAGAATCAGATTTAAAAAAAAAAAAAAAAAAAAAACAGGCTATTTTAAAAACAAAACAGAAAAACAGGCTCTGCAGCCACACCAAGCGTCCTTCTGGGCTCAAACACCAGCTCCACCACTAGCCATCTCTGCAACCTCTGGGCAAGGACTTTACCTTCCTGTGCCTCGGTTTCCTTGTGAGCAGCTGGGATCATATTGGGACTGAGCTGCAGGGGACCAGCTACATTCTTTGTCATCAGGCTCAGAGCAACCTGAGGGCAAGGGAGGCTGGAGTGGACTCAGTGGGGCTTAGGGTCCCCCACTCTTCCTCCTACCACAACACCAGCAAGACCCTCCCTCCAGCCATAGCCGGTGCAGACAGGCCACCCGGCTGGAGTGTCCTGGACAGTACCCAGCGTACCCAGGGCACAGACACTGCAGACAAGGGTAGATGGGAAGGGTGTGCAGGGACAAGTCACCAACCCACCCCACAGCCAGGCTCCAGGGCCACTTTTTGGATGACGTTGGAGGGATGAGGCCTGGAGAAGAGCAGGGACACTCCTCATTCCCTGGTCACACAGCAACAGATGACCAACTGCCTGGTTTGCCCAAGACTGAGGGGCTTCCCAGCCAGGACGAAGCGTGGCTTGGTGTGTGATCCACTAGTGATGTCTGATATGAGCAAGGGGTAGTAGAGAGGTGGTATGCATGCTTTATGCCCCCCACACACGCAGGCACGCACACGCACACCCCAGAAAAGTTTAACTTTTTCTCTTTCTCTATGATACAGTGCATGCACACACGTTGGATCTTGAGCACACATGCCTGTGCCCACCACATCTCAGACTGACGGGCCTGGATTTAAATCACAGTCACCATGTGGGATCCAGCCTCTCCTGAGCAGTGCATTACCTCTGGGCCGCATAGCTGGTCCAAAAACAAAATTTAAAGGATCCTATCCACTTTGTATTCCTTTTTTTTCCTTCTTTTTTAGAGATTTTTTTTTTTTTTGCTATAGGGTGTATGCTCTCACCGGAGAGACAAACAGAAAGCAAGAAATCACCCCCCAGGGGAGATAGTCATGTTGCAATCCCCTCTCTCCACTCTCCTCTTGGGATTCTGGGCATGCACGCACACACATCCAGCGTGAGTTTCAAGCTCCCAGGTCCGGGACTCAAACTGCAGTCAACTATGTGGGAGTCCAGTAATGTAACCATTATGCCATCTGCTGGCCCCTACTTTGTATTCCTTACTTCTGTGTGCTGAGTTGAGATCAAGTTCCTTCTAGTTCTGCTGGCTTCTGTGATTAAATGGGCGAAGAGAACGCTGGGACTGGAGGGACCAGACAGGCTGGGGTCCTTCCTTGACTCCTTAAATCAGAGGCCAAGCCTTGGAACCCAGAGCCCTACTGCCCCTCTGTCTGAGGAAAGGACTCATGGGACGGCATCCCCATCCAGCAAGACCACCCCTCCTCCCAGTCCCTGCATGCTCTCCAGCCCCTGGGTGTGTGTCCCAACTCAGAGCCAGGGGGTGGGCACACGTACTCTCAGAGAAAGGGGTGACTTGCCCAGAGTTACCCAGCATGCTGAGAGGATGCTCCCATTTCCCTGGCCTCTGACCTTGTCTGCTAGGAGGTAGGCGTCTCCCTTTACAAGGAAGCTCTCCACCGCATGTCTGCCTGCCTGTCTCCAGTGTCCAAGAGACTCCCCCAACAAATCAGCACCCCAAATCCTGAGTATTCTGATTCAGAAGCGTCAGAAATGTCTGATCGCCCTGACTGGAATCCCAGTGCTGACACCTCCTACTTGAATGACCTTAGGCCTTGAATGACTCTTTGAGCCTCAGTTTTCTCACCAGTAAATGACCGATTTGTAGGGACTGAGTGAGAAAACGTGTATAAAACATCTGACAATGTGCAGCTTGGTAGCGCAGTTGGTAACAAACTGAGCTGCCGTGCTGGACACCACATGGCTGGCTGAAGGTTCAGATCCCCAGGTTGGCATAAAAACACACCAAGTGCATGCACAGGCGCCCAAGATCCTGACAAGCTGGAGGGCCAGAGAGGGAAATGAAATGAGCATGACGAGACCCTGTCAAGGGTGCTTCTCCCCCCCCTCTTCTCTCCCCCCACCCCGTGCACACGTCATTATGAATACAATGAATAAAATTTTTAAAAATTGACGTATTAGATTTCTTCAACCTCTGTCCCAAGGAGAGCTAGGAGTTCCCTCCAAAGCCTATCCCAGCCAAGGAATCCCCTCATCTTTGGAGGGGTTGGAGCTGTGGCCGGATCTCACTCCACAAGGGGGCGCTCCCTCCCCTACAAGCCTCCCCTAACGACCTTATTTCTGTCCAAGGACACACCATCCTGAACATTGGCTTTTCAAGGAGGAAAAACTCCTCGCACGTACATATCAATTTTGAGACACAACCCAATTTCTGAAACCTTTTACAGGACTTAAAAAAAAAAAAATTAGGGTCAGTGCATAGACTGGTGGTGGTTGAGGTGGCTGGATCCCACATGGCCAACTGTGTGGTACAAGTCCCAGATCTGGTGGCTTGAAAAACATATTGGGGGGGGGAACCAGCAGTTAGCGTAATGGCTATGTCGCTGGACTCCCACGTAGCCGACCGCGGTTCATGTCCTGGACCTGGTGGCTTAAAACTCATGCCGGGTGCGTGCCCAAGATCCCGAGAGGAGAATGGAGGAAAAGGGATTGCGGCGTGACCATCCCCCCTGGGGGGTGATTTCTCGCTTTCTGTCTCTATGTCTCTCTCTGTCTGTCTGGCGAGCGCACGCGCCCTACAGTGAAAATCTCTCAAAAAAAAAAAAAAA
>NW_006159579.1:90721-96299 GCF_000334495.1 Tupaia belangeri chinensis | reverse complement strand
CCCCCCCCTAAAAAAAAAAAAAAAAAAAAAAAAAAAGGAACCTCTAAAAAAACAAAACAAAACAAAAGCCATACTGGGTACATATGCATGCATGCATGCCCAAAATCCCGAGAGGAGGGAGAGATGGAGAAGGAATTGTGGCGTGACTATGCCCCATTGGGGAGGGCAGGTTTTCTCTCTCTGTCTCTGGTGAGCGCACGCTCAGCAAATAAAAAGAGAAAAAAAAATTTTAATTGGAGATTTTTTTCAACCAAGAATCAAGATTTTTTTTTCATCCAAACAAAAAATTTGTAGAGACTTTTTCAATATATATAGTATATACATATACTGTATATATTTACATATATATGATATTATATATAGATACATGGCCCCTGGCCTGCCGCCTCTTCCTCATAGCCCCTCCAGAGGCTGGGAGCTGTTGTCCCCCACTAGGGAGGGACACGAAATCCAGCCAGGGCCACAAATAGAGGGCTCAGAGCTCTGGCCAGGGGAAAGCAAGCCTAACTGAAACAGAGGGGAGCAATCCAGGAAGATCTCTTGGAGGAGGTGAACTTTGACCTAATAGCCATTGTTAGTGGGCAAACAGTTATTCCACACCTGGCCCGCGCCAGATGTGGGAATCTGAACAGGACAGACCTGGCCCTGCCTTCCGGAGCAGGCACGCTGAGGGAGGGAGCCCTGGTGACTGAGAATGGGAAGAGAGTGAAGCAGGGCAGAGGGCTAGGAGTGGGGCCTGTAGGGACACTGGGGATATCGTGGGGACACAGACCTCCCGGACCTTCTCCAAAAACCCGCAGGTCCTGGGCAGCTCTGGGCTTGAAGGCGCCCTCGTCCAGGGCCACTGCTTCTCCTGGGCCCCCGTGCATCTGCTCCTCTCCTTTGAGCTCTGCCTGCCGCACCCCGCACACCCAGCTTGGCACGGGGCAGACTCAGTGCAGACAACCTGCCGGATGAGCTGACAGAGGGTGCCCCACACTGCAGAGAACGGGCTGTGTCCTCCACGGGGAGGGCCGGGTCCACTCGCCCTCCTGGCCCTGTGCCCGGCACACAGCTGCTCAGGAAGCACTGCAGTGAGAAATCTGAAAGTGGTGCCAGAAGGCGAGGCCAGTGATGGCTTCTCTGAGAGCCCTCCCTGGCGCCCTCCTGCCCTCTCTCCTGGTGAGGGACACCTAACCTTGGACTGCAAGCCCGCAGCCATGACCCCTCAGCCCAGCCAGGCCTGCTGGAGACCAGTGGCTGCTTGTTCCTGTCTTGTGGTTAAGGGTTCATTGTTAAGGGGCAAACAAGAGGTGTGTGTCTAGGAGCAGCTGCTTTCAAGAGCAGCTTGGCGGCGACTCCAGGTCCTGAAGAAGGTGTGTGTTGGGGGGTGGGGGCGGTTCTGAGCACAGCCCTCCTGAGCCAGGCCTGCGGGGAATTGTAGCATCAGGTGTCTACTCATCACGTGAAGCATGCTGCACTTGATGCCTGAATGGTGTGGTTATGGGCCGTGTGGATGTGCGTGTGAGCGTATGAGTGAGTGTGTGTGTGTGTGTGAAGGAATGGATGGGTGTGAATGGGGGGTGAGCGTACAAGTGAGTGTGTGTATGAAGGAATGGATGGGTGTGAACGGGGGAGTGAGTGTATGAGTGAGTGTGTGTGTGAAGGAATGGATGGGTGTGACTGAGGGTGTGTGTGAGTGAGCATATGAGTGAATGAGTGTGTGAAGGAATGGATGGGTGTGACTGAGGGTGTGTGTGAGTGAGCATATGAGTGAATGAGTGTGTGAAGGAATGGATGGGTGTGACTGAGGGTGTGTGTATGAGTGTGAGTGTGTGAAGGAATGGATGGGTGTGAATGAGGGTGTGTGAGTGTGTGTGTGAAGGAATGGATGGGTGTGAATGAGGGTGTGTGAGTGTGTGTGTGAAGGAATGGATGGGTGTGAATGAGGGTGTGTGAGTGTGTGTGTGAAGGAATGGATGGGTGTGAATGAGGGTGTGTGAGTGTGTGTGTGAAGGAATGGATGGGTGTGACTGAGGGTGTGTGTGAGTGAGCATATGAGTGAATGAGTGTGTGAAGGAATGGATGGGTGTGAGGGTGAGTGTGGGAGTCCATGTAAGGGAGTATATATGTATGTGTGAGTGTACGTGTTCACATAAAACCAGGGCTCAGAAAGTGGCATGAAGGTTAAGGCAGCTAGATCCCACATGGCCAGTTTCACAGTTCGAGTCTCAGACCTAGTGACTTGAAAGTTACGCTCGGTTCATGTCATATGTGCCAAAAACCCCTGAGAGGAAAATAGAGAAGGGACTGTAGCGTGGGGGGCGGGGGGTGACTTCTCACTTTGCCCTCTTTCTTTTCTTTAATTCAAACAACATATAGTCAATGATCAAATGAAGAATACATGTCCTCCTCTCTGTCTCTCTCCAGTGGGTGCACACACCCTATAACAAAAACTTTAAAATAAAAAAATAAGAACGGGGCCCAGCAGGTGGAGAATTGGTTAAGGTGCTGGACTCCCACAGAGCCAACCACAGTTCAAGTACCGTACCTGGTAGCATGAAACTCACACCAGGCACATGTGCGTGTGCCCAAAATCCTAGGAGGAGAATGGAGGAGAAGAAATTGTGGCATGGCCATCCCACCTGGGGGATTTCTCACTTTCCCTCTCATTGTCTGTTTCTCTGTCCAGAAAGCGCACATGTCCTATGGCAAAAACTTTAAAAAAGGGGGGGGGGCATGGTTACATCACTGGACTCCCACATGGTCGGCCATGGTTCCAGTGTTAGATGTGGAGGCTTGAAACACACTGGGCGTGGGTGTATGTGTGTCCAAAATCCCAAGAGGAGAATGGAGGAGAAGGGATTGCGGCATGGCCATCCCCCCTGGAGGATGATTTCTCACTTTCCGTCTCTCTGGCAAGAGCATGCGCCCTATAGCAAAAACCTCTCAAAAAGAAAAGGCCAGCTACAGCAGCACAGTGACGACACAATGCTCTGCAATGCTGAGGCAAACGGGAAGGCCCCGGGTTTGAGTCCCAAGTCTCTCAGGATGCTCCAAGCGCGCATGCTGATGCTGGGGTAGGATCAGGCGTGAAGACCCTGCTGGAGGTGCCTCTCTTTCTCTTTCTCTTCCTCTCTCATGGAAGAAATAAAAATAAAATTAAAACACAGAAAAAAGTCTAAAAGAAAATACACCAGGATGATCTCCGGGCAATAGAATCCAGATGGTTTTCACTGCCTTTTATGCTTTTCTGTCTTCTCCTAATTAATTTCCTATATTCAACCTGTACTTTTAGAATCAGAAAAAAAGCAAACTCTAATCATTTTTAAAACTGCTTTCCTTTTTATTTCTTTTTTTGTTATAGGGTGCGTGAGCTCACCAGAAAGACAGACAGACAGAGAGACAGAAAGCAAGAAATCACCCCCGGGGGGGATGGCCACGCCACAATCCCTTCTCCTCCATTCTCCTCTCGGGATCTTAGGCACGCACACACACGCGCCCGGTGTGAGTTTAAGCCACCAGGTCCAGGACTCGAAAAGTGATCTACTGACTACATGGGAGTCCAGCAACATAGCCATTACGCCAACTGCTGGTCCCAAAACTGCTTTCCTTTTGAAAGGCCACTAGTGCAAATGGCAGAGAATAGGTGGGAAGGAACCCGGACCTGGGAATAGGCAGGACAGCCTGAAAAGGTGCAAGGGGGCTCCAGGAAACAGCCCTGACCAGGACGCAGGCCTCGGATCCCAGCTCCTCTCACACCAGCCTCCATCTCCCCACCCCGGCACGCAGCTCCTGACACTGGCACTCTGTAATCACCTGCCTGGTGTCCCAGATAGAGCCTGGCATTGGGGCTGAGCACTGGACAAGCATAAGCCACTCTTCTCCCTGCTCGTGGGGCCCAGCTGTGTCCAAAGTTCCAGGGCCTGTGCTGGCTGCACCCTGGGCACCTGCTGCTGCAAAGGGGGTGGGGGTGGGGACCTGCCTGCCAGCTCAGCACCACAGGCAAGCCCCCAGGATGGCTGGACAGGGAAGGAGGTGGGACTCGGGCTCTGCAGGTATTTCTTGAATGTCTACAATGTACTCAAACTGCAGCACATGAGGAAGTGCAACGAAAGGTTATTGTAGTGGGGCAGGGCCAGAGTCAGGCAGAAGCCTTCCCTTCCCCAAGGTTGGCCTGGCACCTACTGTCCTGCTGGGTGGCCCCCGAGTCAGGATCTTGAGTCTAAACGGGACCCCAAATCACTCTCCAAGTCAGGACAATGCAGAGACCTTTAAAGACATTTCCCAAGGCCTGGTAACTGTCCTGTCCTCTTACCCTGCTCCTCCTCCTCAGTGTTCTTCCCGGCCTCTGGACAGAGGAGAGGGGCAACACTGTGCCTAGCCCTGGCCCTGCCACTGCCTTCTTCACCAATTTATGCTCACGCCTTCCCGCTTCCAGAGTTCGCCACCTGAGATGCTGCCCAGAATGAGAGGCAACAGAAGAATCAGAGGGCTTTAGCTCAGAAAAAGCCTGGGTTCAAATCCTAGCTCTACCAGTTGCTAGCTATAAACCTCACTCAAGTCTCAGTATGCCTCACTGTAAAAATGGGCAAATGCCTAAGACAGCTGTTGTCCAGCTCGGCCAAGCTCGTAGGCATGAGTGGGCTCTGGAAATCAAGCCTGGACTGGAAAGAAGGCTCTCACGATATCCTCTTGGAGAAAGGCCATGGTCACCCCAGGCCTTGCTGTCCCACCTTTCCTTTCCAATTTCTTTTTTCTTTTCTTTTTTAAAGATTTATTTATTCATTTATTTTTAATTTGACCAGACACACACACACACACACACACACACAGAGATAGGAAGTGAGAAAGCAAGCCACCAGGTCCAGGACTTGAACCGTGGTTGGCCATGTGGTGCTTTAACCACCACGCCACCTGCTGGTCCCTCCATTCCGATTTCAATTGCACTCCCTGCCCAGGTCCATAACTCACTTTCCAAATCTGCACACCCATACTGGAGCTCATCCTGAAAGGGCAAGGCTCCAAGGCATGACCATCCTGGGCTGAGTGCTTCAGCTGAGCACTCTGGTTAAACAAGGCCAATTCCTGGGTCAGCAACGAGGCTCCAGTGGGGACAGTCCCTTCTCACGTTGAGTGGCAGCTGAGGTCACTAAGCAAAGGTAGTCTTGCTGGCTGGGCCAAGCTGATCACCAGCACAGGTCAGGAGAGGCAAGAGGACCCACACAGGGAAGCCAGAGCCATGGTGCACACTGGTGCAGCCAGACCTAGGACAGGCCTCACAGCCGACTGCACTGGACACAGCTCTGCATTACGCTCAATGCAGCTCAGCCTGGCCGTGATCAAACACTGAGCTCCCCACTCACCAGCCATGTGATCTTGGGCAAGCAACTCAACCTCTCCAAGCCTATTTCTTCCTCTGTAAAATGACAGCAACACCTGTCTTGTGGAGTGCGGTGAGGAGTGAATGCGCGTGTGCACTCGGCCACTCAGCCCAGCGCCTGCCCCAGGAGTGTGTCTAACAGGAGAGGGCTCTCACGGCCTTCACCTCAGCAAAGAGGACAGGCTGTGAACTCCATCCCTTTGTGGAAGGGAAAGA
>NW_006159579.1:72160-89585 GCF_000334495.1 Tupaia belangeri chinensis | reverse complement strand
GGAAAGAGTTCCAGCCCACCCTAGCTGGGAGAAATCAACTTGGGAAGCAGTGATGTGGAAGAGGGGAGACTGGCATGGGCCCCCTCACGGCGTGCCTGGCCAGGAAACGCTGGGACAGTGGGAAGTAGCAGTGGCCCAGGTTTAATCTTTGATGTGTGTGACCTTTAATGAAGGTTTCTTAACCTGGGGGAACGACTGGGAGTTGAGAAAAGGGGGTTGGCTAAAAAGATGGAAGTCCTAGAAACTGGACCAATCTCCAATATAGCCACACCCACTTGGATTCCTCCCATGTCGACCAAAAAGCTAGGTTGAAGTCCTAAGCCCTGGGACTCAGCGCGTGAGCTGATTTGGATAAAGGGCCACTGCAGGTAGCTGGCCAGGATGAGATCATACCGGGGGAGGACAGACCCTACTCCCATATGCCCGGTGTCCTTATAAGACACATGGAGAGGATGGCATGTGATGATGGAGGCAGAGACTGGGGCGAGGCATCTACAAGCCAGGAACACTGGCCAACACCAGAAGCCAGGGAGCAGCAAGGAAGGACCCCCTGCAGGTTTTTGGGGTCCTGCCAGCACCTTGACTTAGACTCCCAGTCTGAGGAACTGTGGGACCATGCCCCATTTGTGTCCTTAGTTATCAGCCTCTAGGGTTCAGCTAGAGGTCCCAGGACATAAGGACAGATGCCCCAAATGAGAAGCTGTGTGGGCAGGTCATGGAGGGACTGCTGTGGGTCTCCGAGGCCTGAGCAGGTAGCCCCAGCACCTCTGGGCCTCTCACCCTGAGCTCAAATAGTCCTGGTTCCCAGCAGGGTGTGGTGTGGTGTGCACTAGGACCCAAGGGACACATGCCAGGGGCCTTTGTGGCCCAGAGAACAGACAACCTGTCCCTGGAAAGAGGCCTTTTCAGTTCTGCAGGGAGGGAACATCAAGATTAGGAGGCACTCAGTAGGTGTGTGAAGAATGCCCAGGGCTGCCCAGGGTGGATCGCTGATGCTAGTAAAGCTCAAACTTCCAGGCTTCTCATGAGCCTGAGCCTCCTCCAAGGCTGAGCCTTCGATCGATTGGCACCTGGTCCAGTTGGTGTCCTATACCCAAAGGTCTCCTGCCGCATAAGCATTAAGCCCCACAAAACCCGGATGCATCTCTAAGAGCTCCCACACATGGGCGACCCCCAGGTGCTAGAGCTGCCGCAGGAGGCCTAAGGGCCTCCTGGTGGGATGCCTTGGGGCTGAATTAAGTTTTCAGGCTAACAGCTCCCTCTATAACCACCCACTGCATCACTGGGCTTCAGCCTGTGGCCTGCCAGCTAGCTGCACCCAGGTGTCGGGGCAGGGGCTCTCCTCACTGGGTCTGCCCAGGGCCTCGCCAGTAAGTGTAACCATCCCAGAGCCCTGAGGGAGGGAAGGACTTGCAGTCCAGCCTCATTGTCTGTAGGACCTCAACATTCGAGACCATTTATTTTCTTTCCAGGACTCTGGGAACCAGCAAGAGCACAGGCTCATACTACCCGAGAGGCAGGGTGCGGCAGCTGGGCAGGTTCACATGCTCTGGGCCTGGCAGGCTGTACACCAGGGTCCATAGGAGCCCCATGGGCCTGGCTGCCCTGATGGGGGACTGCAGCATAGGGCAGGACACCTCAGAACCGGACGTGGGAGCCTTGCTTCATGGAGGGCGCAAGGGCAGCCTTCAGAGGTCCCGGGTGCCACTCAAGGGAGGAAGTGATGGGCATGGGGCTCGCCAGGCGCTGCAGGATGGACTCGGACACCTGGGATGGGGCCAAGGAGGAGGACAGGGCCGTCGAGGCTGACCAAGGCCGCAGTGAGAACATGGAGAACTGGGGCTTTGGGGAGGCAGACGAGTTGGAGTCCAGCAATCTGGAAGCAGACGCTGCTGAGGACAGCAAGGAGAAGTGGGAGAGGGTGGCAGCAGGCGTGCTGGCCACAGTGTCTGGCAAGGTCTGCGCCTTGTCGGGCTCCAGGTCCTCCGGGTCCTTCTGACGGGTCACCAGATGGATGCGCCGGCCCTGCTGGTCCAGGGGCCTGTGCACCATGAAGTTGGGCTGCTGGATAGGCGTCAGCTGGCTGAAGTATAGGCTCTGGTAGATCTGGGGGGAGATCTGCAGGGACAGGGCAGGGAGAAAGGGCAGGACACCTGCTGGAGCCCAGGGCACCGGGCTCTTCTGTGAAGGACCCCGAGGCCCCCATGCAGAAGCAGCCTCTGGACTGCAGTGATGACCGTAGCTAACGACAGCAGCCTGCACGCTGGCATGTCCACGCTGCGCAGGGCCAGCACCCAGCCTTTCCTCCAGACGATCACCTGGTGCTCGGGCAGCCCTATGAGGTTGGCACCAAGGCTATCCCCTTCCTAGAACAAGGCCACAGACTGGGCACTGAGGGGGTCCAGGTGCAGTGAACTGGGACAGGCGCCTCCCCCCCCTTAGTACTTGCCAAGCTGGGTTCCGAGGGCACCTCTAGGCCAGGAACAGGGATATTGAGTGATCCCTCTCACACTAACCTTCTCCCCCTCTACCCCCTGCAGTCCCCAACCCAGAACAGAGGAGCCTGGCAGGGACATGGCCTTTGGCATTATTTATTTGTCCCTAATCCCCACCACAGAAAGTTGATCCCATAATGCCTATGGCAGGAGAGGGAGAGGCTGGGAGCTGCCCAGTCAAGAGACAGGATGAAGCTGGCATCCAGCCTCTCTAAAGTCCCCTGTTCTTTCTGTCCCCAAGGAGAGTCACCATTCCATTTGCTCCATCGCTTACTTTGTGCCTGGCCCCATGACATCCCATGTCTGCTCTTGAGTACCCACAGTAATGGAGGCATGCTAGTAAATTCTCTAAGCAAACAATCAGCCACAGTCTATGGGGAATACTTTGAAGCTACAGGCAGGTGCCAGGACTAGAGGACCTGCTCCCACAGGACCAGCGAGGTGTTATTGAGGACAAAACCTGGGCCCATAGCTTCAGTCAGGGCCTTGGGACACCGACCTGTCAGAGCTGCCTCCTCCAGAGCCATCTGTAGCCCAGACCTTGCTAAAGGAAAAATGTCCCCTACCCACTAGAGGGCTATGGCACAGGATGGCCCAACAGAGATGGATCCCCTGGCCTCGTCCCCACATCTGTGATGGCTGATGGGGCTGGCCCACGTGGTCTCACCTGCTGCTTCATCCAGCCATACTTCACGTTGGTGGACAGGATTCTGGGACTCCGTGACCGTTCCTTCGGCTTATATGCTGTTCCCAAGATTTTGCTCACCTGCAGGAGTCACGGCAAGAGTGAGGCGAAGAGCTGGGGGCTCCCCGCCCCTCCCTCCTGCCCCACCCAGCCTCACCTGCTTGCCCGTGGACTCCCACTTGCTCCAGCTGTCCTCGATGTCTTCCAGTGGGCGCTCTTTGGCCCATGGGGCCACCAGGGCCATTTTCTGCAGCCGGGCCCAAGCCTCTGCCTCCGTATCCGCTTTTCCATTCAGAAGGGCCATCAACGCCACCTGCTCCCGCCGCTGATACACCAGGGCCTCAGCAAGATCCCGCTCCTCCCTGCTGACAAGCTTTCCTTCACACAACGTCCCCCACAGCACAAGGGACATCCCCCAAGAGGACCCCCCTGCTGAGCCTGATCCTCACCAACTCTCTCGTCCTTCCCCTACTCCCTGCCCCAGGCCTCAGTCCTGAGGCCTTACGCTGAGCTAGCATCCAGTTAATGTCATCAAAGCCTGGCCCGGGACCCAGCCAGTCCTGCCCTCTTCCCATCACTGTGCTTTCCTCCACGGAGCCCTGACTCCCATTCTGGTCTTCCTTGGACCTCCCCTGTGGGACACAACATCCTTCCCTCTACCCCAGGGAACTTTGCAATATCCGGGGTATGCCTTGATGGGAGCACAGGAGCCACAAAGATAGACTGGCAAACTCCCACTTGCTTGTCCAAACCCAGATCCCAAATCTCTCCTGTGAAACCTTCAGTCGATCTACCCAATCGGGTGGACAGTCCTCTGAGCCAACCTCGTTTCTAATACTCCCCTCACTTATCACAGAACTGTCACAGAGCAGCCATGAGTATGCATATTCATCTCCCCGAGCGGACTGTGAGTTCTCTGAGGCAGGACCAATGTCAGGATTATTTTGGATCTCTAGAACCTACCATGAGGTCTAGCAGTGAGCAGAACCTCAATACATATTTTGGGTTTTTGTTGTTGCTGTTGTTTGTTTTTAAGTTTTCTTAACATTATTTTGTTTTTAAGTTTTGTTATAAGATGTGTGAGCTCACTAGAGACAGACAGAGAGAGAGAAAATGAGAAAGTACCCCCTTGGAGGGGATGGCCACACTGCAATCCCTTCTTCATTCTCCCCTCAGGATTTTAGGCACACACACATACACACACACACACACACACACACATGCCTGGTGTGTTTTTCAAGCCATCGGTTCCAGGAATAGAACCATGAAGTCAGTCAGCCATGTGGGATCCAGCTACCTTACCCACCATACCACAGGTTGGCCCTAATAATTTTTTTAATAAACCAAAATGATTGAGCCTCAGTCAGGAATATGAACGGAGTGGGTGGAGAGGGTGGAGTGAGTAGGGAAGGGGAAGGAGGAGGGAGCACGCAGCCTGCTCTTCCCCATGACTCAGACGACACAGAGTCTGGGACATGGGGACATGGGCCTGGGTGCTCTCCAGGGGTCCTCCGCTGTGTAGAACCTCTGCAGGGAAGCCAGCCCCAGCAAATGTGAGACCGGCCAAGGGGCGGGGCCCTATCTGAACACCTGGGGGTTTGTGTATCCCCTTTTTGTCACTCGATGGTTCCAGTTGAGCTGGGCTAGAACGGGGCTGCAGGTTCTCCAGCCAAGCTGCTGCCTATAGAGTAGTCGCTTGCAAGTCCCAAGTCTCTGGCCTTTCATGGGTCTACCCCACGCATGCCCAGCACTACTCAACCCAGGCAGAGGCTTCCTGGAACCTGGGGAGACTTGCAACATCTCGCTCCTCGGGCCAGAGCAGATCGAGGGGACCATGGCAACTCACTGCAGCTCCAGGCGGGAAGGCTTGTGGGCAGTGCCTTTGGAGTCAGCTTTCTCCTCTAAGCTTGCTTCTTCTTCGAGACCATCCATCGGGGTATCTTGTAGCCTCTTCCAAATATCCAGGCCAAATGTCCCTGTGATTGGACCAGACCCTGCTCAGAGCAAGGACTCCTCTGAACCCTCTGCCCCATGCCCTCTACCCTCAAAAGTCAGCCAGCGCCCCTTACCCTAGCCCATCCATTCGCCCAAATATTGAGTGTCCACCATATGCCAGGCATTATGCTGGGAATTCAACAATATCTGGATGAACCAGACACTAGGGCTAGGATACACGTGAACACGGGCCTAAAGCATCCTGACCCACAGCTAGGTTGAGATGGGGAGAGGATGATGGCAAGGATCGAATGATCTTTAGTTGGGCTTCAAGTAGCTCATGTACTTGAAGACATCCATTCGATATGAGATTTGGGGTAGGGGTGGAGAAGAATGGGGCTGCAATAAAAGGTAGGTAGTAAAAACAGAGAAACATGAGTACTGATTCTGGGCAGAGTATAGTGAAGACTAGGCCATTCTCCCACTATTAAATTTCTAAAATTGAGAAAAATAAATGTTACAAGTTCATATTTAAAAAAAAATCACTGGTGGGCCAGCAGGTAGCATAAGTGGTTAAGGTGGCTGGATCCCAAATGGCTGACAGCACAGCTCAAGTCCTAGACCCGGTAGATTGAAAAACATTCCAAGAGCATGGGCATGGGCATGGGCATGGGCATGTGCGTCCAAATTCCCAAGAGAAGAATAGAGGAAAAAGGATTAACACATGGCCATCTCCCCCTGGGGGGTGATTTCTCATTTTCCTTCTCTCTGTCTCTGTTTCTCTCTGGCGAGCACATGTGCCTCATAGGAAAAAATAAAGAAATAAATAAAAACTTAAAAGAAAATCATTGGAGAACTGTAGAAGCACAAATGATGAACTAAAATTACAGAAAGAGGGGCCAGCAGATGGCATAATGGCTATGTTGCTGGACTCACATGTAGTCGACCACAGTTCGAGTCCCGGACTCAGTGGCATAAACTCACCCCTGGCATGTGTGTGTGTGTGTGTGTGTGTGTGTGTGTGTGTGTGCCCGAGATCCCGAGAGGACAATTGAGGAGAAGGGACTGCAGCACAGCTATCCCCCTGGGGAGCGATTTCTCAGTTTCTGTCTCTGTCTGTCTTTCTGGCAAGCGCAAGCACCCTATAGCAAAAACTTCTCCAAAAAAGAAAAGAAGAAAATCACAGAAAGAAAAGAATTAAAAAATAATTGGGATTGGGAACTTCTTTATTTTCTGGAAGGCATTTCTGATCTGGGCACATGTTTGGCTTAGGCAGAAGGAAGCTGCTTCTGAGAGCCAGCGAGGCTGGTAGGAATGATGATGTCTGGTGGAACCCTACATGTAGAGCCGTATTTCCACAAGGACTTTGCTGAGCACTGGGGAGGCTGGGGCTGTAGGGTTCGGAGTAGAACAGAGAATGAGACCATTGGGAGACAGAGTCCCACTGAAAGAAGAAGCCAGCAACAAGCACGACAGACTTCACCCTGACAACTGAAGACAGAGGCAAACTGAGTCTACCTGAAGCGGCAGTCCAACCCCAACCCGGCTCAGTTCCTGATTTGACTGAGGTAATCAGCCCTCTGCAACAGAGAGAGCACATGCTCTGGGTGAAAGTAACATCCACGTCAGTCTCCAGCATTCCCTTAAAGTCTACAACAGTTTGTTTTTGTTTTACATACATGACTTGTGGAAGGACAAGAAAAATGTAACCAACAATCAAAAGAAGAAATAAGCATTAGAAGCACACACCCTTCAGACAATTCAGACATTGGAGTTAGCAGATAAAAACTTCAAAATAGGGGCCAGCAGGTGGCACGGTGGTTAAAGCGCTAGACATTCCCACATGGCCAAACACAGTTCGAGTCCTAGACCTGGTGGCAGGCTTTCTCGCTTTCCTTCTCTGTTTCTCTCTCTGGTCAACTTGAAATAAATAAGTGACTAAATAATTTTTTAAAAAACTTCAAAATAGTTATATACAGCTATTATAAATAATGTTTAATAAGATACAGAAAAAAAATTAAGAAAATGTAAGAAGAAGGCAAGTTGGAACTGAGAATTCCATTTAGAAAAGAATTAAGTGGGCCCTCCAGAACTAAAGAGTGCAGTGTCCGGGGCCAGTTCTGTGGTGTGCTGTGCTGTGGTGGTATCATGCTGCTCAAAGCGGCAGATCCCACATGGTGACCGTGGTCCAGATCTCCAGCCTGGATCAGCCTGAAACACACATGGCACGTACACAAGTACCCAGCATCCAATGGGCTGGAGGACTTGGGGGAAGCGGCTCACAGCACGACCAGACCCTGTGGAGGGTGTTCGCCTCTCTCTCATACATGCATACATGCTCTAGCCTAAATAAAGAAGAAAGTTTAAAAGAGAGATTTCATATCATTTGTTTTATACCATGATTTTTAAAATAAGGTTTTAGGGGGGCTGGGGTAGGTGGTGATGATAACGCAAAGAGCTGCAAGGCTGACCCACGTGGCAAGTTTCCAGGTTCACATCTAGAGACTTCCTTAAATATGCCAGGTGCACAGGCACCCAGGATTCGGGGCTGATTGAAGATGGGGGTGGATCGCACCGTAAGGATCCTTTTGGGGTGCCTGTCTTTCTGTGTCTGTCTCTCAGGGAAGAAAGAAAGAAAACTTTAAAAATATGTATTTGGAGAGAAAAATTACAAAAACATAAGCCATAAATGACGAGACTGAGTTCTGGACCTGGTGACTTGCTTTCTCACTTTCTTTCTCTCTCTGTTTCTCTCTGATTGGCCCCAAAAATAAAATTAAAATAAAATAAAATAAAATAGTGACCACTTTGAAAGACTGACAGTTTGGCAGTATCAACCCTGTGATTATTTGGCAATTCCATTCCTAAATATATACCTGACAAAAATGCACACATTTGTACACCAAATACATATGAATGTTTATAACAGCATAATTTCTAATATGTCAAAATAGCTAGAAACAACCCCAATGAACACCAACAGTAGCACAGAAAAAATAAATTATGATATATCAACAATAGAATATTTGTCAGCAATAAGAATGAATGAACTACAGGAGCAGCAGTTAGCATAATGGCTATGTTGCTGGACTCCCATGTAGTCGACTGCAGTTCAAGTCCCGGACCTGGTGGCTTAAACTCACGCTGGGCGCGTGTACATGCATGCCCAAGATCCCGAGAGGAGAATGGAGGAGTAGGGGTTGTGGCGTGGCCATCCCCCCTGGGGGGCGATTTCTCACTTTCTGTCTCTCTGTCTCTCTCTGGCGAGTGCATATGCCCTATAGCAAAAACCTCTCCAAGAAAAGAAAAAGAAAAAAAGAATGAATAAATTATTACACTTGACAAATGGATGAATTTCATAAACATAATGTGCATCATTGTAGAGAGAAAGAAATCAGACACAAAGAAGAACCTAGCCCACGATTTCATTTATACAAAATTCAAAACCAGACAAACTCAATGTATGGATATATAAATCAAGAGGATGGCTACTATTAGAGAGAGGGGGACGGTCAGGGTACGGGTGTCCCTAGAGGGCTGGTTTCTGCTTCTTGATACAGATGGTGGCTATATAGAAATATGTTGACTCTGAAAATTCACCAAGCTGAACTCTGTTAGTTTTTATGTGCTTTTTCCTTAGGTCTGTTGTATGCAAGGATTAAGCTTACCTTTTTTTTTTTTAAGTTCTTGCTATAGGGTGTGTGCGCTCGCCAGACAGAGAGAGACAGAGAGACAGAAAGCGAGAAATCACCCCCCAGGGGGGATGGCCATGCCGCAATCCCCTCTCCTCCGTTCTCCTCTCAGGATCTTGGGCACGCACGCACATGCGCCCACCCAGCGTGAGTTTAAGCCACCGGGTCCAGGACTCGAACCTCAGTCGACTACGTGGGAGTCCAGCGACATAGCCATTACGCTAACTGCTGGTCCCAGATTAAGCTTACTTTTTAAGGAATTATTTATTCTATTATTATTATTTATTATTATTATTTCACTTGAGTTTTGCCAGGGAAAGACAGAGTGAGTAAGTGAGAGAAAGAGACAGAGAACAAGCTGCCAAGTCTGGGACTCAAACCGCAGTCAGCCATGTAGGAAAATTCCAGTACCTTAACCACCACCACCTGCTGGCCCCTGATTAAGCTTATTTTTTAATGAGAGAAAGGGATATACCTTAGATACATGATTTTCCAAAATATACAAAGACAAACAACATTGGATGGGTGAATAGCTGAGGAATGAATGCGCAGACGCCAGAATGGATCATTGGACAGACTCACTACCTGTAATACTATTTGAGCAAAGCTGCTGCTATGGCTCCAAACCCCTCTCCCATAAGGTTTCAGATGCATGCCAACTTACATTCTAACAGGAATAGGACAAGAAGGCATGGCTGAGATTTAGCAAGACCCATCCCAGCACCACCACCTACCAATGGCATCACCGGAGAGTTTCCATGCCTTGACGTTCCGGTCCTGGCCAGCACTGATAACCAGCTGAAAGCTCTCCACGTACAGGATGTCTGCCACACTATCCAGATGGCCTTTCCAGGTAATCAAGAGTTTAGGGGGAACCAAGGAAATGGTCTGGCCATCCACAACCTAGAGGAGACAGGAGATCTACTTACACCAAGAGCACCAGGCAAGCTTAGCACAGCGTACCCAGGAAGGGAGGCAGCAGAGCCTGGTAGAAGGGTCCTGGGACGTAAGTCAGTGTTCTAGTTCTAGACACATTCCACATGAACTTGCTGGTGACTTTAGGCAGTTCCTGGCACTTCTTTGGCCCTCAATGGCCTCTTTGGTAACACTGTAAACCAATTTGCATATTGCTATATTGTTAACTTAGTGCCCTTAACGGATTGTTCCATTTGAAATCCACAACCTTATAGAGATTCCCACAGTCTAACAGAAGCCAGGAGTGAGAATCAGAGACTTTCAGTAACCAGACCAGGCCACATAGCTAGAAGATGATGGGGCCAGGACAAAACCCAGGTCTTCTCAAGTGTTTCAGGTGGACACTGGGAGAATAGGATGAGTAGGGGGTGATATATCACATTACACTATGATGGAATAAAACTCTACTTAACTGGAAAATCAATGAAAATGACCAGGCCTTTTTGAAATAAAACAGGAATGATGAAGGGGGATTTATTCTACCATATGTAAGTATGGTAAATCAAAATAATACAAACTTCAAACAGAACAATAGCGGGCAATAGAGAATTTAAAATCCAACCCAAATTTACATAAATCTTAGGTATAGGATGAATGGTTATAAAAAGCATGAGTTTCGGGCCAGCAGCTGGACCCCAGAAAGGCTGACCGCAGTTCAAGTCTCAGACCTGGCATCTTGAAAATTACACTAGGTGCATGTGTGTGCATGCCCGAAATTGCAGGAGGAGAATGGGGGAGAAGGAATTGCAACATGGCCATTCCCCCAGGGGGTGATTTCTTATTTTCCATCTCTGTCTCCTCTGGCAAACATACATGCCCTATGGCAAAAACTTTTTTTAAAAAGGCCAGTAAGTAGCATAGTGGTTAAGGCACTGGACTCCTACATGGCCAACCTGGACCTAGCAGCTTGAAACTCACAGTGGACATGTGTGCGTGCATGCCAAAAAGTCCAAAAGGAAAATGGAGAGGGGACCAGCAGTTAGCATAATGGCTATGTCGCTAGACTCCCATGTAGTCAACCGTGGTTCGTGTCCCGGACCCGGTGACTTAAACTCACACCGGGCGCGTATGCGTGCGTGCCCAGGATCCTGAGAGGAGAATAAAGGAGAAGGGATTGCGGCGTGGCCATCCCCCCTGGGGGGTGATTTCTCGCTTTCTGTCTCTCTCTGTCTGGTGAGCGCACGCACCCTGTAGGAAAAACCTCTCCAAAAAAAAAAGGAAAATGGAGGGGAAGCAGTAGCAGCGTGACTATCCCCCTGGGGAGTGATTTCTTACTTTCTGTCTCTCTTCTTCTGTCTCTTTCTTTTTTGGGGGGGAAGGGAATTTTCACTATAGGGTGCATGCGCTCACCAGACAGAGAAAGACACAGAGACAGAAAGCGAGAAATCACCCCCCAGGGGGGATGGTCACACCGCAATCCCTTCTCCTCCATTCTCCTCTCAGGATCTTGGGCACGCACGCACACGCCACCTACATGGGAGTCCAGCGACATAGCCATTACGCTAACTGCTGGTTCCCTCTTCTTCTGTCTCTTTGGCAAGGGTACACACTCTATTGGAAAAATCTCTCTCAAATAAATAAATAAATAAATAAATAAATAAATAAATAAATAAATAAACAAACAAACAAACAGAAATAATTTGTACCTTAAAATCACTCAAAAAGATTTTTATTAACCTCAAAGCATTTTATTTATTGGCACTCTGTAGACCTACTGCATCCACCGATGAATACTGCTAATAAATATCACAGGTTGTTGAGGATAAAGTAAAACAGGCTAATGAAATACAAAAGAGCATACACTTTCTGGCGTGCCATTCAGCAGTATGTATCAAGGACCTTAAAAAGATTTATGTTGGGGCCAGCAGGTGGTGTGGTGATTGGGGCACTAGACCCCTGCATGGCCGACTGCAAGGGTCTAGTCCCAGATCTGGCAGCTTGCTTTCTCACTTTCCCTCTCAAATGAAAAAACAATAATAAATAAAAATTTTAAAAACAAATAATTCTTTTCTTTAACTTTTTAAAATTAATTTATTTTACATACTTTCACTGAACATCACCACAGCATACCAAATGTGATTTTCCAGCCAATATACCATAAAGTAGCTTAATCATATATGTTATCATCAACAAATAATTTTTTATTTCTTGTTTCTTGTATATATATTTCCTCTCCCTATTTCTCACCCTCTGCCATTTCCCATCCTCCTCCCACCCTGTCTCTGTATCTGCAGTTGATTTCCATTCTTTTATTCTTTCCCACATCGTATTGATTCACAAAATATCTTAATTAATCTAAATATTTTAAATAGTAAGTTCAGCTGATATATACATATCTGTTAACAAAAGTTGACTTTAGGCATGAAACTCTGTGGGTAGAATGAGTATACTATAAAATAGCACAAAACTGAGGCCATATATTGCTTACTGTGGTTGCTAAATAGGTATTTTTTAAATACATTTTTTAATTTCAAGAAAGCCAGCTTGAGACCAGCAGTTAGTGTAATGGCTATGTCGCTGGACTTCCACGTAGTCGACTGCGGTTCGAGTCCCGGGCCCAGTGGCTTAAACTTATGCCCGGCGCGTGTGCGTGCTTACCCAAGATCCCGAGAGGAGAATGGAGGAGAAGGGATTGCGGTGTGACCATCCCCCCGGGGGGTGATTTCTCGCTTTCTGTCTCTGTGTCTCTCTCTGTCTGGCGAGTGCACGCGCCCTATAGCAAAAACCTCTCCAAAAAAAATGTTTAGAGAATTTTGCTTAATATTTAAAGCCAGGAAACTGATTAGGATTCTGTTAGAAGAGTAGATACATGGACCCATCCACAAATGGAGAGAAGATAAAACTCCTTAACACTGGAAAACAAAGCAAAGAAGATCAGCAATGTTTTAGTCGAAAGTCATAACATTCTCTTTCACCAGTTCAAACTCATGTACTATATATTCTGTTGTGGGCCGATCTTTCCTTTAAATTCTGGAAGATAACGTTCAACTCTGGACTTGTCCCTACCATTAAGCTGGCCATTTTCTTAGCTTGGCCATTTCTGTGTGTCTGACTTTAGTTTCCCTGGGATAGCACTCCCTTCAGATCTTCTTGGAGGGCTGGTCTGGTGTTGCAAATTCTTTCAGGTTTTGTTTATCTGAGAATGTCTGTCTTCTCTTCCCATATGGAGGATAATCTTGCCAGATATAGTATTCTTGGTTGAAATTGTTTTTCACTCAACACTTTGAATATGTTTTCCCATTCTTTCCTTGCTCACATTGTTTCCAATGAGAGGTCTGCTGTTACCCTGATGGGATATCCTTTGTAGGTTACTTGACATTTTCCTCTTGCCAGTCTGAGTATCTTGTCTTTGTCCATGGTTTTGGTCATTCTGGCTATAATGTGTCTTGGAGAAGATCTTCTTGGGTTGATCCTATTTGGGGTCTTTTGTACTTCATAGGTCTGCACCTTTGAATTCCTCTCTAGGTTTGGGAAGTTTTCTTCAGGATTTCATGGAATAGATTGTCAATGCCTTAATGAGTCTCTTTACCTTCTGTGATATTGATTATCCAGATGTTTGGACGTTTAATGGTATCTAGTATTTCTCATATATTATTCTCATCTTTTGGGCAATTTTCTCAGTCTTCATGGTGAACTTTACTAGTCCAGTGATCCTGTTTTCTACATCTGAGATTTGATTTTCTATATGATCTAGTCTGCTTTTAATACTTTCAAAGGAGGTTTTGACTTTCCGTGTCATAGCCTTCATCTCCAACAGTTCCATTTGATTGTTTTTTATGGAGTGTATTTCCACTTGCAAGAACTTCCTCACCTCCTGGAACTCACAGGCTTTTTTCTTTTGGTGTTCATTGTCTCTCTTCTCTTCCATCTCTATTAGTTTTGTCACTATGAATACTCTAAATGCTTTATCAGAGAATTCCATGAGTTCTATTGTACTATCTGTGGATGAAGAAGAGTTATTCTTTTCCCTTGGGGGTGAGGTATTTTCTTGGTTTCACATCTTTCTATTGCCCATGCAGTAATTTCTAGCCATCTGATGGGTTATTTGTTTCTTCCTAATTTCTAGAAGATCAATCTGAGTTGTCAGAGGTGCATAGGCAGATGTGGTCTGCAGACTCTTTGACATTGTGTTTTTCTCCCTTTCTGCCACAGATTCAGTGGGAGTTGAGGAATATGAGGACCCAAATAGTATTCGGGTTTTGGTAACTATATTAACAATGTTAAATCTTCCCATCCATAAATGTGGGATGTGTTTCCATCTATTTAAGCTTTCTTTTTTTTTTTCCTGGAGAGGTTTTTGCTATGGGGTATGTGCGCTTGCCAGAAAGACAGAGAGAGACAGAGAGACAGAAAGTGAGAAATCACCCCCCCCAGGGGGATGGCCATAAGAATTTTTTAAAGGAAAAAAATGTGATATAGTTACATAAAATAGAACCTCAATTTGTTCAAGATTTATCACTATAAAACAGCAAATGGTCAGGAACAGATTCTGCAGTCAGAGACCTGACTTTAGCCCCAGGTCCAACACTAGCATCTGCATGCACTTAGAGAGGTCTCTCCCACTCTTTGGTTTCATCTACCTCATCTGAAAAATAATATCTCCCGTAAGAGTCAGAATGAAGATTCAAGATCATCATGCATAAAGCACTCATTACAATCCCTGAAATTGAGTAAGCATTAAATAAATGACACTTATTTTATTTTTTTAGTTTGGCTATAGGGCACATGCATTCACCAAAGACAGAAAGAAAGATAGTGAGAAAATGAGAAATCATTCCTCAGAAGGAATGGCCACACTGCAATCCCTTCTCTATTCTCCTCTTCGGATTTGGGGCATACACGCACACATGCCCTGTGTATTTTTCAAGCCTCCAGGTTCAGGACTGCACAGTCGGCCATGTGGGATCCAGCTGCCTAAATCACCACACTGCCAGCTGACCCAATAAATGACATTTCTTATTGTTGTTAAAATTGCATTATCAATTCATCATATACTGAATTCATAAATAATCAATTCCCAACAGATCTGAATACAGTGAAATTTTCTTCACACTAAACTAGACTGAACATAATGTATTTATGTGCAGATTCAAAACGTACCTCAAACTGCAAGATGGCTATCAAAATACTATATGTAGTGTCTATACCAGACTTACTTCTTCCCGTCTATGCTCATGGGCACTTGCGTTGTTTCTAATGTGCCATTATTATGAATAGTAATTCTATTAACATTTTTACTCATACCCTTTAGTGTGTGTATTTCTCTTGGGTGTAAACCAAGGAGTAGAACTGCCGGAAGATAGGCATAGGTCTGCACCTTTGAATTCCTCTCTAGGTTTGGGAAGTTTTCTTCAGGATTTCATGGAATAGATTGTCAATGCCTTAATGAGTCTCTTTACCTTCTGTGATATTGATTATCCAGATGTTTGGACGTTTAATGGTATCTAGTATTTCTCATATATTATTCTCATCTTTTGGGCAATTTTCTCAGTCTTCATGGTGAACTTTACTAGTCCAGTGATCCTGTTTTCTACATCTGAGATTTGATTTTCTATATGATCTAGTCTGCTTTTAATACTTTCAAAGGAGGTTTTGACTTTCCGTGTCATAGCCTTCATCTCCAACAGTTCCATTTGATTGTTTTTTATGGAGTGTATTTCCACTTGCAAGAACTTCCTCACCTCCTGGAACTCACAGGCTTTTTTCTTTTGGTGTTCATTGTCTCTCTTCTCTTCCATCTCTATTAGTTTTGTCACTATGAATACTCTAAATGCTTTATCAGAGAATTCCATGAGTTCTATTGTACTATCTGTGGATGAAGAAGAGTTATTCTTTTCCCTTGGGGGTGAGGTATTTTCTTGGTTTCACATCTTTCTATTGCCCATGCAGTAATTTCTAGCCATCTGATGGGTTATTTGTTTCTTCCTAATTTCTAGAAGATCAATCTGAGTTGTCAGAGGTGCATAGGCAGATGTGGTCTGCAGACTCTTTGACATTGTGTTTTTCTCCCTTTCTGCCACAGATTCAGTGGGAGTTGAGGAATATGAGGACCCAAATAGTATTCGGGTTTTGGTAACTATATTAACAATGTTAAATCTTCCCATCCATAAATGTGGGATGTGTTTCCATCTATTTAAGCTTTCTTTTTTTTTTTCCTGGAGAGGTTTTTGCTATGGGGTATGTGCGCTTGCCAGAAAGACAGAGAGAGACAGAGAGACAGAAAGTGAGAAATCACCCCCCCCAGGGGGATGGCCATAAGAATTTTTTAAAGGAAAAAAATGTGATATAGTTACATAAAATAGAACCTCAATTTGTTCAAGATTTATCACTATAAAACAGCAAATGGTCAGGAACAGATTCTGCAGTCAGAGACCTGACTTTAGCCCCAGGTCCAACACTAGCATCTGCATGCACTTAGAGAGGTCTCTCCCACTCTTTGGTTTCATCTACCTCATCTGAAAAATAATATCTCCCGTAAGAGTCAGAATGAAGATTCAAGATCATCATGCATAAAGCACTCATTACAATCCCTGAAATTGAGTAAGCATTAAATAAATGACACTTATTTTATTTTTTTAGTTTGGCTATAGGGCACATGCATTCACCAAAGACAGAAAGAAAGATAGTGAGAAAATGAGAAATCATTCCTCAGAAGGAATGGCCACACTGCAATCCCTTCTCTATTCTCCTCTTCGGATTTGGGGCATACACGCACACATGCCCTGTGTATTTTTCAAGCCTCCAGGTTCAGGACTGCACAGTCGGCCATGTGGGATCCAGCTGCCTAAATCACCACACTGCCAGCTGACCCAATAAATGACATTTCTTATTGTTGTTAAAATTGCATTATCAATTCATCATATACTGAATTCATAAATAATCAATTCCCAACAGATCTGAATACAGTGAAATTTTCTTCACACTAAACTAGACTGAACATAATGTATTTATGTGCAGATTCAAAACGTACCTCAAACTGCAAGATGGCTATCAAAATACTATATGTAGTGTCTATACCAGACTTACTTCTTCCCGTCTATGCTCATGGGCACTTGCGTTGTTTCTAATGTGCCATTATTATGAATAGTAATTCTATTAACATTTTTACTCATACCCTTTAGTGTGTGTATTTCTCTTGGGTGTAAACCAAGGAGTAGAACTGCCGGAAGATAGGGTAGATATACATTCAGCTTTCGCAGCTTCTGTCAAATAGTTCTTCGCAGTGATTACACCGGTTCCTCTTCCCACCAGCAGTGGCAGTCCCAGCTGCTCTGCATGCTGGCCAACATTCCGTGTTGCCTGTCTTTTCCATTTTACTCATACCAGTGGGTGTGTGGTGGTATCATATTTTGGCCTTAATTTGCAATTTCCTGATAACTGATGAAAAGATGCTCAACTTGGGACCAGCAGTTAATGTAATGGCTATGTCGTTGGACTCCTATGTAGTCGACTGCGGTTCGAGTCCCGGACCCAGTGGCTTAAACTCACGCCGGGTGCGTGTGTGTGCGTGCCCAAGATCCCGAGAGGAGAATGGAGGAGTAGGGATTGCGGTGTGACCATCCCCCCGGGGGGTGATTTCTCGCTTTCTATCTCTCTGTCTCTCTCTGTCTGTCTGGCGAGCACACACGCCCTATAACAAAAAC
>NW_006159579.1:58234-72079 GCF_000334495.1 Tupaia belangeri chinensis | reverse complement strand
CAAAAAAAAAAAAAAAAAAAGATGCTCAACTTCATTAGTCATTAGGAAAATAGCAAGTGATTTTTGAGCCATGTAAATGCATTACCTATTTAATAAAACACACCAATATTTAATTATTTTTAAAAGAATTCATGAATATAGAGTACTTATTACGAAGATCAAAGCTCATGGCATGGGGTATGCATTTGTGTGTATGTGTTCACATGTGTATGTAAGTGGGTTTGGTCTGTGTACAATTCTGTTTTACTGCTTAAGGATTACTCTGGTTAAGAGAGACGTTTCCATATCAGCCAGACAACCATGAACAGGACACATGAAAGCCTTATAATCTCAATAAGGAAACCATGTCCCCAGCTCATCAGTGGGACTCAAAGTCACTTTTCTGAGCAACCCTCCAGTAATCTTCCTACCTTCTTCTCCTCCAAGGGAATGTAGTGCGGCAAGCTGGTCCCCAGCTGTCTAGGAATTAAGGACTGGAACTTGTTCTCTGTTTTATATATGGTCTTGGCCCCAGCAGGTTGGGATAGCCGATGGTCAATGAATGTGCAGTAATTCTTGATGTCCCAGATCTAGACACAAAGTATGGTGAGTGGCCCCACAGCCTCTAAACCTTATCCCCAACTCACTCCATGGGTTCCTCCTAAACCGTTCTTTTTCACTCTGAGGAAAGTTCTAATTCACACTTCTGAGACACCTACACAGTCAGGGCCAGAAGGGATCCTAAGGATCTTCTGGGCCAGACCCTTTGTGAGCAGGCAGAGCAAGCAGGACTGGCTCAAGAGCAAGACTATCCTGCTTCATGTACCACCACAGGCAGAGAATTGTTCCTGAGTCTGCTGTTCACAGAGTAGACGCACAGCTGCAGAAGGAGGAGGTCGAGGAAGATAATATGGAGCATGGGACCCACTAGGGGAAGTTTCTTCAAGGGGCCTTTGGAACCAAGCCTTTGCTAGTGTCACTGGCCATATCAGAGCAGGAGCGGACTTCTAAAGTAATCTATCCTACCATCCTGCCATGGTTTTACAAGTGAAACTAGCACCCAGGGGGAGTAAGAACTAGGCAAGAGACATGTGCAGCAAAAAGGTAGCCAGAGGCTTGCTGACGCCAGCCCTTCCATGTCAAGGCTGGTTCTTCCTTACCTTAATGTGTCCATTACAATCCCCCGTGATGAGGATCCAGTCATTTTCATCAGTGGCCATGGCACCCACCACAACAGACCCATCATTTTCAAAGTCGACGGGGAACTTCCCCAGCAGGCCTCCGTTCCCGTGGATGGACCAGGCATAGATGTAGCCATCAATGCAGCTGCTCAGCAGGGCAGCCGTGTTTGGCAGGCGAGGCCTGGTCTGCAGGAAGATTATCTGGGTGAGAGAGGCGGGCTCTGCTCAGCAGGGCTGCGAGCTGGGGCTCAGCCTGGCTCCTGTCACACACTGCGAGGGACCTGGGCAAGTTACCACACCGACCTGGCATGCCAGCTGCCTACGTGCCCAGTGAGAATGGTGTGGTGATACCACTCTTCCTACCCAACTAGTGACAAGGAACACATTTAGATGATGAGCTATTCAAGGGCAGTGATATCTGCTCTTTTTTGTTACTATTCACTGTATTACCCTCAACAACTTCCATGCTGCCTAACACATAGTACCTGATCAATAAATGCTTGTTGAATGAAGACATACAAGTCATATTTTTTCAAAGCTCAAACAAAATTTTTTTAAAACCTGTAACTCAACTCAAATAAATATGAAGAAGGAATTGATGCCCCTTGTTATATATTTACTGTGAAATATCCATATTTGTCAGCCAATTGCCAGGAAAGTGTTTTGAGCGAATTCTGGTTCAAGTCTTGCTTAGATTGTGCCCTTTGCTATTCCGACCCACGCCGCTCGCTTTCGCCTTATGGGTCACTGCCGTGGTCCGTGTGGGGCTCCACCATGGGAAGCTATGCTGCATAGACAGCACATAGAGGAGAGAGCTGCTTGCTGGCACCCTGCAAGGGGCTGAGAACAAATCAGGATGATAGGGGGAACTGGGGCTTCCTTCCTCACTCCTACTAAATCAGGACTTCACAGAATGATGGTTTATGCTTCCCCAAATGTGTTACCAATGATGGAAAAAAAAAAAAAATCTCAACCATTTTCATAGCCAGAGAAGTCTGAAACAAGATAATCAATCTGCTTCCCACTGGCCCAGGTGCCAGTGACAAGAAAGTCAGGAGTCCCTTACGCTTCAGACCCAAAGGCTTCACTGGTAAATTCTACTCATACGTAAGGAAGAACTAACAGCGATCCTTCTCAAACTTGTCCAAAAAATTGAAGAGGTGGGACCACTTCTTCACTCATTTTATGAAAGCAGTATTACCCCAATACTAAGGCCAGACAATGACACTACAAGAAAACTACAGACCAATGTCCCTTCTGAACACTGACACAAAAAAGCCAACAACACACACTTAACAATGGGGATACGTTCTCAGAAATGCATCACTAGCCAATCTGTCATTGTGCAAACGCCACAGAGTGGAGCGTCGTAACCCTAGGAGGTACAGCCACTAGCAGGGCGAGGCTGTAACGCATAGCCCCTATGTCCCTCCTGCGACCATCGTCATATGGGCAGCTCTTCAGTGAAGGAAACGTGGAACATGACTGTACTGGCAAGCTGAACTCAGCAGCATTTTAAAAGGGTTTATATGATAACCAAGGGAGTTTTATTACTAAAATGCAAAGACGATTCAACATACAAAAATCCGTCATTGTAAAACACCACATTAACAGAACTAAGGAAACAAATCACGTGACATCTCGATTGATTCAGAGAAAGCGTCTGATAATATTCGACACCACTTCATGATAAGACACACTCAACAAGCCAGGGATAGAAGGAAACTACTTCAACATAATAAAAGCCATATATGAACACCCACAGCCAACAGCATACTCAATGGTGCTCTCAAGTCTCTGGTGCCCTGAGCTGGGTGTGATGGGGCGGGTCTGCTGTATTCTGACTAACAACGAATTGCACTTCCAGGAGGGGGAGTAAGCACCATGGGGTGGGGGTGGGGGTGGGGGCAGTTGTCCAGGAAAGGTACAGGAGGAAGAGATAAGAACAGAGATGAAACAATGGCCACTTGTATTTTGTACCGAACACCCTCCCAGGTAACAGGACGGCATTCTGACAGTGGATTCTGGAAACTTCTCCTTCAGCCCAGCCCCAAGCAGGCAGGGACCCTGCTCACTTCCCTAGGCACACATCCCACCAGAAAAAGTACAGGAGGAAGAGATAAGAACAGAGATGAAACAATGGCCACTTGTATTTTGTACCGAACACCCTCCCAGGTAACAGGACGGCATTCTGACAGTGGATTCTGGAAACTTCTCCTTCAGCCCAGCCCCAAGCAGGCAGGGACCCTGCTCACTTCCCTAGGCACACATCCCACCACACCCCAGCCCCCGGAGAACTCTTTCCAGACACAGCCGCCCTGACTCCAAGCACTGCCCTCTCTACCACGTCTCCCTGAGCCCTGAGGAGGCAGGCTGGACGCCTGGCCCCGGCCCACAGACACACCATTTCCCGGCTCCACCCTGACTGTGCCTCCCAGCTCCTACTCCCTGCTGAGCAGCCAACCTTCTCCACTGAGGAGCTGGACTGCAGCAACAGCTTCTTCCGGAATTCTTCTTTCTTTTCAACCTCTTCATAAATTGGCTGTTTGCCATAGAACTTGCTTGGCTGCCTGGATCTGCCAGCGCTGACAGGTTTCTGGAAACAAAAATGGGCCTCTCAGGCGGCCAGGAGGATGTCTCCCTTCCCCGTGAGGGAACAGAGGCCTGAGGAAGATGAGAAGAGCACAGCCGCCCGGCTGCCACTCTTGGTGCACACACCACTGTGAAAAGGCAGCCAGGCGTCTGTGGGCCTGCACCCTAAGGCACTCCGATGCTGGGAATCCCCGTGTGAGCTGACTAGCAATCCTGGTCCCTTGGGCAGGGGCTTGAGATTGTCTCTGGGGAAGACCATCCTGAGTCCTAGAAAAGACTACCTGGTTAAAAGTGAGAATAAGGTCCAGCGATGGTTGAGCAGTAACACAACTAGAACTGGACAGGAGAGGTTCTGCGTTCTCTTCCCAGAACCTCCCTGACCATGCTGGGTATATACTCATGCCCATGATCTGGGCTGGTTGATTCTGAGGGTGGGTTGTGACACAGGGACCCTGCTGAGGGCATCTCTCTGTCCCTGTCTCTGTGTCCCTATCTCCCTCTCTAAGGAGGAAATACATAAACTTAAGGAAAAAAGATGATGGGGATAGTATGCCATGTACAGCCATTGCTCTAGGAAATCTGAGCACGCTAGCAAACCCCAATACTTCAAAGATGATCTAAGCAGCTCATAAGAATATAAAGCGTGCACCTCTTACAGCAGAATTCTGTCCTAGCAGCTCGTGTTGGATTTAGGTGTAGACTGCCCTACACCTGGCAAGCACTGTGTTTTAGGGGAAGGTGGTGTTTCTCATTCGAGCCTCAGCTCCCAGAAACAGGACTCAGACTTCAACTGCAGAAACATCTTGCTTGGCTCCTCCTCGTCCCACCCAAGAGACTATACTGTCCTCACTGTCTGGATGCTGTACCCTTTGCTGAAAGTTCCAGACCGAGCCATGCCCTGCAAGTGGGGAGAGAGCAGCTCCTCTTGCCCTCTCTCTACTCCTAAGTGGAACCGTCAGTCAATCTTGGAAGGATTAGTCCTAGGGCAGAGATGAGGGCTCAGAGGAGGATAAAAGTGTTTTGCCTTTGCCTGCATCTGGGTCTCAGACCTTTGTAGTCTGGTCTCTGGGGAGGTGGGACTCACTGGGGAAGGTTTGGAGGTACCGTGACACCTCTCTGCCCATGGGCCAGGGCCTGGTGACTGGAGTCTGAGAACTGAGAATGTAGCCCAAGAGCTAACCTTAACTTTGGGCTTTAGGAGTTGTATTCCCTTTGGGTCCTGTCTCTAAGGCCTTCTTGGGTCCTCATATTGGCCATGCTTCCAAAGGGATCATGCTCAGGCCTAGGGCAGCAGAGCACATTAGAAATGGTGGGACTAAAACAAAGAGGCCCCCTGCCTGGGCCTGCAATGCACAAAACAAATGAGTTGACAGAATTAAGTGCAAAAAGCACCAGCTGAGAAAACACACACATGCAACAAACAAGCATGGGGTAAGTATGCGGGCAGCCTCCTGGCCGAGTACTCACTTCCACCTGCTGGGACTCATGCCAGTCAGACTCCTTGTCCCTTGACCCTCTCATCACTGGTGGAGCCGACACTAGGTTCCGCCTCAGGGTGGCATTGGCCGTGGTCCAGGCGCCAGGGCCCAGGTGCTTCACAGGGACCTTGTGTACCCACTTCTCCATGCAGGGTTTGGTGGGCCGGTGGTCCTCAGGCCGGCAGTCATCCACTACTTGCACCTGTGCCAGGGAGAAAGTAGCCCCGAGGCATTGCAATGTTCTAGAGGGAAATTCAGGGTCTCCCTAGCCCAATGCCAACACAGCCCCAGAGCTTGCTTCCCAGAAACCTAGTACCTGTAACAAGGCATCAGATCAGAGTTGACAACCCCATCCCTGGGCCAACCATGGGCAGGGTACTGCTCCCATGAGGAACTCAGTCTCCCATCTGTGAGATGGGTGGCAGTGTTTTCAATCTTAAGCTGAGCTGTTCTGGGGGAGGCCCCACACGGGCTCTTTCCCCCTACAGTAGCCTCCAAGCATCTCTCCCCACAGCATTCAGATAACCATGGGTGAATAACTCCTAGAGTCTCTCCAGCTGTAATCTGCTACGATGTGGTAGCTGGGAAACTGTACAGCAGTCCCAAGTCCCTACCACGAGCCCAGTGAGCCCAGCACAGTAACATGTTGCACAATGGGTAAAATGTGAACTGCCTCCTGGGAGAGTCATCTGCTCAAGAGGACAGGATGAGCACCACCAGGCTCCACAGTCAGGCTGCCCCTCCTTGGCTGTGAAACCATAGGCAAGGAGCTTAACCTCTCTGTGCCTCAGTTTTCTTTCTTTCTTTTTTTTTGTTTTCAAACCTTACATCTTAGGTCTGTCACTTGATCTTTCTGAGCCTCGGTTTTCTTTCTTTCTTTTTTTTTTTTTTTTTGGAGAGGTTTTTGCTATAGGGCGCGTGCACTTGCCAGAAAGACAGAGAGAGACATAGAGACAGGAAGCGAGAAATCATCCCCTAGGGGGGATGGCCACGCCGCAATCCCCTCTCCTCCATTTTCCTCTCGGGATCTTGGGCACGCATGCACACACGCCCAGCGTGAGTTTTAAGCCACTGGGTCCGGGACTCGAATTGCGGTCGACTAGGTGGGAGTCCAGCAACATAGCCATTACGCTAACTGCTGGTCCCAGTTTTCTCACTTTTCAAATGACAATAATTATAGGAACCACCACCTACGTAGGGGGCTCCCAGCTCCTCCCAAAACAAGTCTCCACTGTCCTCTCTACTTCCTGGGGTACTCCCTCCCCTCCATGCCCTACCTAATCCTGGCCCACAGCTGGGTGAAAGGTGAGAGGAGAGAGTGCACTGGTTGCCCATACCTTCTTGGGCTGCAAGGGCAAAGGACTCTCAGAGGCGTTGAAACTCAAGATGGGCTTGAGCAAGTTGATGTTCCAGAAGAGGATCTCTCCGTTGTAAGAGGAAGTCCCAATGAACTGGTTCTGGTACTTGGCCATGCTCAGGATGTCTTCTGAGTGGAAGGTCTGCCATTGGTAGCACAAGAGCACTGGCTTGGTCTTGTGGAACCTGTGCACATGGCCAGAGGCAGAGGGCTGAAAGCTTGACAATGATGTAGAAACAATAGAAATTCACTTCCGTTGTTTCTGCTACAGCAGGTGAATGGGCCAAGATGCTCCCCCACTGAACGAGGTGCTCCAGGAAGACGAAGACGCCATATTCTCATATATACCCATCCCCGGCACCTAGCAACAAGCCTAGGACGTGTTAACCTTGATGACTGATGAATGAATGCGGGGATGACCAGACAAAGCAATGGTCTTCACCCACCACTAATTTCCTGCTTGGTGTTCCAGCCAATGGGAAAGCTAGGAATGGAGGAAACTCATCTGGAGCAGAGAGAATATTTAGCTACCCTCACCTAGTTACCACACACACTCACTACTCACATGAAATAAGTGATTCTCCTATTCCATCCTGTCATGTAGAATACTTGGTTCATATGGACAATCCCACTAACCTGTTGAAGATGGGGGGAAAAAAAAAGAACAGAACAGAACCTTAGGGGCCAGATGGTGGCTCAGAAGTACAATGCAAGAATTCCAAGTTTGTATCCGGGGACCTCCCTGAGTGCACCAGGCACAGGCATAATGAGGCTGGCTGAACCTGGAGGTGGATCCAGCATTGAGACCATGTTGAGGGTACTGTCTCTCTGTTTCTCTCACTCATGGAAATAAACTTCATAATGAGAGAGAAAGAAACAAATAAAAACTCTAAAGCTCCTCAGAGAAAATAGCTCTGGGCCCGAGTGTCCCCCTGAAGGTACCAAGCAAAAGGTTGAACTTCCCAGTGATGACGATGAGAGGTGGTGGCACCAGGGACCTTCCAGGGTGCTTTCGCATCTGTCTCACTGACGGACTCGGGAGGCAGGCAGGGTAGGTATCCATGTTCACTTGAGAGAAGGGATAGCCGGGAGAAGACAAGTGAACTGGCCGAGGTCAACTTACTACTGAGTAATGGGTTCCGGGCCAGCACTCAGGCTCCTGGCTTCTTAGCCAAGTACTCTTTCTGAGCTGGGTAAATGATTATGTCATAAGAGTGAAGTCCCAAAGTGAGGCTTCTGGTTTTGCTCCTTGTCACACCCACAAACTGTCCCAGCAATACTGTCAGACCTTTCCCAAATAGGGGTGAGCATGGGTGACCTCACTGCTAGAAATGCAGTCCAAAGTGCCCATGTGTGGGATACGAAGTACTGGCAAATCCGAAGAGCGGGAGTCTCCAACACGGTGAAAACCTTATTGAGCGAGGCACCATGACCTATCTTTCTCATGCATGAGAACACAAAGGCCCAGGGAGGTTGGCAGTCAGGCAGGCTCTGCTGCACAGCCTTTCAGGGAGGTAAAACAGTGCATCCCAGAGTCCCTTGAGCTGTGCCCTGGTCTCGAGAGGCCCTCCCTGGCCCCAGCTGGCAGACCAGACCAACCTCCAGTTGGTCCGGGTTGGGGAAGGTCAGCAGGCACTCGCCGATGTTGTAGTTCCACATCTTCACTGTGCCATCACGCAGTCCTGTGAGCAGGCACCGCTCCGACTCATCCAGGGCCATGGCTGTCAGCTCCATGAGCTTGGCACCAGACACGGAGAACTCCATCGTCTTCTTGCCCGTCACAATCTCCCACACACTCACCATGCCCTCCTGGCAGCCACTTACTACCTGCAGGGGAGCACACGGACTGTAGAGAGGAGAGTGCCTCCACTCCCAAAGGGGGCTCCAGCCTATGATGGCTGGGCTAGGGCCCCCTGACCATGCACTGGGCAAACAGACTTCCAGGGCCCCCAAAGCCACTCTGGAAGTAGGTCTTCCTATGCTCTGTACCACTGTGCAGCGTAAACTGACATTGCCCCTTTAGAAGGAACCAATTTAGTAAAGTCTCTGATGCAGAGAAAATTATCCCTAATTCAGAAAAGATATTTACTGAAGCATCATTATTCATGAGAGAAGAAAGAAGAAAAAAAAAAAAAAAAAAAAACAGGAAATAATGTCCCCTAAGTAGGGCAATGCTGAGTTAAGAACGGTCACATCACTCAGTGAGACATTTGCTGCCCATATGACTTAAAATGCAGCAGTGGCAGATGGACTATTTCAGACCAACCTTCCTACTAAGAACATCTAGAAAAGCTGGGGGAAGTTTAAAAATGGAACAAATTAAAATCTCTCTTTGAAGGGACAACCAGGTGCCCACATAGTCAACTGTGGTTTAAGTCCCAGACCCAGCAGCTTAAAACTCACACCAGGCACATATGTGTGCATGCCCAAGACCCCCAGAGGAGAAGGGAGGAGAAGAGATTGCGACATAGCCATCTCCCTGGAGGTTGATTCCTCCCTGTCTGTCTGTCCAACCAGCACAAGTGCCCTATAACAAAAATCTCTAAAAACAAAGCAAAACCAATCTCTGTGAAGGCACTGAAGAGTACCAAGGCAGTGGGGAATGGTGGCACCAGTAGCCAGAACAAAAGGGGAGTTTGTGCAGCCACAGCCCCCCCCTGCTGCGGATGCAGCCCACCCTGTCCAGAGCCTGGGTCAGGCAAGCAGTTCCAATGGGAGTGGGCACAGACCCTGGCATATCCTCAGAAACAATTCCATATGCCAAGCTGCCCCGCCCAATCTACGTATCTCCTCCTGGGGCCAGGGTGCTTCCTGGACCTCTCTCTCTTCCCACAATGGACAAGGCAGTGCCCGAGAACAGCTTCCACCCTGGAGAGCACATCTAAGTGGCACTCATCCCCACATAAAGGAAGCTGCCTATTCGGAGCTCAGGGGGCTCAGAGAAGTTAGATGACCTGAGGACCAGCTGGTGGAGCTCAGATCTGATCTCACGCTAACGAGTCTCCAGGGCTGCTTTTCAATCTATATTCTGGGCCCCAGCACCACCATCGAAGCTGTACGAGTTCCCAATGGGCAGGCTGGCCCCACAGCCTAGTGGTTAAGGGAGTCAGAGCCCACATGACCAACCACATGGTTTGAATCCTGTCCAGTAGCTTGAGAAACACACCAAACACGTGTGCATGTGTGACCAAGATCCCAATAGGATGAAGAAATGAAAAAGAAATTGCAGTGTGACCATACCCCACCGAGGGGTGCTTCCTTTCCTCCCCCTCTCTGTCTCTCTGTCTCTCTCTCTCTTTCAAGCACACATACCCTCTGGCAAAAAAAAATTAAAGTTTCCAATAGGATGCATACTTGGGCATATGGAGAGGCCTTGCCAGCCTCCGAGGTGAGCCTGGTCCACTCACCTGCTTAAAAATCTTGCTGTAGAGGATGGCACACAGGGAGGAACTGTGAGTTGTGAGCTTCCCTGCTTTCATGGGCCCCTGGGCCTCCAAGTACCCGGTTAGGATTCCAATCTGCAGAAGAGGAAGGAGGCAGACAGTTGGGCAGTCAGAGAGCTCTGCCATCAGCGACTGATGCCTCTCAGTGACTGGCCCTGGGGAGTAACTTCCAATACATGAAGCATCAGGACGAGCCTGACTACACACAGGCCTGAGCCCACTGTGGCTCCCAGGCTTCTCAGTGGGCCTGCTGGTACTACTCACCCTACTCTGTGGTCTCTACTTCCTAGGATTGAGTCTCCCAAACTTAGAACCCCAAAGTTCAAGGTCCCTCTCACCTTACTTCAGAAAAGCTAAAACCTCAATCAGGTGCCCCCTCTAGGAAGCCTTCTCTGACTATTCCTGCCCTGGGCTAGACTCCGTGAAGCATCTAACATACAACCCTACCATAACACATAGCACTTTCTGCTGAAATGATCTGCCATGCTCTACCTGCAGCTGTGAACCCACTCCCTCCTGGGCCAGCACTCACCGAAAAGGTGCTGCAGATTAGGGTATCATTTTTCTTATGGAAGTAGGCGCTGGTGATGGGGCAGTTGCCCAGGGAAAAATGCCTCCCATAGAAGGACTGGAGGCAGACATAGTCCTGCATGTCCCACACACGGATGTTCTGTGTTTTTTTTTGGAAAGAGGCCAAGAGGCCAAGGGTAGGTCCCCAGGGTGTGGTCGGCACCTGAGGCCGTGTAACTGTCAGTCCTGCAAGCAAGTCCCGAGGCACATCATCCACCACTTCCAACATGCATCCACCTGTTAAGCTCTGCCCCTTCACAGACCAGGACAAAGATGCTCAGTGGCTCAGATAACCCAGGCACACAGCAAACAGGATAGAGCAAGCATGGCCCAGAGCCTCCCCCAGGCTCCCACCTGCTCGGGCAGCTGCCATGACATGGAAGACAAGACAAGGCAGGGCCGCCCACAGCCCAGCCCAGACCCAGCCTTGCTTGAGAAAGCCAGCCTGAGATGGCATCCGAGAGTGGCTGGCAACTCGGCTACCAAAATGGCCTGTCTGCCCCCAAAGTAGATCCTTTCTATTCATCCCCAGTGAAGGAATTCCCTGGAGTGGTCTGTGGACATCCCTTCCGGCTCCCAGGTACCCTCTGCCGATGGCTGCCTGTGAGGGTTCAGCAAGCTCATCCCCATTCCCCACCTGCCCCCAGACTCAGCTCCTCCATCAGCTCCCAGGGCTGCTGGGAAGATCCCGGACAATGGTAAGTGTAGGATGTGTTGGGAAGGCCAGCCTGGGTGACCCTAAAGTCCTTGACAATTGTCCATCTTCTGTGTCCCCAAAAATACAAACTTGTCCCCTGGGAGAGTCCCTGGAGCTGTCAGGGCACATCCCTATGCTGGCTGGGCAGATGAGGCAGAGTCCTAAGCCAGTAGCTAAGCAGGAGCAAAGAGAAGAGGTCCTGAGTAGGGAGCCAAGGCGTTCAAGAAAGGTCCAGGCCCCGACAGCCGGGGCGGCCAAAGAGGGGTCGCCAGTAGAGTTGAGAGGTGCAGGTTTGGGTGGGGGCAAGGAGGGAGGAGCAAGGTTCACCTGTACGGTGTTAGACACCAACTGTTCTCTTACCATCAGTTCTCTAAACCACTACCCATTCATGGATGAGGAGATCGAGGCTCAGAACAGGGAAGGGACTTGCCCTGGGCCACAGTGTCAGAGCCCGAGAACCCAGCTCCAGTGGACTGCTCAGAGTCAGGCTCAGCCTCCACCGGGAGCTGTCGGAGCCGGAGGCTCACGGCTGCCTTCCTGGCAATTCCACCTGGGCACCTTCCTCTAGCCCTCTACTCAGTTGTTGGACGGTGGACAAGGTCACTGCATTCCTCTGGGCCTCAGGCCCCTCCTCAAGGTTGGTCCCTGGGCTGGCTGAGCCGGGTTATTATCCTTAGGACTGGCGTTCTCCCTGAGAAGCAGGAAGTAGCCAGGTGGGTGGCAATGAGGGGCGTGCTCCATGCGGGCGGCACCTTGTCCTTGGAGACGCTGATGAGGATGTTGTTGTTCTTGCTGTTCACAATGATGTGTGTCACTGAGGTCTGATGTCCCTTCATCAGCCACACAGGCCTTTTCGAGACAAGGGGGTTCCACAGGCGGATGAGGGGGTCATACCCACCGGTCACTGGGGTCAAGAAATGGGTTTAGGCCACCCAGAGCTTTCACTGCAGACCTTCTCCCAGGGCCAGAGCTCGGAGGGGTGGGTCACTACACCCCAACGCTCTGCCCCCTCTCCCCTACCCTCCACCAGCAACCTATGCAGAGCCTGTGCCTTCGCACTGCTCCCATCCCCTGGTCCTAGGAGCAGGGACAAGAGTGGAAAGAGAGGAGGCCGGACAGAGGCCAGATGCTAAGGGGCCTTCTGGGCTCTAGTGGCCCCCACACCCCCAGCATCCCTCACCCCAGCTCTGTCCACCCAGCAGCTTCTGGGTGATGTGAAGGTTACTTACCCAGGAAGTTCTTATCTGGGCAGTAATCAAAGCAAAGAATTCCTTTTCTTAAATTCAGCACCGACAACCTGCAATAGCAAAGGGGTTGGGACTGCAGGGCTGGGAGCAGCAGCCTCAGGAGCTCTGAGATGCAGGCTGGGGTACGGGGAGCTGGAGGCAAGGCCACCAGGAGCCCTGAAGAGAAATCACTGCCTCTCCATCCACAGAAAGGAGGGCCCAGAAACCACCCAGGACAGAGTATTGCAGACAAAGCGGATGCTGAAGCCTCAGCTGGGAACCAGCAGCCTGTGGGGGAGGTCCCTGTTCCCAGGAAAATCGGTCCCAAGCAGGAGTCACTCCTCACGCCAGCCAAGCAGCTTGCCTTGTTCCAAGGACCAGCTTGACTTGATTTCCCACTAGCTATACTGAGATGCACATCCTCACACCAAGGAGGCCATGGCTTTTTCATAACAAATCAAGACAAGAGGAGGTGGACCAGTAGGTGGCATGGTGGTTAAGGCAGCTGGATCCCACATGGATGGGTATGTGGTTCAAGTCCCAGACCTGGTGGCTTGAAAATCATTCTGGGCACTTATGCATGCATGCCCAAGATCCCAAGAGGAGAATGGAGAAGGATTTTGTGGCGTGGCCATACCCCCTGGGGGTGGTTTCTTACTTTCTTCTCTCTCTCTCTCTCTCTCTCTCTCTCTTTCTCTCTCTCTTTCTGGCAAGCACACTCACCCAATAGCAAAAAACTAAAATACAAAACAAAACAAAAAAACAGACAAAAAGAGTTTCCAAGGCCAAGGGGGAAAAGCTCCTGGGTGCTGTGGTCTTGCCACGTGCTGGTCCCTGTGCCAGAACCCCTCATACAACCCTCTTGTGAGCCCTGAGCCAGGGAGAAGGACATCAAAAGGAGAAATTGAAGAACCTGCCCAAGGTCACATAGGTAGCAAGCCATAGGGGTCAGGATTCAGATGAAGGGTCGGCGTAGCAGGGAGTGGCAGGAGGCTCAGCACAGAACCCAGGAGGGCCAGGATGACACACACAGGGGTTCCAGGGGGGTCAGGGCCCAGCAGCCCTCCCAGGGCCGTGCCTTTGGCCCTGTTGAGTTCCTAATTCACAGCATCTGGCCTGTCAGCTGTCCTGTTCCTTCAAACAGACCTCACCACAAAGGCCCCTGTTGGAGGGCACCTCGGTCCTCTCAGCCAGCATGCCTGCACTGGACACCCGGGGGCACCTAGCTGACTCTGCCCCCACTCTGCAGGACCCCAGCCAGTGTCTGGGTATCGTCCTGGGTGACCTAGTGGCTCCCCCCCTCCCCCCACGCCCCCACCCCC
>NW_006159579.1:37418-57453 GCF_000334495.1 Tupaia belangeri chinensis | reverse complement strand
CCCCCCAGGTGCCCCCCCCCCCCCTCCGCGGGCCCCCAGCCAGTGTCTGGGTATCGTCCTGGGTGACCTAGTGGCTCCCACCATCCAGCCAGGCCTCAACCTCCTGCCACTTCCACCACTGCCACACCCACAGCCTCTGTTGAGCTCAGGCCCCTTTATTTCTGTGTCGGCCAGGCCCCAGCTGATTTCTTACTCTAATCTCACTCCCTGTGAACCTCCCTCAACAGACAAATGGATCCCTCCAAAAATAAAAGCTTCAAGAACATACTGTGGGCCAACCTGTGGCCTGGTGGTTAAGGAAGTTATATTCCACACAGCTAACTGCATGGTTCAAGTTTCAGGATGCACTGGCTTGAAAAACACACTGGGCACATGTGTACGTATGCCCAAAATCCTACCAGGATGGAGAAATGGAGAAGAGGGCACCACAGCATGACCACAACCCATGGGGAGGGGGCGGCTTGCTTTCGCCCTCTTTCTTTCTGTCTCTCTCTGGTAAGCACACATGCCCTCTAGTTTAAAAAAAAAAAAGGAGAGGCCAGCAAATGCTGTAGCTGTTACACTGCTGGACTCCCACATGGCTGACTCCAGTTCGAGTCCCAGACCCAGTGGCTTGAAACTAACACTAGGTGTGCGTGCGTGCATGCCCAAGATCCTGGGAGGAGAATGGAGGAGAAGGGATTGTGGCGTGGTCATCACCCCTCAGGGGTGATTTCTTACTTTCTCTCTCGCTGGTTCATTCTCTCTCTCTCTCTCTCTCTCTCTTTCTCTCTCACCCCAGTGAGCACACATGCCCTACAGCAAAAACCTCTACAAAAAAAAAAAAATTGGGGGCCAGCAGGTGGCATGGTTAAGGGCACTGGACTCTCACATGGTTGACCACAGTTCAAGTCCCAGACCTGGCAGCTTGCTCGCTCTCTCTCTCTCTCTCTCTCTGTCCTTCTCAGGTCAAACAAATAAATAAATAAAGTTAAATAAAATAATAATTCTTAAAAAAAAAAAAGGACACCCAAAATGTATCAAAATATGTGTATTTCATTTATTGTCAAACCAGGTATGCCTCCTTCCACTCATCTATGTACAGAGAAATATTTTAGAAGAATGGCTACCCAAAAAAAGAATGGCTACCAACATGTTAATAGAAACTACGATTCACTGATTTATTCAACAAAGGTTTACTGGTGAGCCGGCTGGCATCATGGTGGTTAAGGTGGCCAGACCCCATATGGCTAACCACACAGTTCTAGTCCTGGACCCAGTAGCTTGAGAAGCACTCCAGGCATGTGTGCCCAAAATCCCAGAAAGAGAACTAAAAGAGAAGGAATTATGGTGTGGCCACGCCCCACAGAGGGTGCTTTCTCACTTTCCCTCTTTCTCTGTCTCTCTCTGGCGAGCATGCCCTCTAGCAAAATTTTTAAAATGATGTATCAGAAATCAAAACAAAAACATTGAAAATTATTTAAAATAAAATTTTTTAAAAATTTTTAAAGTTTACTGGCTTTCTCCCAGCCAGAATACCAGAGGCCCAGATTTGATGCCAGGCCTTACAAAGCCTTCCTTCTAGGGGAACATATACACATGAGCAGGTCGGCAGACAGAGAGACAGGAAGCGGCGCATGTACCAACCCTGGCAGGTCCTACAAGGGAGACACACAGCTGGCCCTGACAGAGTGTAACTGAAGGGACTCATTTTTTTTTTTTTTTTTTAAGTTTATTTAGTTCTTTTTTCCATGAGTGAGAGAAATGGACACCCGCAACAGGGTCCTCACACCACTATCCATCCAGCCTCAGCCTATTCAGATCATGGGCACACGCACGCCTGACATGTTCAGAGAGGTCTCTGGGTGCAAACCCAGAACATTCCTGTGTGAGACAGCCTCACAGAGTTGCATTACCATTGCCCCACCACCCGGCTCCTGAAGAGGAAACTCACTTTTGACAGCATCTCTGAGGAAGATGCAGGGACGCTGAGTCCTAAAGGATGGAAAGGTACCAGCCACAAAAAAGCTTGGGGAGGGATGAAGCTCCAAACTGAGGAGTAGCACATACTAGGCTGACCTGGCTGGGCCTGCAGGGGAGCACCTGAGAAAACGTGAGCAAGGCGGGCCAGGCCTGGACCACACAGCCCCAGCAGGGAGCCACCAGAGGCTCCATGCAGGGCTCCAGCTGGATCAGACCTGCAGGTGGCTGCTGTGCAGGGAAGGCAGCCAGAGGGGCCATAGGAGGCTGCTAAGAAGGCCACTGTAAGCAGTTCAGGCAGGAGAGGATGGTGGTTTCAACTAGATGGTGTTGACAGAAGTAAAGAAAGGGAAAGGAAGGGAAGACTACCGTGGGTCAGTCAGCGTGCTCAGCACTGGCTTCCACTACACCACCCCTGCTCCTCCATCCAATCCGCTCTTGACTCCAACCATCTGAAGAATGCAGGTGAGGCCAGCTGCAGGGAAGCCAGACCCTTAGGCTCGCACTCTACTGGAGGCTGAGGCCCACTCCAGAGGCCTGGAGTTTGTTTTGTCAATGCCAGGTCCCACTTGCAGAAGCCACATCGACAAGAACAGGAGACCAACAAGAAGTCAATGGTGTCACCTGCTGGCCAGTGAATATTATTGCATTCAGACAAGAAGGAAGGTGGTGTGTGGAGAAGTGTATGTGCATGTGTGCATGTGTGTGTAATAACAGTCTCCAGCCCACCCTCAGAATATATCTCCACACCACACCACTGGCCAACTTAAGGCCACCATCATTAGTAGTCTGAGTTAGTGCAATGACCTCCTCCCTGGTGTTTCCACCACCACTCCTACCCATGTACACTCTACTTGCAACCCTAAGTCAGCCCTCAGTCTTCTGCTCATAACCTTGTTTATATCCGATTTCAAGTAATCGTAATAAGGTATTAGGAGACAATGGAGAAATACTGACTTGGATTAGGTACTAGATGATGTTAATAAATAATACTATTTTATCTATTTTTTGTGTGTTTGAAATTTTTCATAATAAAAATGCTAAAGGGGGGGGGGCAGCAGGTGGTGTGGTGGTTTAAGAGCACTGGATTCCTACATGGCCAACTGCAGTTCGAGTCCAGGGCCTGATGGCTTGCTTTCTCACTTTCCTTCTCTCTCTCTCTCACTCTCTCTCTCTCTCTCATTCTGTCTTTCTCTGGTCAAATGAAAATGAATAAATAAATAAGGTTAAATAAAAGAATTATTTATTTAAAAAATGCTTAAAAAAAAAACCAGTAAGCAAGTCAGTGACATGGAGGTTGGGGTGCTAGATCCCACATTGTTGACTGCACAGTTCAAGTTCTAGACCCAGCAGTTTGAAAAACACTTGGGCAAGAGGAAATGGAGGAGAAGGGATTGTAGGTCCTGGGACAGGAATATGACTCAATCTTAAGAAGGCCAGTGTAGCTGCAGTGGGAAGGCAGTAGGGATGAGCTCAGGAAAGCAGTGGGGCCACCCACAGAGGCCCTTAAGGCCATGGTGAGGCGATCCCCCAATATCTCCCTGCCATCGGGACTCAATAAAACAAGAAGCTGAATGAAATGCCTATGACAGCCATGAGGGAACACTACCACCAAAGCAAAGGTGACTCAGCAAACCTGCTGCTAGCAGAGTTCTGTCACACTGCACCATTGGCACTGCAACCAAGACTGAGTCCCCACAGCATCGGACACTCTCGGGGTCCCTCCTCCAACCTGCAGTTAATTCCAGGATTTGGCTGGGTCTGTACACAAAGTACTTTCTGGTTTAAGAGGAACTGGACTCACGGTGAGGCCTGAGATAAAGCCCCAGCTCAAATGTCTGCTCTGAGACAGTTGCCGCCCTCCCCAAGCCTCAGGTTTCCCATCTGTAACATGAAGAGTTGGACTAAGTCCCATCATCCCAGGATTGAATTCTCCTCTAGAATACAACCAGGACAGAAAGGGAAGGTAGAGACAGGGCTCAGTGGTCCTTGGTCTCCTGGCTGCAACTCATCCTGCCACGCCCCATCACAGGTGGCAAATCTGCTCTTCCCCTGAGATTCGCCTGGAGTGTAGCTCATTGTTCCATCTCTATGGGAGCAAAATGCCACACACCTCAAGGCTGCAAGGCCAGAGAAACCCAGCTGGAAGGTTCCTCAGGAAAAATCCCCACCATCCAGCGCATAGGGATAGTATGCACCAAAATGACAGAAGTGGATACATGCAAATAACAGGTGAGGCACTGGGGTTGAAGAAAGGGAGAGGGGGTTTCAACTGGACTCCAACCTTCTGAATGTTTCCATTTCTTACATGGACAATACATTTAACAAATAACTATTTTTTTAAAAAGAGAAGAAAAAACTCACTCCAGGAGATAGGAATTTAGAAGGACATCAATTGGAACCATCTCCAAAGAATAAATGCTACCAATTATTGAATGCATACCACATAGAGCATCCGCTCAAGTAATCCTTGAGGGAAATGAGACAAGTATTATTATAGTCCCTAATTTGTTCTTCTTTTCACAGGCCAGCCCAGATTCAAGGGGTAGGGATGGTGCCCACACACACCTTTTTGCTGTTACTGCTGTTAGGTTTTTGCTATAGGGCATGGGTGCTCACCAGAGAGAAAGTGAGAAATTACCCCCAAGGGGAAATGGCCATACCACAATCCCTTCTCCTCCATCCTCTTCCTGAGATTTTGGGGGCACACACACATGCACCCAGTGTGCTTTTCAAGCCACCAAGTCTGGGACGTAAACCACGGTCAGCCGCATGGGAGTCCAGCATCTTAACCACCATGCCACCTGCTATCCCCTAGAGAAGACATTTTTGACTGCCCACTTACTATGTGCTGGCTTCTCTGCTGAGTTGTGCCTACAGACTGGTGTATAAAAGAAGTGTACTGTCCTGCCACTGTGCTACAGTGGTAACGCAGTATCATTCAAGCCTGGAAGCAACATTGCCAACCATAGGTTCAGATCCCCAGCTGGCCTGAAAACGTGCTGGGCACATGCATGTGCACACACTCCTAAGGACCTGAAGGGCGGGGAGAAAGAGATCACAGCACAACGAGACCCTGCTGCAGGTGTCTCTCTGTCTCTCTCCTTCCCCCTCTCTCTCATGCACACTTATGTGCTTCCTAGCATTTAAAAAGCAAATATAAGTTTATTATAGTCTAGCCACTTATGGCAATGTCAGAAGGCCGATTAAATCCAAACTCCAGGGCCCATGCTTTACCCACCACGTCCCACTGTCGGTCAGCCCATAGGACCCTTGGGCTTCCTTAGACCTGCAAGATCTGCAAGACCCTGCGCTGCCCGCTGGAAGTGCACCGACCCCCGAGTAGGTCCTCTCTCAGCAGGGACGCCCACATGTTGCTGGACTGAATCCAGACCCACCCAAGGTACATGCATTATGCACTCCCTCCCCACCCCTGCCTCCACCTGCAGAGGGGCTCCTTACTTAGGTTTCTCAGAGGCTTTGACTGGCAATATTGTTAGCACTAGAGAGGACTTCTCAATGGCTGAACAAGAGACCACCAGGTTCAGCTCGGGGATGAACTTGACCTGTTGACACCAGTTGGGATGGAGAGCCTGAAAAGAGACCAGCAGTGGTAGGAGACCCAACCAAGGGACAATATTCCAGGCCAGGCCCCCAGGATGCAGCCAGGGCTTGGGGGCTGGAGAGGCCAGAGATCACGAAGTCTAAAGCCCTTCTAGCTGTCACAGCTCTGACAAAGTGACATAACCCAAGTCCTGGCCTAGGTCCTGTGTCCTGGAGTGTGTAGCCATCCCATCATGGAGAAAACTCAAAAGCATGAAGCATACTATCATTTAAACCCTTATAAGTTCAAGGATAGGCAATGCTGGGCCCATACTAGCACCATTCTCTCACACGGGGAGGAGGGGTGGATTCGAGCCTGCCCAGGCCACAGTCCACATTCTCCTCAGGAAGCCTCCACAACGGGTGAGCTGCACTCCCCAGTGGCTGCCTCCCTCCATGTCTGTCACAACGTGGTGGGCTCATGGAAGCCTGGAATGTGTGAGAACGTGCACTCTTCAGCAACCACATACAAGCCAGGGGGTCAGAAGGGTGAGCTGCTGGTGAGGATCTGAATTCTCTGGCTCCAGCTCTCAGGCCTGCCTAATGCTTAGTCTCCCAATCCAGAGATGTTCCTGTCTGGGCAAAAATGGAGGAATGTGAACAAAGGAAGAGGTGGGTTGGCGAGATCGGACCGTCAAACATTTGCTCAGTGGCTTCTAGGAGCAAGGCACTAGCAAGGTCTAGCAACGAGGAGGGAAAACCACACCCAGGATGAGATTTCCAGCGAAGATGGAAAAGATGATGCCAGGCATGCCTCTCCTCTAGCTCATGAGAAGGCCTGAGTGAGTTAATCTGTTCTGTAAGAAGCACCGAGGGGGGTCAGTAGGTGGCGTGGTAGTTGAGAACACTGGACTCCCACATGGCCAATCATGGTTCAAGTCCTGGACCTGATAGCTTACTTTCTTTCCCTCTCTCTCTCACTCTGTCCCTCTATGGTCAAATAAAAATAAATAAAGTTAAATAAAAATAGTTCTTTTCTGTTCTGTAAGAAGCACCGAGGGGGGTCAGTAGGTGGCGTGGTAGTTGAGAACACTGGACTCCCACATGGCCAATCATGGTTCAAGTCCTGGACCTGATAGCTTACTTTCTTTCCCTCTCTCTCTCACTCTGTCCCTCTATGGTCAAATAAAAATAAATAAAGTTAAATAAAAATAGTTCTTTTAAAAAAAGCAGCAGCAGCAGCAGCAGCACTGAGGCAGCTTGGACCACTCAGCTCAGACCTGCCCCGAGTGTCAGATTCCTTCATATTCATTCAGCAAATGTACAAGGAGCCCTCTAAGCCCCAGGTATTGTTTTAGGCACTGGAGACAGAACGGAGAGCGCAACGGAGTCCCTGTCCTGAAGGAACTATCGATCTTGTTGGGTGACAGGATGAAAAATCAATGGATGGATGCTACAAAGTCAGGAGGTGAGAATGCTGCAGGGTGAAGAGACAAAGGGGTGGGCAGTGGGGCTGGCTAGTTGGGATCTGAGGGAAGGAGGCAGGGAGGTAGACAAGTACCTAGGGGAAGGGCACCACAGCCTGAAAGGACAGTATGTGCCGAGGTCCTGGGGTGGGAAAGGCTTAGTGTTCAGGAATAGCAAGGGAGCCGACACCCCTGAGGCAGAGTAAACGAGCAGAATAAAGGTAGATAAAAAGACCTGCAGCGAGCCAGGGACTGCCCATGACCTGATGGTCGTGGTGAGGACTTGAGATTTTATTCCAGATGTGATGAGAAGCTCGGGGGCAACATAGCTGTATTCTGTCACATAAAGCCTCTGTTTGCTGAGCGAATAAAGAAAGCGGGAAACCACTGCACCAGTACAGACGTACGCTGGCATTTGCTGGCATTACGAAGCCTCAGGCTTCGCAATGAGGTTAATGAGAGACGTGGCCGTGCCTGGGGTACAGATGCACTCCGCAGAAGAGCAGGTGAGATCCAGCAGGTGCTAGACACCAAGCCCCAAGGGCTAACAAACCCTGGGGACAATCTACTTGCTGCTTTTATTTTTGCATGGTACTTGTGTACTGATAAGTACCATGGCAACAGGCCGAGGAAAGATACAACTTACCCTCAGTCGGTAACTTCGATGCGAAGGGGACTTCTCATTTAAGAGTTTCTGTGTGGAAACTTTGACCCAGTGATCTGATAAGGAAAAGACCAAGGTTCACATCACCATCTTTCCTCCTCTGCCAGGCGAACCAAATCTCAGCAGACATCTGGAGCTGGTGTGGAACTCCCATGCCTCTCAGAAGGCCTCTCCATCCAAACACTCCTTTGAACCTGCCTGAGTCCTGGGGAGGTCAGTGTGGTGCCTCTACCCAGGACACCTGCTGCCTCTGTCAGCTCCTGGCACAACTGGAACCAGGTTTCAGGGCCCCTCATTCTCCCAGGTGCTGCATCTGAACAAGTAGATTCTCCACTAGGGAGACCCAACTTTGCTGGAGTGAAGAAGGAGCTGGGGATCCTAGGCTCTATTCATTCTAGAAAGTAATCATTCGGGCATTTGCCATCAGGCCTCAAGCTATGTGTGCTCTTTGTCCAGAAAGCTCAAGTTCCTGTTAGAAGTTGCATGCAGGCATCATAAAATGAGTATGTCTGGAGCAACTATGATGTGCATTAAGTTCTGCCCTGCCCTCGTGGGGCTTCGAGTCTCCCTACCACCCAAATTGCCCAAGGGTGGCAGTTGATGAACCTCCAGGGAAAGCAAGCTGGACACAGACAGGTGGAGCCAGTGGTGTCAGGAGACAAACCCCCAGAGCAGTGTAAGGAGATGGGTCGGAAATGTCCAAGGCTTCCACCCCATTCCCGAGCCTCTCAGCTACCTCGTTTAGAGGCCCTGGGGAGGATGTGGGGGTTGAAGAGTCCATTGGTCACATTGTCGGAGGTGAAGATGATGACGTTGCCTTTGGTGTCCCCATAGCAGAACACACCTCTTTGATAGTCGGACCTGGGGAAAGATGAATACAGAAGAGACTGAAGGGCCTCCCTCCACTTGGGAGCCAGGGAAGTTCTAATAAGACTTCCTGGCCTCATGCTGGACATCCAGCTGACACACATGGGCCCAGCACCCAGATCCAGGCCATCCTTGAACCAGAATTCAATAATATTTTTTCAACCTAAACAAATTAACCTCTAGCCCTCCACCTGTTCTTTGTCAAGTCACCCCTCTTGGGACTATGGCATTCCCAGCGTCCTTAGCCACAGCAATACAGGCCTCGACCAGGGTTTGGTACCTGACCTGATGGGGAGGGAAAAGAAAAGGTGCAACGATGACTCCATGGTCTGAGTGACGTGAAAAGTGAGCCCGAGAGAGAAGCAGCTTAGGGGCAAAGGATACAGTGGCCTCAGAACCAGTGGGGTAGGGATCTTTCTAGACCTGTTTCCAGGAGTCCCAGCCCCCACTGCATCATGTGACCACTAAGATCCTGCACTGACTCCCAGGAAACTCACCAGTAGTCCATGACCAGGACACAGCTGTCCAGATCAGTAAAGGTGAAGGCCTGGACACATTTATGGTTACTGACATCAAAGAAATCTGGAGAAGAGATGAAGAGAGGGCACATGCAGAGCCTGAACCCGCACCCCAAGCCAGGCAGTGGCCTCACAGTATAAAATCCCAGTGCTGAGCGCAGCCTGACAGGGCTTGTGTGATGGGCCCATGGATCCCTGTAGTCCCATCTCACCCACCTAGGGTTCAATGAACATCTGCCGAGTGACTGCGGGTATGACAAGGAAATTCGGGAGCAATGCTGAGCCTGGGCACTGCCGGTAGCTGGAAGCCTCTGTCTTCTCCGGCCTCAGCCGAGTCCATTTATGTTCTCTCTGTGCTTCCCTGAAGGCTCCGGGAGCAGACCCAAGCAAAGACCCCTCATCACACACCTGGCTGGTCACTCACACGCCTCCTCATCAGGGCCAGGGCCCAGGCACAACCCCATCATCCCCACTGCTGGAGACCCCAGACAGGTCAGAGCTGTCATTGCATTACACAGGAACACTGCGGGGAGTGGATTACAGAGAGAGCTTCTTGCAGACTCCCTTCTTCCCTCTGTTCTAATCCTGCCCCTGGCAGGCTTGTCTTTTGAAAACACTATTTTCACCCAGTTCAAACACCTTCAATGGGCTCTCTGCTCCTCCCCGTTCGACAGACAGCCACATCCCGGAGACACGATGGTGAAGGTCGGAATAAACAGATTTGGCCATATTGGGCGCCTGGTCACCAGGGCTGCCTTCAACTCTGGTAAAGTGGATGTCGTGGCCATCAACGACCCCTTCATTGACTTGAACTACATGGTCTACATGTTCCAGTATGATTCCACCCATGGCAAGTTCAACGGCACCGTCAAGACCGAGAACGGGAAGCTTGTCATCAACGGGAAGTCCATCACCATCTTCCAGGAGCGAGATCCCGCCAACATCAAATGGGGTGACGCTGGTGCTGAGTATGTCATGGAGTCCACTGGTGTCTTCACCACCATGGAGAAGGCTGGGGTTCACTTGAAGGGTGGGGCCTAAAGGGTCATTATCTCTGCTCCTTCTGCCGATGCCCCATGTTTGCGATGGGTGTGAACCACAAGAAGTACGAAAACTCCCTGAAGATTGTCAGCAATGCCTCCTGCACTACCAACTGCTTTCCCCCACTGGCCAAGGTCATCCATGACAACTTCGGCATCGTGGAGGGACTCATGACCACAGTCCACGCCATCACTGCCACCCAGAAGACTGTGGACAGCCCCTCAGGGAAGCTGTGGCATGATGGCCGTGGGGCTGCCCAGAACATCATCCCAGCATCCACCGGGGCTGCCAAGGCTGTGGGAAAGGTCATCCCAGATCTGAACGGGAAGCTCACTGGCATGGCCTTCCGTGTCCCCACCCCCAACGTGTCAGTCGTGGACCTGACCTGCCGCCTGGAGAAAGCTGCCAAATACGATGACATCAAGGAGGTGGTGAAGCAGGCATCGCAGGGCCCCCTGAAGGGCATCCTGGGCTACACTGAGGGCCAGGTCGTCTCCTGCGACTTCAACAGAGACACCCACTCCTCCACCTTCGATGCTGGGGCTGGCAGTGCCCTCAATGACCACTTTGTCAAGCTCATCTCCTGGTATGACAATGAATTTGGCTAAAGCAACAGGGTGGTGGACCTCATGGTCCACATGGCCTCCAAGGAGTAGAGCTCCCAACCACCAGCCCCAGCGTGAGCACGAGGAAGAGGCCCTCAGCTGCTGGGTAGGCCCTGCTCCCACTCAGTCCCCACCACACTGAGAAGCTCCCCTCCTTGACAGTTTCCATCCCAGACCCCTACAGAAGGGAGGGGCTGAGGACCCCTCCTTGTCACAAACCATCAATAAAGTAAACTTTATCAGCAAAAAAAAAAAAAAAAAAACCCCTCAATAGGCATTTTTAAACTGTAACAGAAAAAAAAAAAAAAAAAACCCTTCAATAGGACCAGTAGGTGGTGTGGTAGTGAAGGCACTGGATCCCACATGGCAAACTCCATGGTTCGAGTCCCAGACCCAGCAGTCTCAAAACCACACCAGGCACATGTGTATGTGTAACCAAAAATCCCAAGAGGAGAATGGAGGAGAAAGGACTGTGACTTCTCAAATGTCTAGCTCCTTCCAATAGACCCAGCCTCAGCTCCAGCCTCTGTCTGATGAGCAACAGCTCCTCTGCCTGTGCTGTCTTGTATCTGAATGGCAGGTTCTTGCCCCCTCAGCCCTCTACATGTCTGGCCAGGTAGTGGGTCAAGAGGAGAGCTGGCTGGGTTGGGGCCACTTCCTCCCCTGCCTCTGACCATGAACAGATGGCAGCTGCTCACTCAGGACAGCCAGGATGATACACATATCCCTAAGGGGCATTCTAATGCCAGACTCTCAGGGCTGGCTGAGAACGAAGGAAGACAACACCTGGGACGCCACCTGGTCCTTGGGAAGCTCTTCTACTGACCCAAGGTACAGATTGGGAACAAGTTGCTCGCCAAACTCTGACCCCTGAGGTTTATCAAGGAGGAAGGCTTTATTACAGGTGACATCACCCGGCAGACAGATAGGTCGGGTCCATACCTACTTTGGTTCGGTAACTGCTCCAAGCAAGTCACAATCCCTCCTGAATGCCCTAGCCCTGGCTGATGCCTGACCACTTTGTCTGAAACACACGATTTATCCTCATGATGATATTAATGCTGATAAAGCACCTGCTGTGTGCCCGGTGCTAAGCCAGGAGCTTTACACCCTACTTATGAAGCCACACTCACCCTGGAGACATGGGTCATTGTACCTCTGGGTAAACTGAGGCACCAGGCAGTAAAGTAATTGCCCCAAGTCACACACCTCCAGGATGGTGGGACCAGGGTATAGACCCAGGCCCTTCTGATTCCAGTCTCTGCCTGCTCCAAGGCAGGTGCTGCCTCCTCCCATTTAGTCTTGCACCACCAGCTGCAGTTTCACACCATGACCTCCCCTCCCTGAACACCGCAGATGCTTCATTCATTCATTCATTCATTCAGCCACCTGTCCACTCAGCAGTCACCAAGCATCTAGGCGGTCAGGCACTGAGATACAGCATTGAGCAAAACAGATGCAGACCCTGACCTTATGGAGCACCCCAAGAGGAGGAGAAGATGCTAACCATGGGATCACCCCAGTTAAGTGTGTGATTACATTGAAAAAGGCAAATCCCGCAAGAGTCTTTTTAGCAGAGAAACCTGACTTGGACAAGATGGTCATAGAGGGCTTCCAGAGGAAGTGACACCTGAGATGAAGGTCAAAGGGATGAAAGAAATGATGGGGGCGGGGAGAGGTGCAGGAGGAATGGCAGACCACAGAGGCCACGGGTCAGCGGAGGCAGTGAGAGAAGGCTTTGGTGGTCTCGGCACGACAGGGAAAGGGACAGGTGGAGAAGGAGATTGCAGGGGCAGCAGGAGGCAGACTTTCTGGGGCCCCATATAAAGATACCATCTCAAATATCAATTGCTAGAGGTTGGGAAAGATCGAGGATAGGATAGAGGAATATTCATTAAAGGAAATAAAATTACAGGACCAGCTCCATAGCATAGTGGTTAACTGCTATCCTTTAGGAGCTGGATCCTCCATGGCCAAGTGCAGTTCAAATCCTGGCTTGGTGGCTTGAAAGATATGCCAGGTACATGTGTGCCAGGTACATGCTGATAAATCCTGACAGGAGAAACGGAGGAAAAAGGACTTTGCAACATGACCACACCCCATTGGCAGGTGCTTCCTTTCTTTCTTTCTTGCTAGTGAACATACATGTCCTCCAATAATTAAAAAAAAAAAAAAGGAGCGGGACCAGCAGATAGTATAATGGTTATGTTGCTGGACTCCCATGTGGTCAACCATGGCTCAAGTCCTGGACCCAGAAGTTTAAAACTCATACCAGGCACATGTGCATATGTGCTCAAAATTCTGAGAGGAGAATGGAAGAGAGGGGATGCAGTGTAGCCATCCCCCCTGGGGGCTGATTTCTCATTTCCTGTCTCTCTATCTCTCTGTGTCTCTCCGGCAAGTGCACGTGCCCTATAGCAAAAATGTCTCTTAAAAATAAAAAAGGAGATAAAATCACAGATAGAGAGAAGGACAGTGGGGAGGAGCCAGCAAGTGGTATGGGGCTTAAGGTGCTGGACTCCCACATGGCCAAACTGCAGTTTGAGTCTCAGACTTTGCAGTTTGCTACCTCACTTTCTCTCTCTCTAGTCAAATTTTTAAAATAATAATAAATATAAATATAAATAAATAATTCTAAAAAGTGAAAATGCAGTGGGAAGAATATAAATGTCAACAATTTGCTGTACATCTCAAAGTAACCAGAAGGGGAGATTTTAAATATTTCCAACAGAATAATGACAAATGGTTACAATGATGGGCATGCCCATTATCCTGAATGAATCCTTATATGTTGTATTCTTGTATAGAAAAGTCACACTGTAGTCCCTTAAATATGTACAATTATGATATGCTAGCAAAAAGTTTTTAGCTCATTACAAAAAAAGAAAAAAATAAAAAGGATCTCCATCCTAAGAGCAATGGGTAAACTGAATTGAAAGCTTTCTGCAAAGAGGCATTTTTTTAGAGGTTTTTGCCTTAGAGTACAAGCACTCACTAGAGAGAGACAGAGACAGTGAGAGAAAGTGAGAAATCGCCCCACAAGAGGGAATGGTCACACCAGTCTCTTCTCCATTCTCCTCCTGGAATCTCGGGCATGCGCACACTTGCACCTGGCGTTGAGTTTCAGGTTACTGGGTCCAGGACTTGAACTACAGTCAGCCATTTTAAAAGCTCACCCTGGAGCCAGACCATAGCATGGTGGTTAAACACTGCAGAGGAAGCCAGGTCTCACATAGGCAACCAAGGTTTGAGTCCTGGCCCCACTGGCTTGAAAGACATACTGGGCTTGTGTGCACATGCTCAAGATCCAGATGGGATGCAGAGTCAGAGGAAAAAGGATTGCAGAGTGATCAGGTCCTGTTGGGGGGAATCAATCAATCGATCTCTCTATCTTTTTCTCTCCCTGTATGTCATCCTCATACACTCTATGGCACTCAGCAGGCCTTCACTAACCACCCTCTGATTACCAAGGCCTCACCACCTGGCAATACCCCCAGAGGGCTCTAACCCACACTCATCATTGCTCGGCCAGCAGATCTCAGCCGAGGGCAAACACATGGCTCCCCGGGAGCAGGCCTGAGAGAGCCAAGGCACTCACCTATCTGCTGCTCAGTGGATGCCACGGCAATGAGGTTCACATTGTGCAGACATACCATGTCGATGACCCACCTCTGCTGGCTGTGGAGCTGCCGCTTCTTGTTAAGCTGCCCAGAGAAGAGCAGAGGAGACTCGGGCTGTGGACACTTACCCAGGAGAACACCGTAGACACCTCCTGCCACACAAGGCCCTGGAGCCAGTCACAGACCAGGTATGGTCTGTGAGCCCAGTGCTCCCACCTTCATCTTCACAGCCCCTTTCCAGGTAGTTTCACAAGACTTCTATCAAAGTCTCGAACGTACATAGCTTCTGATCTACAGACGTGTTTGCGTATCCTCCAAGAAAACCACACGTGAGGGCGAGCGCTGCAGCACTGCCGTGATCGCGACAAGCCAGAGTGCCTGGAAAGCAGGGCTCATATGAAGCCCTCCCAGGGGTGCCACCCAGACGTAAGAACAATAGAGTCATCCATGTACCAGTACAGTACAGTGGCCGAGCCCAGGGGAAAGCAGCATTACAAGGTGCTGCCATTTGTCAACATAAAAAGGGCAAGAGGGAGCTGTGTATTAGGTCATCCATGGGCAGCACTCCGAGGCTGATCAGAGCAGTGGGCTCTGGGAGAGGAAGCAGGCTCTAGGAACGGGAGTCTGACACCCCTCCATCTGCCCCTCCTTGTCTGACTTGTTTACCATATGCAGTTTCACAAGACTTCTTAGGTGCTGCTACCTAAAGTGGTATACTGATGAGGATTTGTTCTGCAAGGCTGTGAGGAAGGGATGGAAGAGCCAAAGCCCCAGCATCCAGGGTGCCTGTTAGAGCTCAGTAGGTACCGGGCCCTTCCACACACTGGTGTCAGCCCCTATAACTTGTCTAGGGACAGAGCTAGAGCTGGAGCCTCTGGCAGGGAAAGTCACAGCAAAGCCAGGTCAGCAAAAGTGAGCTGCTCTGTGTGCAGTAGAGGAGGCCAGCTGATAGGCTGGGAGTTGGGTGGGGTGAGCTAGGCATGGCTGCCTAAGGGATCTGCGTTTTCCTCCCTGAGTAACACCACAGACCCTGAACTGAACAAGGCAGAAAGGAGCATAATAAAGGGGTGGTGAAAGCACTCCCTCCAGATGGGTGTTCGGAAAGAATGGCAGGGGCAGAGAGCAGACAGTCTCCTCGGTCTCAAAGGGCCCCAACGCCAGAGAGGCCTGAGCTCTCAGGCTTCTGCTGATGGTTGGGCAGTGAGGATGATGGACACGAGGCCTTCTCTTGTGCCCAGGGCGGGAATCTCACACACACATACACACACACACACACACACACACACACGCTTTAGCTCCCTAACTCCCATCCCCCACATTGTTCAGAGGGGAAACAGAGCCCTACGGGGTTCGGTGACGTGCCCAATGTGGCACCACTGGAGAGTGAAGCCCATACCCCATCTTGAACTCCAGAGCTTTCCATCCACATGACAGTGGGCAGCTGTGGCATTCTGACTGGTTCTGGGTGGCTCGTCTTGCCAAAATCTACCTGCCAAAGCAGCCCTTCAGAAAGAGCCCCCAGGTCTGTTGAGCCTTCCCTAGGAGCCTTCCTCTGTCCTCTTTGGCCCTCCTGGACTTTGGCCCTGAGAGACACTGTGGTGACAGTCATGTCGCAGCCACACCTCAAGCTCAGGCTGCCATGCGCCCTCCCACACACACAAAGAGAAAAGGCAGGTGGAGCATGCCAGGAGCCGCAGACTTGCTAAGGAGAATGTGAACCTCCTTTCACATACCTGAAGGGTCGCAGGACCTCCAGGGACCTTAGTTCCATCTAGGTCCCCTTCTCTCCCAAGGGATGACCTGAGGTAACATGAGTCACTCCACAGTTACACTGGCCTGCAAAAGTAACTCGCTGCTGGCAGCATTCCCAGCTCAGGCCTGCAGAGGCCTGGAGAGCAGCGCTTCCCTCCCTTGGCTCTAGACCAGCCCACCAAGTGCAAGACATGGCAGGTTCTCGTGTGAGCACTTACCGCTCCTGGCCAAGAGCGGACAGCATAGAGACAATGATATCAGCTTATATTTATGGCTGTTTGCCGTGTACCTTGTCCAGCTCTGAGTGCTACACACGGGGTCTTCCAAAAGTTCTTAGAAAACATGTATCATAAAAATATACTCATGGATTTTGGGACCAGCAGGTGGTGTGATGGTTAAGGGCACTAGACACCCAACCATGGTTTGAGTCCTGGACCTGGTGGATTGCTTTCTCATTTTCTCTCTCTCTCTCTATCTCCCTCTGTTTTTCTAAGGTCAAATCAAAATAAATAAAGTTAAATAAAATAATTCTTAAAAAAAAATCTACTTGGGGTCGGCAGGTGGCGTGGTAGTTAAGGGTGCTGAATTCACACATGGTTGATCGCAGTTCAAGTCCCAGACTCAGCGGCTTACTTTCTCACTTTCTCTCTCTCTCTCTCTCTGGCTCTCGCTCTTGCTCTCTCTCTTGTCAAATCAGAATTAATTAATTAATTAATTAATTAAGTTAAACAAAGTAATTCTTTTTTTAAAAAAAACAACTACTTATGGATTTCAACAATTTTTTTCACCAAGATAAACTAGTGGGCCAGGTGGTGGCACCATGGTAATGCAACTGGACCCACATGGGACAGATCCTGGGTCTGTCTCCCTGGGACCTCCCTGATCATGTTGGGTGCACACACATGCATGTGCATGTCTGTAATCCATGCCAGCTAAGGCTGGCGTGGGGACCCTTTGGGGTGCCTTTGTCTCTGTCTCTGTCTCTCATGAAATAAGTAAGTAAATAAATTTTTTAAAACAAATTACATAAAGGGACCAGCAGTTGGCATAATGGCTATGCTGCTGGACTCCCATATAGTCGACTGCAGTTCGAGTTCCAGACCCGATGGCTTAAATTCACACTTGGTGCATGTACATGCATGCCCAAGATCCTGAGAAGAGAATGGAAGAGAAGGGATTGTGGCATGGCCATCCCCCCAGGAAGTGATTTCTCACTTTCTGTCTCTCTGTCTCTCTCTGTCTTTCTGGCGAGCGCACATGCCCTGTAGCAAAAAACCTCTCCAAAAAAAAAAAAAGAAAGAAAAGAAAAAAAACAAATTACATAAAATAAACTATAGTATCTTAATTCATTTTCCACAATCTTTCTGGAAGTTTCCTCATACCCATACTATGTCATTAAATCCTCCTAACAGCCCTACTAGGGATTACTATTACTAGTCCTGTGGGATGAAGAGGAAACAGGCGACAAAGCTCTACAGTATCTCGTCCAGGCCACAAGCTGGTGGGTGGTGCTTCTAACCCTGGCAGTTGGGCTCCAGAACCAATGCTCACAACCACTGTGATTTCCTGCCTGGTCCATGCAAGGGTTTGAATCAGTAGGACATAGGGCCAGCATAAGTGTGATAGGAAAGGTGGAGAGGCTGACTTCTAGCATGGGAGCCTTGCTGGATCGTTACACCATGCACCATGCACCACAAGAATGACACCAGAGAATAAGCCTGGTGGGCCGGGAGTGCTCAAGTGACCTGCTATTGGGACAAATGGGGTGTTGAGGTGTCCAGGGCATCCAGGCAGAATTCTGCTGGCAGAAGACAACTGTGGGGTTCCCACAGAGAACATCTGGACTGCCAGCCTGTTCAGACCACAGATCCCGAGAATGAGCCCACTCTGTGTCCGGGTCACCTTCAACATAAGGGTGCTCGAGGCTAAGGCACCCACTAAGGTGCTCCAGACAAACGGGCCCCACTCACCCTAAAGGAGCTGATCAGTGAGAAGGACTCAGTCCAGAATTGCAGGATCCCATCTTTGGTGACAGTCAGAAAGCACCCAACCTTCTTGAACCTGTGGATTAAGAACTCCACTTTCACGACCTCACACCCATGATTCCTGTGGGAGGTGATAAGAGAGATAAACTCAGGGGGAAAAACAATCAGGTCAGAAAGGAGGAGGCAACATATCAGAACAAAGAGTCGCAGAGCGTGAGGGACAAAAAGAAACGAGAGGAGTTCTAGTCACATGCACAAGGGCAGGCGCACATTCACACGAGGGCTCCTAGCTTGCTGCACGAGGTATGGGACTCCACCCACCTCTGGGGATTCTACTGGCTCACCCACAGTGGCCAGAAGAGAGCCCCATGGGGCCAGCAGATGGTGTAGCGGTTACATCGCTGGACTCCCACATGATTGACCACGGTTCAAATCCCAGTCCTGGTGGTTTAAAACTCACGCTGGGTGTGTGTGCATGCATGCCCAAGATCCCGGGAGGAGAGTGAAGGAGAAAGGATTGTGGTGTGGCCACCCCCCTGGGCAGTTATTTCTCACTTTCCTTCTCACTGTCTCTCTCTCACTGTCTCTCTCTCTCTCTCTCTCCAGCCAGCACATGTGCCGTAAGGCAAAAATCTCTACAAAAAAAGAGAGAGAGCCCCATGCACAAGTCTGCTCTAAGCTCATCTGTGAAACAGTCAGTCAGCTAACTGGCCAGGGAATGGAACAGAGGAGGCAGAGAACTGAGGACACTCGACAGGGAAAAACAGCTCATGGAGGCCGAGCAGCATGGGATGTGTGACTGAAAACGCGAATATCCCTTTCCAGCAATTGCTCCAGAATAGAGAGGAAGAGAGCCCAAGAATGAGATAAACGTGGACAAGGGAACAGTAAGGAATTCGGCCCCATCTGCCCAACTCTTCATCCCCCAGAGCACCGCAAACAGTTCCTGGGACAGGACTCACAGAATGCCACTTTGCGGGCTCCCAGCAAGCTTCATGGTACTTTGCAGTGTCCTCCTTCCGGCCCCAGAATTGGCAAAGCCAATTCTTTGGCTATTAAGGGTCACCACCATTATGACTTCCTAATGTGGCATGCACACTCTCACTTGATCTGCCCAGTCTTTGGGGCCTGTTTTACCTGGGAGGGTGGGTAGTTACTTTACCTCACAGGAACGCAGAGAAGAACCATTCACCTGACATTATGTCCTGGTTACCAGCAAGTTTAGAACTAGCACCCTGAACCATGACCCACCTCTAGAGCCCTTTCCAAATGTTGCTGTGGGCATGGGCTGACTGTAGCTCAAGGATAACCCACATAGTTGTGACTCCCCCTGCCATCACGGCCTCTGCAGGAGAAAGGCAGGACATATCTAGATGTGGCTCTCTGCTCCCTCTGCCCTCAGCCCATAGCTCAGTGAGGTACTGGCTTCCTCACCTGCAGGACGACGGCCAGTTTGGATGCCCAGGACCAGGGTGAAAATAAAGAAACAGTGAGGTCAGGGCACTTGGTCCAGGCTCAGTAAAGGTTGAGCCAGAAAGTTACCTTTCATGAAAGTGATTAAATTTTATTTGACTGGGGACCAGCAGGTGGCATGGTGGTTAAGGTGCTGGACACTCCCACATGGCTGACCACGGTTCGAGTCCCGGATCTGGTGGCTTCCTTTCTCCCTTTCTCTCTCTCTCTCTCTCTCTCTCTCTCTCTCTCTATCTCTGGTCAAATTAAAAAATAAATGAATGAATAAATAAAATTAAATAAATAATAATTTTTTAAAATTTTTTATTTGACTATTTTCTCCACTAAACTGGAAATGTTCTCCAGGTTTATAGGCTGAGCAAATAAATAAGAGAAAATAGGGACGAACTTCCTCACATTTTTGTTTCAGGCCCTTTAAACCACCTTGGGATCTAAATGTACCAAGGAAATGGAACAAATTTTTCTTTAAGAATTATTTTATTTTATTTTATTTATTTATTTATTTATTATTTTAATTTGCTATAGGGCACATGCACTCACTA
>NW_006159579.1:34150-37099 GCF_000334495.1 Tupaia belangeri chinensis | reverse complement strand
AAAGGAAAGGAAAGGAAAGGAAAGGAAAGAAAAGGAAAAGGAAAAGGAAAAGGAAAAGAAAAAGAAAAAGAAAAAGAAAGAGAAAAAGAAAAAGAAAAAGAAAAAGAAAAAGAAAAAGAAAAAGAAAAAAAGAGCAAGCTGCCAGGTCCGGGACTTAAACTACAATCTGCCATGTGGGAGTCCAGTGCCTTAACTAATACACTTTCTAAAGTTACCCTTTTGGGGCCAGCATGATGGGATTCCATGTCTGGGACTCAATCCCAGACCTAGAAGTTTGAAAATCATGCTGGGCATATGTGTGCATATCCAAAATCCCAAGAGGAGAATGGAAGATAAAGGACTATAGCATGGTCATTCCCCTGCAGGGTGATTTCTCACTTTCCCTCTCACTGTCTCTCTCTTTCCAACGAGTTCACATGCCCTATGGCAAAAACCTTACATTAAAAAATAATAATAATAAGGCTACACTTTCACGCTTTTCATTGAAACTTAACATCTTCAGGCTGCTTGAGGACAGAGACTGACCTGCTACCATGGCCTATGCTCTGAGGACAAATACCCTCAGCTCCTTCCTGACCAGGATGCAGATACAGGTCACCACGCCTTATACCATAGGGCCTGGCTCCCTTCCCCAACCACCTGCCCCCAGTGTTTGGTGCTCCTTCCCAAGGTGGGTTCTAGGAAGGGAAACAGTGGCCCATAGACAGGCAGCTCAATGGCTCTGGCTGCAGTATTGTTCCTTCCTAGGACATATGGGAAGAGGAACACACAGAGCAGGGGCAGACAGGGCCAGGGCACAGAAAGAGGAAGATGTTGGCAGGGTTCAGAACATGCTGCCTCAAAACATGGTACCCGGCATACTATCTTCAGCTGGAGGCATCTAAGGGACAGTAGGTTCAGGAGGGACTTACTAACCTCCCTCCTAAACAGGTTATAAGATGCAGGGAGCATTTTCAAGAACCCCTAAAGTGGTGCCTTAAGACCCTTGTTGAGAGGTGCCCTCTGCATGCCAGGAGGGAAGAAGCACCCTTAGCTCTGAAGACACAGACACGGAGAGGAATCGGAACAAACGGGCCTATGCTAAGCTTCCCTAGTTTATCACACGTAGCTCATACCTTCTTTGTCCTATCATATTTCTCCACAGCTACCCACTCTTCATCAAGCCTAGCATAAAGAAAACTCAGGTTGAACTGCTTCTTAAGGTCTGCATTTCCTTATGGAGGGTCTCACATCACATAGAACTTTTATTGAATACATCTATGTTTTTTCCTCTTGTGAATCTGTCATCTGTTCCAGGGGCCCCAGCTAGTGAATCCAAGAGGGGGGAAAAGGAAAATGTGTCTTCCTCCTCTGCAAGGCCAAGGTGCAGTAAGGCATGCGGGAGGAAGAGCTGCACAGAGGAGCAGGCAGGCAGGCTCAGGCAGAAGGCGGAGCAGAGGCAGAGAGCGCCATGCTCCAGCAGAGAGGCATGGCCCATGCCTGAGAGCCAGCAGTGCAGAGGCCTCCGTGGCCTGTTGGGAGCTCCAGGAGCAGTTTCCTCCCTGTCACCTTGGAGGAAAGCTCTATCTGCATGTTTGCAAGCCACCTGTGCCCCTGTGGATGAAACTGCTGTCAGAGAACACAGAAGCTCTGTAGTATACTGGAGAGACAGAGACTCAAGCTCAAACCAAGCAGCCCATACTGTCTACCTCTTGGCCTGTGCAAGTCATCTGACCTCATTCAATCTCAGTTTGTTCATCTGTAAAGTGGAGACAATTAACCTACCTTAGTCCTCAAGAACAGCTACGGGGTATGATGTTGAAACAAGCTAACAGCCATCTAGCTCCAGGCCCAGGGCCAGACCCTTGATTGGCACCAACAATGAGTGGTTCGTAGATTTAGGTGGGGGCTCATGGAAGGGCTGGCACCAGCACTTGTTCACACATACATATGTACATATGCGCGCGCACGCACACACACACACACACACACACACACACACACAGATACCATGGCCCAGGGAAGAGGCTCCTTACAGGGGGATGATCCTCATGGGAAGGTGGAAGTGCAGGCGGTACTGGCTCTTCCTCATCTCCTCCTTTCCTCGGAACTCGCGCATCATGTAATCCACATACTCCGGCTGCTCGGAAAGAAAATGGAAGGGAAGGACCAAAGAGTCTCGCATGGTTCCCAGCGTCCCTTCACCTCTCCAGCCCTTCCTGAGGGTCCCTGCAGGCTGCTTTCTGCGCATTGGCCAAAGGACAGGTCTGTTCTTGAATCTTGTACATGACAGGCCTATTTGCAAGCATTTGTGAAAAGAGCACAGTGGCACCTCCCTCCTCAACTCAGTCTGGAATGCTAAATACAGTTTCAGATCACCTCCACCTCCAGCACCTCATCTGGATCTCTTTATTTACCCCCACTTTCTGGATAGTAAGATTGAGGTCCGCATGAGGATTACGAGCTCTCCAAGCTCATATATCAATAACAGAGGAGGACCCCTAACCAAGGACAGGAGAGCAACTCTAGATCTCCCAACCAGCTTCATAAAAATACAGTCAAGGCTGGGACCAGCAGATGGCGTAGTGGTTAAGGTGCTGGATTCCCATGAGGTTGACTGCAGTTCAAGTCCTGGACTCGGCAGCTTGAAACTCATATCGGGCTCATAGAGAGAGTGCCCAAAATCCCAAGAGAAGAATGGAAGAGAAGGGATTGCATGGCATGGCCATCTACCTGGGGGGTGATATCTCACTTTCTATCTCTCTATCTCTCCGGTGAGTACACATACCCTACAGCAAAAATCTCTCTCAAAAAAAAATATATATGTGTGTGTGTATATATATATGTGTATATATATATATATGTATAGATGTATGTGTGTATGTATATGTGTACGTATATATATGTATAGATGTGTGTATGTGTGTGTGTGTATATATATGTGTATATATATATATATATATGTATATG
>NW_006159579.1:27334-34067 GCF_000334495.1 Tupaia belangeri chinensis | reverse complement strand
ATATATATATATATATAGTCAAAGTCAATTGAGCCATCATATGAGGCTATAACAAAAAATGGAGTTCTTAAGAAGGATCATTGCATAGATGAGAGAAGGCTAGAAATACGTTTTCTATAGAATGTTAAGAGAAATAAAAGCAAAAAATAAGTAAGTCCCAGAATGTATATCTAAACCAAGAGGAAAGTATGATATAACAGTGGATGCATGGACTCGAGGCAGGCCCCTTGGGTTCAAATAGCAGCTCAGCTGCCAGCTAGCTGCATTTCTGGGCAACTTTCTTAACTCCTCTATGCTTCAGTGCCCCAACCTGTCAAATGGAAGTAAATAAGAGCACCTTCCCCATAGGATTCCTAGATGTTCAGGTAAAAAACACACACAAAGTGCTTATCCTGGTGTGAAAGCTAGTTATCATGTCATCATTACTATATCAGACTATTATGTCTATTTTTTGTACTTTTCTGTATGCTTAAATGCTATATATGCTCATTGTAGAACACTTTGAATAGGAAAAAAATCTCAAAAGCATTATTATTACTAAGCTATAAAACCCGGCATTTTGAGGTTTAACAGCCACAGGTTTGCCTGGTCCTGAGTGACCAGAAAGGGCCAAGAGATGGCCATGACACCAGCTTGAATCCATTAAGGAGGACAGGAGTCTGGTGTACAGGAGAACCACATGGTAGGTGGGAAGGCCCTTGCTGTTCACAGTGGCATGCTCCTTAGTCTCGCATAGAGGCCAATGACACTTGTCACACTCTCTCCAGTCCCCCAGGAGGGGAATGAGCTGTTAGGAGCCTTGCTTGCAAATGTCTCTGGAAGAACCTCTCAAAGATACTCAGGGCCAGTACCCAGCTGGAGCCAGAATCTACAGGAAGTCTTTCTGATGCTCTGGCTGCCTTCATAGCTTCAACACTCCATTTGCTTCACCAAGGGTTCAAGGACAGTGCCCTCCAGCCTTCCTCTAACTACTTAATGCAGCAGGGGTACCTTCCTCACCCAGGTGACGAAGCCATTGCAATCTGAGTCCACCTTCAAAAACAGGGACTCCAGCATCTGATTCGAAGCATTCCTTAGAATCTTCTTCATGGCCTTGATGAACATTTCCATGTTCAGGGCTTCAAAGAGAGAGATAAGAACATGATCCCCTTAACCACAAGCCCCTCAGCCCAGCCCCTGCCTGGTGTTCTTGGGTGTCTGGGTGCTAAAGGGGACAGGCAGAGAGCCACATTTCCTAGGTGCCCACATTTTTAGGCAGTCTCTCCTACATCACCCCATCTCCCCAAACTCTCCACCCCCTCCACGATGGTCAGCTGCACCATTGCAGGGGAGACAGAAGGGAGACAGCCCCAGACAGAGGGGCCACAGAAGGCTGAACCCTCCCAGCCCCTCAAATCCAGTCACGTGCTTTGCCCTGTGACCCTCCCTTCACATCTCCAGCAGCCGCCTCATCCATCCTAGCCCAGGCCCCATGGATTCCTGAAGCCTTGTCACCACTCACTTTCCTTTTGCATCTTATCACCCCACAAAACCTGGATGAACACCTACCAGAGTTGGCCCCACAGCAGTGGGGGTGGGAGGACATTTTAACAAAGACCAGTCCCATTTCTGAACAAGGAAGACAGGCTAGGCATTGCAATGACAAAAACTCTCCAAAGAAAAAGGAGAAACAAAGAAAGGTAAATGTGGCCATGAATAAACAAATGCATGCATATAGAGGGAAGGGTAAAGAGTAGGCATTGCAATGACAAAAACTCTCCAAAGAAAAAGGAAAAACAAAGAAAAAGGAGAAACAAAGAAAGGTAAATGTGGCCATGAATAAACAAAAGGTAAATGTGGCCATGAATAAACAAATGGTAAAGAGCATCTTTTAAAAGCAATGATCAAAATACAAACTTTGGGGACCAGCAGTTAGCGTAATGGCTATGTCGCTGGACTCCCACGTAGTCGACCGCGGTTCGAGTCCCAGACCCGGTGGTTTAAACATGCCGGACGCGTGTGCGTGCGTGCCCAAGATCCCGAGAGGAGAATGGAGGAGAAGGGATTGCGGCGTGGCCATCCCCCCTGGGAGGTGATTTCTCACTTTCTATCTCTCTGTCTCTGTCTGTCTGGCGAGCACACATGCCCTATAACAAAAACCTCTCCAAAAAAAAATAAAAACTTTGAAGCTGGCCCTACAGTCTAGTGATTAAGGGAGCCAGATCCCACATGGCTAACAGTAGTTCATATACCAGCTCTGGTGGGTTGAAAAAACTGCTAGACACATGTGCATACACGCCCATTGGGGGATTGCCTTCTCCCTCCCTTTGTCCCTCTCTCACTTGCTGGAAAGTGTGTGTACCCTTCAACAATCAAAAAAGTAAAAATAATTTTAAAATATACAAATGGGGTTAGCAGGCAGCATGGTAGTTAAGGAACTGGACTGCCACATGGTTGGTCACCTGAAGTCTGAGCCCCAGACCCAGCGGCTTGAAAATCAAGCTGGGTGCTTGTGCATGCATGCCCAAAATCCCAAGAGGAGAATGGAGGAAAGAAGGGATTGTAGTGTGGCCATTACCCCTAGGACACACACACACATATATATATATATATATGGCTGGAGGGAAAGATACACACACATAAACTTTGGTGGGAGGAGACAGAAGAAGAGGGCAATAATTGGGACCAGCAGGTGGTATGGTAGTTAAGGCACTGGGCACTCCCACATGGCTGACCGCACGAATCCCAGACCCGGTGGCTTGCTTTCTCACTTTCTCTGTCTCTCTCTGGTCAAATTAAAATAAATGAACGAATAAACAGAAAATTAAATAATTATTTTTAAAAAAGAAGAAGGTGGTAACAATAAAACCACCCCACACTAGGTTTTATGGCTATAAGATATTCTTTCTGAGAATGGGTCAATAACTACTATCTGACCCTTTCTTAATAATCACAATCTTGGGACCAGTAGACGGCAGGTGGTATGGTGGTTAAGGGTGCTGGACTCCCACATGGCCAACCATGGTTTGAGTCCCAGACCAAGTGGTTTGCTTTCTCACTACCCCCAACCCCATCACTCTGCCCCCCTCTGGTCAAATAAAATAATTTTTTTAATTAAGTTAAATCATATAATTATTTAAAAATGATAATAATAAATTTAAATAAATATTTTTAAAAGAAAAGAAAAGATGACTTTAAGTATTCCTATTATTTGACTTTTAAAAGAAAGCTCTAAAGGAAAAAAAAGGTTCTGTTTATTTATTTATTTTTATTTTTGGAGAGGTTTTTCACTATAGGGCGCATGCACTCGCCAGACAGACAGAGACAGAGAGACAGAAAGCGAGAAATCACCCCCCAGGGGGGATGGCCATGCCGCAATCCCTTCTCCTCCATTCTCCTCTCGGGATCTTGGGCACGCATGCACACGCGCCCAGCGTGAGTTTTAAGCCACCGGGTCCGGGACGCGAACTGCGGTCCACTACGTGGGAGTCCAGCGACATAGCCATTACACTGCTTGTTCCCTAAAGGAAGAAAAAGTTTGATGCACAAAGGATAGACTCACAACACTATTTAAACTCAATTTAAAAAATTTAAATGTTATTACTTTTTTTAAAAATATTTTATTTAACTTTATTTATTTATTTATTTTTATTTGACCAGAGAGGGACAGAGAAAGAGAGAGAAAGTGAGAAAACAAGCCGCCAGATCCAGGACTTGAACTGCAGTTGCCCATGTGGGATTCTGGCACCCTCAATCACCAGGCCACTTGCTGGCCCCTATTATTATTTTTTTTTTATTGTTTTTTAATTTGACCAGAGAGAGAAAGAAAGGGAAAGTGAGAAAGCAAGTTGCCAGGTCTCGGACTCGAACCACAGTTGGCCATTTGGGAGTCTAGCACCTTAACTACCACACCACCTGCTGGCCCCACAAACTCAGTAAAATCGAAATGCATATAAATACAAGAATGACTTAGTAACTAGTATAATATTTGTATCCATTAGTGATGGCTTAGAAGACTACACAGCAATATGGAAAAGTCCTTAAGATAGTAACATGAAGTGAAAAAGAAGGGTCTGAAATTATAGATACATATACAATGGCAGACTTATGAAAAGACATGTAGCCATCTGTGGTGGAGACTTGAGAAGTCCCATAATATCTACCTCCACCTCCTGCTGCTCACGCCTTCCTCCCACCCATACCTTGACATTTTTTTTTCCTGAGTAAACAGAATTTTAGTCAAACTTTACAAATATTTACATTTAGCCTGAGAGTAAGCATGAGAAGTTCCCCCTGAAGTTAGACTTCACTGCCCCAACAGTTAAGCATCTCAAAATAAAGCTGAGAGTGAGCCTGCATTATCAAACATAAGTAAAGCATTCCAGTGAAGTTTGAAAATGGGCTGTGATGCAAACTTGACTTTAATTTGCTCTTGCCGCATGATCTTTAGAGCTTAAAAGTATTTATTTTGAAACAATGATATGATAGACAAAATTTGTCAATGAGAAATTTATGCAGGTGTGTGGAAATGTAGAATTTTAGTATGATGTTTCTACAGCAGCTGCTTTAGATGATTATCAAAAAAAATCCTCCCCAATCGTTACTGTTCAACATGTACTTGAACACATGCAGCAGCATCATACAGTTTATCAGTATAAATATCAGTACCTGCAATAAAATGTAAAATACAGAGTATCCCTTCTTCAAATATGAAGTCTCTGAATGCTCCATTCACCAGACAACACACTCCTATTGCATGGGAGATGGAGCGCTGAGATGGAGCACTGTACGTCTGTTGGGGAGGAAGGTGTACTGTGGAAATCCCAAAGCACTGCAGTATAGAAAGTAAATGTTGAGGGGACCAGCAGGTGGCATTGTGGTTAAGATACTGGACACTCCCACATGGCCGACCACGGTTCAGGTCCCGGACCTGGCGGCTTCTTTTTCCCTTTCCCTCTCTCTCTCTCTCTGTCTCTCTCTCTCTCTGGTCAAATTAAAATAAATGAATGAATAAATAAAATTAAATAAATAATAATTTTTTGAAAAAGTAAATGTTGAAGCAACAATAGTTTCTGAATAGATACTGTACATTATGTAAACAAACATTCAGAATATGAATCCAACACAGGCTAAATATTGTTTCCTAGGAAACCGGAATCTTCTTTCTTTTAAATCACACACACCAAAGATGCTTCTTCACTGAGAAAAAGAATGGATCCTGTTCCTGTATTTGCTTCTGTGCTTAAATATCTTGGAAATGAGGAAATGCACTCATTTGCTAACGGTTTTTGTCTTCTGCTTGGTTTGGCTGCCTGTTGCAAATTAGGAATACAGAACTATTTCATCCTTGTTCTTCACGTAATCTTAGTGAAGGAATATATAATTAATTCATCTTTATCAACCCATATTAGCAATATAGATAGGTTAGGTGAAGCAGTGAATTTCAAAATGTGTTCAGGGAAAACTAGTTGAAACTTGTTTCCAATAAGGTTAGTAGTTGGTAGTTAATAATTACTATAAAATCAGTCCAAGCTAGTAGTAAACTCCTGATTTAGCAGGCTGGAGCAGCAGGCTGAACCAGAGACTAAAGTCAGGTAATTCTTTTTTTTTTTAAAGAATTATTTATTTATTTCCATTTGTTATTATTATTTCATTTGATCAGACAGAGGCAGAGAGAGAGAGAGAAAGGGAAAGCATGAAAGCAAGCCACCAGGTCCAGGACCCGAACCACAGTCAGCCATGTGGGAATCCAGCACCTTTAACCACCACGCCACTTGCCGGCCCCATCAAGTCAGGTAATTCTAATTCCTATAGTGCTGTGCAAATCTAGAGCTTCTTATGTAAAAGAGAGCACTGGCTATATCAAATCCTATAATAAGAGAATGAAATGCTGATTAGGTTTGAAATGCAAGAGAGTAGTAGATGAAGAAATTTGAACATCTTAATGATGGTGTTGTAGCAATGACCTCGGAATTCCCTTAAGGAATCAGAAACCAGGACAAACCATTAATCAATATTGTTCCAAGTCGGGACCAGCAGTTGGTGTAATGGCTATGTCGCTGAACTCCCACATAGTCGACCGTGGGTCCAGTCCTGGACCCAGTGGCTTAAACTCGCCAGGGGTGTGTGCGTGTGTGCCCAAGATCCCGAGAAGAAAATGGAAGAGAAGGGATTGTGGCATGGCCATCCCCCCTAGGAGGGGATTTCTCGCTTTCTGTCTCTCTGTCTTTCTGGCAAGTGTATGCACCCTATAGCAAACACCTCTCAAAAAATATCTATGTATATTGTTCTGAGTCAAAAGTCTAAACTAGAAGTGATAAAGACACAAAACCAAAGATGCACTTTCCACTATGACCATATGCAAGAATTTCAAGCTTTCTATCAACATTCTGTACCAACACCTGCCCCACCCCCACCCCCGTAAAAGGAAGAAGCTTGGACCTGACTATCTATCCCAACTCAAGGCTTCTAGTCTTTGTTTTTTGTTTTTTTGGGGGGCTTTTTGAGTTTTTTTCCTTTAAAAAAATTTTTTTACATTAACTCACTATACATTACAGCATACAAAATGAATTTTCCATCCAAAATACACTGTATATTGGCTCAATCAAGCACATCGACATACATGTTATCAACGAATAATTTTCCATTTCTTATGTCTTGTATATTTTGCTTTTTTCTTTTTTTGCCATCCTTGATTCCCTATCCCTCACCCTCTGCCCTGTCCAACACTCCTCCCACATTGTCTCTGGTATCC
>NW_006159579.1:12967-26664 GCF_000334495.1 Tupaia belangeri chinensis | reverse complement strand
AGTTGCCCATTTTCTTAGTTTTTGAACTCTTATTTCTGTGTGTCTGCATTTAACTTTACTGACATAGAACTCCCTTAAGAACTTCTTGGAGGTCTGGTCTGGTGCTGGTAAATTCTTTCAGGTTTTGTTTATCTGGGAATGTTCAGTGTCTTTTCTTCCCAAATGAATGATAATCTTGCTGGGTATAGTATTCTTGGTTGAAACAGCTTTTCCCTTAACACTTTGAATATATTTTCCCATTCTTTCCTCGTTCGCATTGTTTCGGATGAGAGGTCTGCTGTCAGTCTGATGGGATACCCTTTGTGGGTAACTTGCCATTTTTCTCTTGCCAATCTTAGTATCTTTGTCTGTGGTTTTGGTCAATCTGGCTATAATGTGTCTTGGAGAAGATCTTCTTCGGTTGATTCTATTTGGGGTCCTCTGTATTTCTTGGAACTGAATCTTTGAGTGCCTAAGGCTTCTAGTCCTTGAAAGGGGGTGTTTTCAAATGCTTCCCATTAGGCTGGGCTGAGCGAATCCAACAAGGAATAGACCATCTTGTGGTAAGGCGTCTGTAAATGATCACCCACTTGGTCAAAAGCATAACCTACCACGTTAAGCCCTGCTTCAGTAAGTTCCAGGCAGCATCTATTCCACTCCTTTGTTTCTACATTGACATAGGCTACATCGTCTGCACAGCGCAGAGTCTATTTCTTTTTTTGGGTGGGGGGAGAGGTTTTCGCTATAGGGCACGTGCGCTCGCCAGACAGAGAGAAACAGAGACAGAAAGCGAGAAATCATCCCCTAGGGGGGATGGTCACGCCGCAATCCCTTCTCCTCCATTTTCCTCTCGGGATCTTGGGCACGCACGCACACACGCCCAGCGTGAGTTTTAAGCCACCGGGTCCGGGACGCGAACCACGGTCAACTACATGGAAGTCCAGCAACATAGCCATTACACTAACTGCTGGTTCCCACACAGTGCAGGGTCTTTGAGACAAATATTTTGTTGACCACAAAGAGCACATCATTTACGACTGCTTCTACTTCTAGCAGCATGTCTTTCCTATCAGTTCCTTCAAAACCATTAAGCTCGGAACTTCAAATCCTGACATACTGCTTAGCTCCATGGGATTACTGTCTGTTTCCATTCTGCGCTCGCCCAGTGTCCTTCTCCTCCCTTGGGGGCCAACCCCAGGTACCGCCGCCCCCTTCTCCCCAGACCCTTGACTTTGAAGGAACCTGTGACCTGCATTAAAAAAAAAAAAAAAAAGATGGTTAAGGCACAGAGTGCATGCACCCACCAGAGAGGATGTTGCAATCCCTTCTCCATTCTCCTCCTGGAATTTTAGGCACACATGTGCTCATGCCCAGCATGATTTTCAAGCTGCCAGGCCTGGGACTCAAACTGTGGTCAGCCATGTGGGAGTCCAGTGCCTTAATCACTAGACCACCTGTTGGCCTCAATCTGTGACTTGCTTTTAACCAACAGAACAAGGCACAAGTGGCAGGATATATGGCATCATATGCATATGATTACAAGATCATGTTACAAAAGATAGTAGCATACATTTGCAGAGTTTCTCTCTCCCTTCTTGGCTTTTTGGCAAACAGTCATGTTGGTGAATTCCACATGGCCAGAAACTGTGGGTGGCCTCTAGGAGTTGAGAGTAAGTAGCCTCCACTCCACAGCCAGGAAGTCCTCAGTCCTACAGCTGCAAGGAATCAAACAAATTCTGCCAATAATCTGAGCAAGTTTAGGTCCTTCTCAGTCAAGTTCCAGAAGATACCATAGCCCTAGCTGATAATATGACTGCGTCCCGAGCAGAGAAGCCAGTAAAGCCCACACTCATGATCCACCCAGGCTGTAAGATAATAAATGTATCGGTTTAAACTACTAAGCTTAGAACACTGTGAGACAGCAACAGATAATAAAACACATGTATGGGAACCAGCAGGTGGCATGATGGTTAAGGTGCTGGACACTCCCACAGGGCTGACCACAGTTTGAGTCCCAGACCTGGTAGTTTGCTTTCTCACTCCACGCCTCCTCTCCCCCCCACCCCCCAGTGTCTCTCTCTGGTCAAATTAAAAATAAAGGAATGAATACATAAAAATTAAATAAATAATTTAAAAAACACATGTATGAAAATGTCTGGAAGAATATATACCAAAATGCTAACAGTAGTTATATTTGAGCGTTTGGACTAGGAGTATATTTAAAAAATTATGCTAGGGGCCAGTAGGTGGCATGATGGTTAAGGCAGCTGGATTCCCACATGGCCGGTCACCATTCCAGTCCCAGACACAGCACCTGACACTCACGACAGACACATGTCTGTGCATGCCCAAAATGCTGAGCGGCGAATGGAGAGGGGACTGCAGCATGGTCATTCCCCCAGGGAGTGATTTCTCACTTTTCTTGTCTCTGGCTAGGACACTCATCCTATGGCAAAAATATAAATTTAAAAAATCTAGATTCCAAGTAGCCTCTAATATGCATACAATACTTACATAATCATTAAACATTTTAAAGGAGGGCCAGGAGGTGGCACGGTGGTTAAAGGCACTGGACTCCCACATGGCCAACAGTGGTTCAAGTCCTGGACCTTGTGGCTTGCTTTCTCACTTTCTCTCTCTGGTGAGCATGTGTGCCCTATAGCAAATTGAAATAATAATAATAAAGAAAGATAAATTAATCCTTAAAAAAGAAAAAACAGGTTTTAAAAGAGACACTAGATGCAAAAACTGCTGGCCAGGTCCAAACCCTCCACACCAGGTCCTGGCCTGCCCCGTGCAGGAGTCACAGAAGCAGACCCTGCAGTGCGGCTTTACCTCCAGTGGAGCTGATGCTCTCGTCAAACATTTTCTCTATCTCGGCCAGGTGTATCTCGGTGAATAGCTGAGTCTTGTGCTGAACATCGGGCAGCTGGCTCTGGGTGACGGATGGTTTCGGGGCGCTAAGAGCCTCCTTGTTCTGGAATCCTGTTATTGACAGCTAGAACGAATATGACCAGAAACACCAGGGTGTGAGAGGGCTAATTTCCTGAGCCAAATATTTTTCAGCACATTTTATTTAAAGAAAGACTCTGGGGACCAGCAGATGGTGTAATGGTTACATTGCTGGACTCCCACATGGCCAACCACAGTTCGCCCTGGACCGAGAAGCTTGAAACTCAGGCCCAAAATCCTGAGAGGAGAATGGAGGAGAAGGGATTGCAGCATGGCCATCCCCTCAAGGGGTGATTTCTCGCTTTCTGTCTCTCTGTTTCTCTGGCAAGCACACACGCCTTATAGCAAAAAAAATCTCAAAAAAAAAAGAGAGAGAGAGAAAGAGAGACTTTGGAGACTTTGGGGGATAAAGATAAGTGGTGCTATAATGTTATTAACTGATTTTTTGAAGAATTATTTTAACTATTTATTTATTTAAATTTGACCAGAGAGGGACAGAGTGACAGAGGGAGAAAGTAAGAACGTAAACCACCAGGTCTGGAACTTGAACTGTGGTTGGCCACGTGGGAATCTAGTGCCCCTAACCACCATGCCACCTGCCAGCCCCATTAACTGATTTTAAATAGTCTTTTTTTTAGGGGGGGGAGGGGCGGGATTTTTTTGCACTCACCAGAAAGGCAAAGAGACAGAAAACAAAAAATTATCGTCCGGGGGGATGGCCATGCTGCAATCCCTTGTCCATTCTCCTCCTGGGATTTTGGGCATGCACATACATGTGATTTTCAAGCCACCAGGTCCAGGACTCAAACATGTAAGAGTCCAGCATCTTAACCATTAATCCATCTGCTGGCCCCCAAACAAGTAAATCTTAACCACTCTTATACCTAAGAAGAGTCAAAAAATCAAAACTGCTTCTTCTCTTCACAGTGGGAAGTTACATGCTGTTCCCTTTTGAAATGCCATGACTGAGGCTCAGTGAGCTTAGAGGACACAGGCAGTCCCACCTAGCAGGACTCTTAATTTATTTTTTAAAGAATTATTTTATTTAACTTTACTTATTATTATTATCATTATTATTTTCCAGTTTGATTAGAGAGAGACAGAGAGAGAGAGGAAGTGAGAAAGCAAGCCACCAGGTCCGAGACTTGAACCGTGGTCGGCCACATGGGAGTCCAGCGCCTTTAACCACCATGCCACTTGCTGGCCCCACAGGACTCTTATTTATAAGGTGCTTTGGTTCAATATCTACATTGTTTCCAAATCTTTTTTTTTTAATTTAGAAATTTATTCTGTTTAATCCACAAGCTTTATATAGCTTTAGTTTAAAAAAAAAAATCCAAAACAGTGAAACCAAGACACTATATTTCTTTTTTTTTAATAGTTATTTATTTAATTTTATCTATCCATTCATTTATTTTAATTTGACAGAGAGAGATGCACAGAGAGAAGAGAAGGAAAGTAAGAAAGCAAGCCACCAGGTCTGGTATTCAAACCGTGGTCGGCCATGTGTGAGTGTCCAGCGCCTTAACCACCATGCCACCTGCTGGTCCCCAAGACACTATATTTCAAAGTCTGGGCCCTTCCAGCCTTCCAAATCTTTTATGGTCAGAATTCAAGACTCCAAAGAATGCAGTTCTATCTCCCCCACCCAGTTTAATCTGGTTTTGATAGCCCGGATGTCCCACCTGGGTCACATCAGCTCACTTGCCCAACTCCTTGGCTCCTCCCTCCACACACCAAAGCTCAGGCAGACCCCTCCATCGGGGGCTTTCCATCAGCCGCCTCCCACTACTCAGATCCCTCCAAAAGCCTTCCCTACCTTTCCAGCCCTCAACAATGCTTCCTCTCCTCAGCACCTACATGTGACTTACTTGGACACTTAAGACAATGTTTCAGGTCACTAAAGGCTCAGGTCATCAAAGGCTGCCTCTTCCAAAAGGCTCCAAGGTGGACAATTAGATGACCACTGAGTGGCAACAAGCTGCTGCTCACTCAGACACATGGCTTTGGGCCTCGGGCCATAGCCCAAATACACAGGATTGAATTATTCACTCTCAGCACCCCGATCCCACTGAAAGAGCAAACATGCTCATCCTCCTGCAAATGTCAATCATTTGCCCATGGTCCATGCAGTTACAGGGTGCCAGGCACTGTGGGTACAACATAAACAAAGTGGACAGTCCCTGATCTCACAGAGCTCAACAGGTGAGCAAGTTAATGCTCTCACCATCCACCTGGGCCCCGAAGTAAGAATCTGCACTATCTTCAGCTCCTCCACCTCCTCCTTCCTCCCATGCGCTCCCACTGTCCTTCCCATTGATTCTTATGGTGACCTGTCTCCTACATATAAACCCTCCTCTCTGCATTCCCACCCCACCCTGAACCTGGTCTTTTGCTGGGACAGAGACCTCTCCTGAGACTAGAATTTGGCCTTCCCTTCCAATCCACCTCCCAACACAAGCACCAGCCATCCTCTTAGGAAGCAGTTCTAACCAATGACTTTACCCTGGCTCTAACGCTCCCCATGGCTAGTCCCTCCATCCCCGACTCCTGAGTGTGGCATTCAAAGCTTTCACAACCGAGCACAGGCCTATCTTTCTAGTTTCAATACACATGCCAGGCTCCAGTATACCAACTGCTCTCCACCATCCCCAAACACAGCAAGCCTTCCACTCTACTCCCATTGTTCCCTGCACACGATACCTCTCCTGTCCCTGCCATAGTTTGACTGTTTCCCCCAAAGTCATGTGTTGGGACTTAGCTGTACTGGAAACATGTTAAGCGAAACCCTAATCCATTCATGGTATCATAGAGTGGGGCTTTTGGGTGTGATGAGGTCATTAGAGCAGAGCCCCTATGATTGAGTTGTAGTGGGTTTCTAACCAGGTGGAGACCAAAACAGGCAGAAATCCATGGACAGCTGCTCTGCTCAAGATCCTGCCCTCTACCATATTACAACCTCACTGGAAGTTGGCCACTGGACCTTGGACCTCCAAACTGGGAGCTGAATAAGCCTCTACTCTTGGACTGGTCCCAAGGACTAGCTTAGTACTTAAGGGAGCCAGAGCCCACATGGCCCACCGCAGTTTGAATCCCAGCCCCTATAGCTTGAGAAACACCAGGCATGTGTGTGTGTGTGTCCCAAATGTGGCCAGGATGGAGAAGGGATTGCAGCATGACCATGCTCCATTTGGGGTGCTTTCTCCTCAATGCTTCTCTTCTCTCCTGCCCCACAGTCTCTCTCTGGCAAGCACTCATGCCCTCTGGCAAAAAAAATAAATAAAAATAAAATTTAAGTTTCAAAAACCCCCTATTCTCCTTTATCCTTACTAGTCACCCTGTTTCAAATATTTCTGCTGCCAACACAATTGTGGATTAATATACTCCAGAGGTGAAGTTCTACCCATTCTCTAGAATTTCGCTTAGATGGCATGTCCTCCAAGGAGCTTTTCCATACTTTCAGAGAACCCCACTCCTACTCTCAAACCCCCAGGCACTTAGTACATATCTGCCAGTCATGGGATGATACATGTCCACATCACTTCAGACATGTAGACAGCAAGGTGGTGGGGAAGATGCAACAGCCAGAGCTTTGGGTTAGAACTCTGCATGGCTCCCTCCACTTACTGCTATTTTAACTCAAGTACATCACATGACTTCTCTGAGCCACAGGTTCTTCCACAAAATAGAGATCCACAGTAACCACCTGGCAGGGTAGTGGTTAGACCTAGATGGCACCTGAATACATGTGAAGCCACAGCAAACCAGTTACACAACAAATCATAGCTCTTGCTACTCCTCATAGTGAGCTCTTTGAAATCCAAGGCCAGTGGCTGGGAGGTAGTGTGGTGGTCAAAGGCATTGGGCTCCCACATGTCCGACCGTGGTTCAAATCCCAGACCTGGCAGTTTGCTTTCTCACTTTCTTTCTTTCTCTCTCTGGTCAAATTAAAATAAAGTTAAATAAAATAATTCTTTAGAAAAAAAAATAAAAGGAAGAAGAAAGAAAGGGCTAGGAACTAGCAGATAGAGTAATGGTTATGTCACTGAACTCCCATGTAGTCGACCATGGTTCAAGTCCCAGACTGGCAGCCTAAAACTCACGCCAGGCATACGTGTGTGCGTGTCCAAGAGCTTGAGAGTACAAAGAAGGAGAAGAGATTGCAGTGTGGCCATCCCCCCAGGGGATGATTTCTCGCTTTCTGTATCTCTGTCTCTGGTGAACACACAAGCTCTATAGCAAAAATCGCTCCAAGAAAGAAAAGGATTCTGTTAATTAAACCAGAATTTCACTTGTAGGTATTACCTGTACACTCCCCAGCCCCACATAACACACTCAATGAATATCTGGCTTGATGATAACACACAGCCCGTCCCACCACTATCACAACTTTGCTCGACAACATGAAGTGCAGTCCACAGGTAGACTACAAGTCTGCAGCCTCGGGTGTATTGCACTTGGTCCATGTAGTGCCTTCAAAGGAAAAGCCAGGGGCCAGCAGGTGGCGTAATGGTTATGTCACTGGATTCCCACATGGCCGAGTTTAGTACAAGTCCCAGATGCAGTGGTTTGAAACTCACGCCAGGCACATGTGCATGTGTGCCCAAAAATCCCAAGAGGAGAATGGAGAAGGGACTTCAGCATGGCCATCCTCTTGAAGGGTGATTTCTCACTTTCTGTCTGATAAGTGCACATACCCTATAACACAAATCTCTAAAAAACAAAAAACAAAATAAAAAGGAAAAAACCAGCCTGCCCCAGCACACTAATGGTGCCCACCTCCCTGCCCTGTATAATTAATATCTGAGTTCGCAAGCCCTAGTGCAGAGACCAGCAGACTCCTATGCTGAAATGTGATGTTTTGGTGGCTCTCAACTGCCCCCTCCCTTTATTAACTCTGGTGGCTTTCTTACCTTTAGAGCTTGAGTGTTCTCTCGTGAGCTCTCAGAAGACATTAGTCTTGACCTAGAATAGGGAATTAGGTGCTTTAACTCCAGCCTCTGTAAGGACCCCATGGATGACCTAGTCAAGTCACAAGCAAAGTCAGGGTCAAGGGAGAGGGTCACTACCTCCTGCCTGTGGACAGGCCCAGCAAGCATTTGGGGAGCATCCCTTTCCCCGGGAGACTTTTCCAGCAGTGACCTTGCCCCAGGCTTGCACCTGAGCCTTCCTTCCCTGATCTATGGCTCCATTGAAGCCATGTGACTTCTCAAGTTACTTTACTCCCTAACTTAATACCAGAGGCTTTCTAAAGGAGGCCACACCTTTTGACAGAATTAGAAGGGGCTTAGGAGGCCATGTGGTGGCACAAGTACAATTTGCAGATGAAGGAAATGAGGTACCAGGGCAAGTACATGTCCCAGGGGTCAGAGAATTGCACCAGAAGTGGGGCAGGACAGGCCCCTGACTTTCCACTGCATACACCCTCCCCCTCCCCCACACCACCTTCCAATGCCCTTGGAGACAGAACCCTTCTCACAGCAGCTGGAGGGTCAGATGAGAGCATGTGGGACAGGTCCACTCCACAGAGCTCTGCTCTGTGAATAGGAAGGTTCGGTGGCACTGCAGTCAGTGACATCTCCACGCAAGGCAAAATAGCACTGTGGTTAGATTACTGGGGCACCAATCTACCTCACCAGTAAGCTGTACCAGGCGAGTGGAAAGGGCACTGCAGGATGGCATGGGAACAGCCAGGAAAGTCAAGCCCAAGACATGCAGAAGGGACAGACCAAATCAGTTCACTTGGTTTGACCAAAGGGATCCTGGGAGGCAAAGGGCATGATTAATGGGAGAGAAATGAAAAGAAAAATTGGAAGCAGAGTGTAGAATCTTAAGGATCTGGCCAAGGAGTATGAAACAGGGTAACGGGCAATTACAAATAGTCATCAGTGTAAGATAGAGAGGAGGAAGACAAAACTGGCCAAGAGTGTCCTATCCTAACAGTGTCTTGGCCACAGCTCAGATCCAAGAACCAAAAGAAAAATATGAGCCAAAGAAAAGATTTGGAGGCCAAGAAACAGGGTAAGTGAGGGAAATGCCGTAACTATTTCCAGAAAAAGGGAGTAAAGAGGGAAAAGCAGTTTAACGCATGTGATACTCGGCTGTTCAAACAGAAATCAAAAACAAATACTTGAAAATCTAGCAACTGAAACTCAAGGAATAGCTACTTTTTGGGGAAGGGCTTTTGCTATAGGGCACATGCTCTCACCAGACAGAGACAGAGAGAAAGTGAGAAATCACCCCCGGGGGGATGGTCCTGCTGCAATCCTTTCTCTTCCATTCTCCTCTTGGGATCTTGAGCACGCAAACACATGCCCAGCGTGAGTTTAAGCCACCGGGTCTGGGACTCTAGCCACGGTCAACTACATGGGAGTCCAGAGACAGCCATTACACTAACTGCTGGGCCCAAAGGGAATTCTTTATACTATTCTTATGACTATTTAATATATTTTTAAGTTATTTGATAACTGAAAGTTCTGTAAGAAAAACATGTCTCTAACCAGAACAGTTCTGTTCATGGTCATGGACTGAGCAAAGCATCAAATGGAAAAAAAAAAACCTGATTGCTGGCAACAGACCACCCAAAAGAGAAGGGCAAGAGAGAGAACTACTACTTCAACACTGGGAGGGAGAAGAGAAAACAGGCCAGATCTGAAATAACACCCACTGGTCTCAACTGACTCCCTAAAGTTGACCTGCCCAGAGCAGACTGAAGAGAGTAATGATTGCGGGGAGGGTATGAATCTGGAAACAAGGGTGAGTTTAGAACAGCCACTAGAACATGCTAGGAATGGGAGGGAATCATTGGTTTGCTGTATTCAATCATTGGTTTAATGCAATCATTGGTTTGACAAGCATTATTGGCTTGTAAAAATTTATGGGGGGATGATGTAAGACTAACAGAAACAGGTAAGAAATGTTCTTTCTCCTGGTTCCCATTTGACCTTTGATGTCAGGAAGTGAATCTTAAAGCCATGATGTTTACTTTTTTTTTTTTTTAATAATAGGTCATGTGCACTCACAAAGGTGAGAGGAAAAGTGAGAAAGCACTCACCAAGGGGAATGGCCAAGCCACAGTCACCTCTCAAGTCTCCTCTCAGGACTTGGAGCATGTACACACACACACCGAGCATGATTCTCAAGCCTCCAAGGCTGGGACTCAACCACAAAGCTGGCCACACGGGATCCAGTGCCCTAACCTCCACACCACCTGCTGGCCTGATGTCCAAATTTTTAAAGAACAACTTTATCCCTGATGCTCACTCACCCTGACCCCATTTGATCTCCCCAGTTAATCTGGCTGGAAAAGGCTGGCAGAGCATTACTGGACTCCTGTCCCATCTGAGACATTTTGGCAGCTGTCTCCTAGTCCAAGACAGCTCCTCTATGAAGTCACTGTAGAACTCTTGAGCAGTTGACAACAGTCAGCTGGTCATATTTAGAACCAGGGGAATGAGACAGAATTCCATATGAAGATCATAAACAGAACATCAGACTCCATCCCATAAACCATGAACACACAGCCATTTTTCATCTAATTCAAGACATTCTCTTTATTGATAAAGTTGAACTTCTAGCAGACAGTGAATGACAGGGGCTACAGCACAAATAAGGCAAGTGGGAGTACAAACAATCCATTTAAGTACAGAGTTCACCTCTCACGGAAACCATGGGCAATGCCAGGGAGTCCTCTGATAAAGCAGGGTTCTCCAAAACCAAAGGCCAGCTGGCTCCCACCATTGGTACGGTAAAAGGCACCATGGCTCTCTAACCCGCTCTCTGCATCAGCTCCAATAATTTGACAAGAAGATGACAGAGCATGATGTGTGAGATGACTTTGAGCAGGCCTGGACTTGATGTGGTCACTGTGCAATCTTGGTTCATGGTACCATATGGCAGCACAAACTATTGGGAAGCCTGTTGAGAGAGATTTCAACCAGGGATGTGGAAGCCAAATTTTAAGGTACCCAGCTCAATCACATCTCATGAACTAAGTGTCACCAAAATGTTGTGACCAGAAAACTAAACCTTCTCCCCATGGGCCAGCCAAGTGGCACAGTGGTTAAGGTTGTTGGATCCCACATGGCTGACTGCATGGTTTAAGTTCTGGACCCAGTGGCTTAAAATCATGCTGGGCATGTGTGCATATGTACCCTAAATCCTGAGAGGATGGAGAAGGGACTGCAGCATGGCTATAAAGCCCCCCCAGGGGGAGGGGTGATTTCTCAATTTCTCTCCCTTGCTGTCTCTGGTGAGTACATGTGTCCTACAGCAAAACGTTAAAAAAAAAAATTCCAGAGAACAGTAAACATACAAAAAAATAGAAGTTTTTGTTACTACTTCATCAATAATGGATACAAAAGGTTTTGTCACATTAAAGAACATTGAAAGTAAGGTGACTGATTGAAATGCCAAACAAGATGCATAAGTCTTTTAAATCAAGGTTTTATTAAGCTAGGTATTAACAAAATAGAAGAGTTTATTTAAAAAGCAAAACAAGGTTAATAACTACCTCTATTTTTCTTTTTTGCATCTAAGTTCATTCATTTTCCAATACAATGTTATCTATTCTCAGAGAAGTTTCTGCATTTTTCCAATGACACACACTTACTAGTCAAATAGTATATATTTTTTGACAATATCTTCACTATGTATTAATATGTCTTTTATACATTTTATTTTTTATTTTTAGTTTGCTGTGGGGTCTGTATGTTTCCTGGAGAGACTGAGACAGAGAAAGACAGACAGAGAGAGAGAGAACGCTCCCCATGGGGGCAGCCACACTGCAAACGCTCACCTCCGTTCTCTCTGCATATAAGTACTTGGTATTTTTTTCAAGCTGCCAGGTCCAGGACTTGAACCATATAGTCAACCATGTGGGATCCACTTGCCTTAACCACCATGTTACTACCTGGTCCCTATTAGCATTTTTATAAAGCCCAAAATATGCTAAATTATACCACAATAAATATACCTTTCTCTCCCTTGGAAGAAACTTGAGGGGGAAAAAGGGAGAGATTAAGATACATTCCACTTTTCAGTAAAGAAAAAGTCCAGAAAATGCACACCTGAAAAGAGTAAAGGCAAGTTCATCAATATCTCAGGTTAATACAACCACAACAGGCCCAGCACAGTGACAGAGGAGACAGTGGGCTGCTGTGCAGTGCTAGAAGCCACATGTTAGCCATGGGTCTGGATCCTGAGGCGCCCTGAAACACAGAGTAGGCACCCAAGGGCTAGGGGAAGAGGATCCAGATGTGACAGACTCTGTCAAGAATGTCTGTTTCTTTCTCAAGAAATAAATAAATTTTTTTAAAAAGTGGAAGGGAGGGCATTTCAAAGAAAAACCCCCTAGACAAACCTCTGTATGGAAAATATTCTAGAAAGAAGTCAAAAGTCTTACTTGGGATTAGTTCAGGCATCAATTGCTAATCCTAAATAGAAATCCTTATTCCAAATAAGAGAGGATGTTGCTAGAAGGGAGCAACTAAGGTAGGTGAGGGCTACGATTAACAGACTCAACTATCTACTATGGAGATGCCAACTGCTCACACTCCCACTTAGCAGCAATGCCAATGTCATCCTTGTGGATCTTCAGCACTGCAGAGTTTAAGATATAAAAACTTGGGAACCAGCAGATGGAGCAATGATTTTATCACTGGACTTCCACTTAGTCAATCATGGTTTGAGTCCCGGACTCAGTGGCCTCAAACTCACACCAGGCACATGTGCCCAAGATCCTGAAAGGAAAATGGAGGAAAACGGATTGTAGCATGGCCATCGCCCAAGGGGTGATTTCTTGCTTTCTGTCTCTTTGTCTCTCCAGTGAGTGCACATGCCCTGTAGCAAAAATATTTTTTAAAAAAAAGAAAAAAAAATATTAAAACTTGGGTCAACTCCATGACCTAGTGTTAAAGAGAGCCAGATCCCACATGGCTAACCACGTAATTAAAATCCTAGGGGGCCAGAAGGCAGTGTGGTGGTTAGGGCACTGGACATTCCCACATGGCTGACCACAGGTCAAGTCCTGGACCTGGCGGCTTGCTTCCCTGCTTTCCCTCTCTCTCTCTGGTCATATTAAAAAATAACAACAAATGGAATCAAATACATAATTCTAAAAAAAAAAAAAAAAAAAAAAAAGTGCTGTTTATCTCTCTCAATCGCACACACACACTCTCTCACAAATAAAATACATTTTAGAAATGTGGTGCTAAAAAGAGTAAGAGGGCATGGGAACCAGCAGTTAGTGTAATGGCTATGTCACTGGACACCCATGTAGTCGACTATGGTTCGAGTCCCGAACCCGGTGGCTTAAACTCACACCAGGCACGGGTGTGTGTGTGCCCAAGATCCTGAGGATAATGGAGGAAAAGGGATTGCGGCGTGGCCATCCCCCCTGGAGGGTGATTTCTCCCTTTCTGTCTGTCTCTCTGGAGAGCACAGGCACCCTATAGCCAAAAAAAAAAAAAAAAAAAATCAGGGTCAGTAGATGGCATATGTGGTTATGTTGCTGGACTCCCACATGGCTGCCTATAGTTCAAGTCCCAGACAAGATGGTCTGAAAATCAAGACAGGCACATGCACACACATGCCCAAGATCCCAGGAGGAAAACAGAGGAGACAGGATTGCACTATGGCTATTCCCCTGGGGGGTGATTTCTCACTTCCTCTCTCAGCCTGTCTCTCCAGTGAACACACACGCCCTGTGGTAAAAACCCCTAAAAAAAAAAAAAAAAAAAAAAAAAAAAAAAAAAAAAAATAAAAAA
>NW_006159579.1:0-6970 GCF_000334495.1 Tupaia belangeri chinensis | reverse complement strand
TCTGTGTAAACAGCAGTCAACCTATAGCCAAAAAAAAAAAAAAAAAAATCAGGGTCAGTAGATGGCATATGTGGTTATGTTGCTGGACTCCCACATGGCTGCCTATAGTTCAAGTCCCAGACAAGATGGTCTGAAAATCAAGACAGGCACATGCACACACATGCCCAAGATCCCAGGAGGAAAACAGAGGAGACAGGATTGCACTATGGCTATTCCCCTGGGGGGTGATTTCTCACTTCCTCTCTCAGCCTGTCTCTCCAGTGAACACACACGCCCTGTGGTAAAAACCCCTAAAAAAAAAAAAAAAAAAAAAAAAAAAAATTAAGTCAGCATTAAAAATTCTTAGGAGAGGGGCCAACAGGTGGCATGGTGGCAAAGGTGCTGGACACTCCCACATGGCCAACCATAGTTTGAGTCTTGGACCTGGTGGCTTGTTTTTTCACTTTCTCTCTCTGTTCCTTTCTAGCCAAATTAAAATAAATAACATTAAATAAAATAATTCTTAAAAAAAAAAATCCAGGGCTGACAGTTGGCATGGTGGTTAAGGCACTGGACTCCCACATGGCTGACCACCGTTTGAGTTCTGGATCTGGCAGCTTGCTTTTTCTTATTTATTAAGTCATTTTTTTAATTTAATTTTATTTGTTATTATTTATTTTTTGGATGTGACCAAAGAGACAGAGTGAGAGAAGGGGAAAGTGAGAAAGCAAGCTGCTAGGTCCAGGACTCAAATTGTGGTCAGCCATGTGGGAATCCAGCACCTTAACCACCATGCCACCTGCCAGCCCCTGGCAGCTTGCTTTCTTATCTTCCTTCTCTCTCTCTCTCTCTGTCACTCTCTGGTCAAACAAAAATTAGTAATAATGAATTAAATTTTTTAAAATTCTTTTAAAAAAATGTTAAAATCCAGATGACCTCAAGATTATGCTAGGCATTAAAAATCACTATAATTACTTCCAAATATTTAACAGGCCCGACTGTCAGAAAATATAAATATGAACATAATAAAAACTGAAAAGGAAGAAATCTGTCACTGAAGCTTAGATAAGGAAAACTGTAGCTGATAAGGGTATCAGCAGAGTTCACCCCACAGCTTACAACCCATGGGAAAACCCAGCGTGTGCTGAACCACTTTTTATTCCTCCTGTCAAAGCCTCCTCTTCTAAGAGTCAAAACAAAAACTCCTTTTTTTGGACCAGAGGGGGACAGAGTAAGACAGAGACAGAGGGAGAGGAAAAGTGAGAAAGCAAGGAGCCAGGAGCCAGGTTCGGTACTCGAACCATGGCCTACCATGTGGGAGTCCAGCGCCCTTAACCACCACACCACTTGCCAGCCTCCAGTAGAAACTGTACAATTTACAATTATTTCTTTGTAGTGAAAATTTTTCCCAAAACTCACATGCAAGATACATGTAGCTGATGCAGAGACACATTGTGTTTAAATTTGAATCAAAATGTCTTTCAGCTGATGGGAACTGGCCTCCTAAAGTAACACTGGCTGGGAACTGCATACTTTCCCACTGTCTTGTTTCAGTATTCTATTGACTTTTATAGATATAAGTAATTTTTTCCAAACCAGTGGGCTCATCTCTGCACTGAGCCAATGAAAAGCTGTGGTCTGCAGATGTGGGATACAGGGCCATACTCAAGGCCTAGTCCATGACCTTCTGACAACAGCACTGTCCCCTTTTGTTTATTCTAATGAAGGTGACAGGAGCTCTAGCCACACATACCACCTTCATATACAGTCTACCCTCTTGTATGCTCAACCTCAGACTTGACTTTAACCGTCCACATTGCAATCTGTAAATCATCTATTAGGTCAAAATCTTAAAATACTCATCTCTGGCCCTAACAGAACTAGAAACAGCCATAAAGCCAGTTTGTTTTTAAGATTCATTCATTCATTCGTTCATTTTAATTTGACCAAGAGAGACACAGAGAGAGAGAGAGGAAAGTGAGAAAGCAAGCCACCAGATCCAGGACTTGAACCGTAGTCAGCCATGTAGGAGTATCCAGCACCTTAACCACCACACCACCCGCTGGTCTCCCATAAAGCCAGTTTTAAGACTTACCCTGATAAGATGGAAATCTTTCAAAAGCTTCCCACATCTCGTTCTACCACTAAAACTGAAAGGTAAACTAAAGACAGAAAAAATCCCTCTACCTTCTCTGCCTCACACTTGCATCCAGCCACCCAGCTTCATCAACAATTCCCAGACTCCAAAAAATGTTCAAGGGGCAGTGGTGGCACAGTAGTAACACAGCTGGACTCACACGGGAGAGGTCCTGGGTTCATGACCAAGGACCTCCCTGAGCACACTGTGCACAGGCATGCATGCCCATTATCTGTGCCAGCTGAAACTACAGGCAGATTGTACCATGAACATCCTGCTGAGGGGGTCTGCCTCGCTGTGTCTGCTCGTGCTCTCTCTCAAAGTAATAAACTTAATTTTTAAAAACGTGAAGTAAAGAAAATGGAAAAAAAATTTTTTTAAAGTCAAAACTTTGAGACATTGGGGCTAGCAGATAGCATAGTGGTGGAATTGCTAGACTCCCACATAGCTGACCATGGTTCAAGTCCCAGACCTGGCAGTTTGTTTTTTCACTCTCTCTCTCTTTCTCTGGTCAAATTGAAGAATAGTAAGAAATAAAATTAAGTAAATAGTTATAAAAAATTGGGGGGAGGTGTTTTGCTATAGGGCATGTGCGCTCGCCAGAAAGACAGAGACAGAAAGCGAGAAATCACCCCTCAGGAGGGATGGCCATGCCACAATCCCTTCTCCATTCTTCTCTCAGGATCTTGGGCACGTATGCACACGCGTCCGGCGAGAGTTTAAGACAACAGGTCCAGGATTCAAACTGCAGTTGACTACATGGGAGTCCAGTAAAATATCCATTACACCAATTGCTAACCCGAAAACATTTTTTTTTTAATTTGAGACATTTTATAGAATTCCAAGCTGCTAAAAGATCATTCTGTAACTCTAACTCTTGACGTCATTTACAAATTTTTTGGCTTTGGCAGGAAACTTGGTTTGCTTTCAATGGTGATAGGTCAAAGAATTGCCTATCCACACTCAGGAACATGTATTTTACATTTCAGAACCTTAGAGTCTCCAATACAAAGGAAATGAGCTATTTAAATTTAAAAACATAATATATGGGGCCAGCAGGTGACATGGTGATTAAGGCACTGGACTCCCACATGGCTGATCATGGTTTGAGTGCCAAATCCAGTGGCTTGAAAATAACACTGGGCATGTGCACACATGTGCAAAATCTCAAAAGGAGAATGAAGGAAAAGGGATTGTAGTGTGGCCACCACCCTGGTGCGGGGAGGGAAAAGGGGAGTGATTTCTCACCCCCTCCCAGTGAGTGTGCACACCCTATGGCAAAAAACTAAAAAACAAAACAAAAAAAACTATGTATGTATGTATTTGTGTAGGTGTACATGTATATGTACATCAAAATTTAAGGTTTTATTGGGTCTTTGGAAAAGACATGATGCATTTTGGCACAGAAAAATAGAAAAATATGTTGTGACTTTTCCAAAGACCCAACAGATTGAGGAGCCTAGAAATTCAACTCTAAGGCTAGACATGCTTACCTAGAAAACCAAATTAATGAAGCTATATAACTACAACCTCAACAGAAAGCTTTTGTACTTGAAGGACTAAAGTAAAATTACCTTCCAATTCAGATAAAGCCAAAGGGGAAACAGACCTTCACAAGTTATAGCCATGTAGCCAACTGGCTAAAGTCCACTAGGTTAATGTTTCTGAATTACACTCAAGCTCAAAGTGAAAAGTGCAGAATCCCTCCTTGGGCTTGCTTTTAGGGAAGTACTCTGCACTCAGTTATTCCCTCATGTGTAAAAACTATGAGAAAAAAGTAGCATATATCATGAAGAGACAGAAAAATATATGAACTGATCCTATTAAATCCTGTCAACTGGAGCCTGCAGGTGGCGTGGTGGTTAAGGGCACTGGAACCCCACCTGGCCGACTCATCCAATTTAGAAATCTGTATCAACTGGGCCCCGCAGATGGCATGGTGGTTAAGGGCGCTAGACTCCCACGTGGCCAACTGTGGTTCGAGTCCCGGACCTGGCAGCTTCCTTTCTCACTTTCCCTCTCTCTCTCACTCTGTCCCTCTCTGATCAAGTTACAATAAATAAATGAAGTTAAATAAAATTATTTAAAAAAAAAAAAAAAGAAATCAACCCTGTCAACTGGATGGACAATTCAAAATTTAACATATTGCTAACAGCAACGGCACCAGACCAGCAAAATGACTGGTGATTCATGAACACTGATTACAGGCCAAGGTTTGGCTTGGTTCAAAGCAATTATTTCCACACACACTCTGTTGACAATGGTCAAATCTGGGTCACCTACGTGCTAACTAATCTGATTAGGCTGATCAGGCTTAAAATTTGGATTTGTTTGTGGACTAAGCAATGAACTATAATAAATACCACAAATGGAGCACCTTATACTAAATCTTCATAAAGAATCCTTAAAGAATAATTTCTCTAGAGAATCACCTTGGTTACAAAAGAAAACTGCATCATCTTCAAAGCCATGTTGCCTTCTAGTGAATAAACCGTGAAGAAATTAAACCAATGAATCTGAGGCATTGAATCTTCATTTAAAAAGAAATGGTAGAATGTGTGTTGAGACCTCATTTTCAGGTGGGGCAAAACAGGATGAAAATCATAGCCTGAAAACAGAAGAGAGGCTGACTTATCAGTATCACCAACCTGAAAAAGAAACATTAAAAGAGCCAGTTATATATATATATATATTTTTTAACAAAATACCCAAAGCCTATTTTAAAGAATGCCCTCTTGAATTCTCAGGGTACAAAAACCCTATCCTAAGCTTTTTTCTAATCTGTAAACAGAGTTTCAGACTGGCTCTGAGGAACCCAGGTCATAATAATGCTTCCTGTCTATACATAGTGTTCTAACTTGGGGCTGCTGCTCTAAACCCAACAAGTCATCACCCTTGCTTTGCAGGTAGGAACAAAATGGTTAATCCAAAACTCAAAAAGCTTGTGGGCCCTCAAGTGGTATGGTAGTTAAGGGCCAGATCCCATATGGCTGACTGTATGGTTCAAGTACCTGACCCGGCAGCTTAAACAAGCCAGGCATGTATGCATACATGCCCCAAGTCCCAAAAGGAGAATGGAGAAATTGAGGTATGGCCATTCCCCAGGGGGAGGCTTTCTCACTTTTCCTGTCTCTGGTGAGCACACACGCCCAATAGCAAAAATAAATTAAAACAACAACAAAAACTCACAAAGCTAGAGAGACCTACAAAAGAACTCAAATCTGATGTTCCCCCTACATAATTTAAAGTTGCAGGCATACAAGTAAGGCCCAAATACAGGTCTGAGGACAATTTCAAGCACAGGTCACCTGAAGTACTTATTAAAATGTAGGTATTTCCACCTTCTGACTCAGAATTCCTAGGCGTGGATCTTAAAAACATTTTACATCGGTGTCATGGTGGTTAAGGGTGTTGCACTCCCATATGGCCAACCACAGTTTGAATCCCAGACTTGGCAGCTTGCTTTCTCCCTTTCTCTCTCACTCTATCCCTTTCTGGCCAAATTAAAATAAATAAATAAATGAAGTTAAATAAAACAATTCTTTAAAAACAAAACTTTACAAACAATTCTGAAGCCCTTTCAGTTTGAGAATCACCAGCACGAGGAATAAATCCTAAAACTAAATCTATGTATGGCACTTGTGTATGCGCATGAAAATTTAAAGTTCTAGATTGAGCAGCCTAAAAATTTGACTCTAACGTTAGACCTGTTCACCTAGATAACGTAACCCGCTTATTTACCTATCCTTCATGTGGTACAGAGCTTGCCAAGCAAACCAGGTTACCCTAGAGCCTAACCTGAATGAGCCACATCAAAGACTTCCTACTTCTCAGCTCAAAGAGCAAGGTCAATGGGCTCAGGTCAAAGGGACACACAGGATCAACTTCACTGCTTACCACGGTAACTTTTCAGGCGACAGCAACCAACAGTATCTTCACAAATTCCACGCATTCCTGGAGGTATCTTCTTGCAGATTCCTAATATATATGGTATCAAATTCCTTCCAAAGGTGTCTAACAGTTCAGGGAAGGTATCACAGAGGAAGTAATGTAGGTATGACCCTAGTCAAAAATCATTAAGTTGGGTTTACAGAGCATCCGTAATTGTGATACAAAGATCATACAAAACTACCTTTTGCCCTTTTAATCTTATTTTATACTGAAAATGGCAGCAAGTCTCATTTTGAACTCACTTCTAAAGGCATAGATTATAAAAGAGGGGAACAGGTGACAATTTTAGATTTTACAGACTGAGATTGTAACTGCCTCTAAAACAGACTTACAGAGAAAATAAAATGACTCTCCTCAAGGTCATCTGTGAAGCACTGTACTGCTTTATCTCTCAGAAAGACATGGCCTGAAAAAGCTTCACAGCAGTTAAGCCACATAGCTTGGACTTTTTGAAAAGAAAAACCAACCTCTCAGTGATATGAGAATTTTAAAAAGCAGTAGGCTGAGAAATATTTACTATAAATGATGCAAAATGGAAGCAGGCTTAGAAATGAGTACACCTGAAAAAACACCGAACAACTTGAAAAGGTCACTCCTGATTAAGAAAGCAGCACTAGGGGCTGGCAAGTGATGTGGTAGTTAAGGCGCTGGACTCCCACATGGCTGACTGCAGTTCAAGTCCCAGATCTGGCGACTTGCTTTCTCATATTCCTTCTCTCTCTCTCACTCTGGTCAAATTTATAAAAATAATAATTAATAAAATGAAATAATTCTTTTTAAAAAAATTTTTTTAAAGAAAGAAGCACTGGTACCATATCCCTTGAACCGAAAAGCATACACCCAGGGCAAGACAAATCTCAGAAGACATGACACTCTTGAAATACAGAATTTTATTTAGAAACT